>NC_092095.1:12033267-12293267 GCF_045679555.1 Salvelinus alpinus
ATCTGGTTTATGAGCTGGTCATGGGTGCACCTCAGCCACGCTCAAGGTCCTAAACGATATCATAACCCCCATCGACAAAATACAATACTGTGCAGCCATATTCATCGACCTGGCCAAGGCTTTCGACTCTGTCAATCACAGCATTCTTATCGGCAGACTCAACAGCCTTGGTTCCTCAAATGACTGCCTCGCCTGGTTCACTAACTACTTGTAAGACAGAGTTCAGTGTATCAAATCGGAGGGCCTGTTGTCCGGACCTCTGGCAGTCTCTACGGGGGTGCCACAGGGATCAATTCTCGGGCCGACTCTTTTCTCTCTATATATCAATGATGTCGCTCTTGCGGCTGGTGATTCTGTGATCCACCTCTACGTAGACAACACCATTCTGTATACTTCTGGCCCTTCTTTGGACACTGTGTTAACTAAACTCCAAATGAGCTTCAATGCCATACACCTCTCCTTCCATGGCCTCCAACTGCTCTTAATGCAAGTAAAACTAAATGCATGCTCTTCAACCGATCGCTGCCCGCACCTGCCCGCCCGTCCAGCATCACTACTCTGGACGGTTCTGACTTAGAATATGTGGACTACAAATACCAAGCTGTCTGGTTAGACTGTAAACTCTCCTTCCAGACTCATATTAAGCATCTCCAATCCAAAATTAAATCTAGAATCGGCTTCCTATTTCACAACAAAGCATCCTTCACTCATGCTGCCAAACATACCCTCGTAAAACTGACTATCCTACCGATCCTTGACTTCGGCGATGTAATTTACAAAATAGCCTTCAACACTCTACTCAGCAAATTGGATGCATTCCATCACAGTGCCATCCGTTTCGTCACCAAAGCCCCATATACTACCCATCACTGCGACCTTCATGCTCTCGTTGGCTGGCCCTCGCTTCATATTTGTCGCCAAACCCATTGGCACCAGGTCATCTATAAGTCTTTGCTAGGTAAAACCCCGCCTTATCTCAGCTCACTGGTCACCATAGCAGCACCAACCCGTAGCACGCGCTCCAGCAGGTACATTTCACTGGCCACCCCCAAAGCCAATTCCTCCTTTGGCCGCCTTTCCTTCCAGTTCTCTGCAGCCAACGACTGGAACGAATTGCAAAAATCACTGAAGCTGGAGACTTATATCTCCCTCAATAACTTTAAGCATCAGCTATCAGAGCAGCTTACAGATCCTTGCACCTGTACATAGCCCATCTGTAAATAGCCCATCTAAATACCTCATCCCCATACTGTTATATATATATATATATTTGCTCCTTTGCACCCCAGTATGTCTACTTGCACATTCATCTTCTGCACATCTATCACTCCAGTGTTTAATTTCTAAATTGTAATTACTTCGCCACTACGGCCTATTTATTGCCTTACCTCCCTAATCTTACTTCATTTGCACACACTGTATATAGACATTTATATTGTGTTATTGACTGTATGTTTATTTATTCCATGTGTAACTCTGTGTTGTTGTTTGTGCCACACTGCTTTGCTTTATCTTGGCCAGGTCGCAGTTGTAAATGAAAACTTGTTCTCAACTGGCCTACCTGGTTAAATAAAGGTGAAAAAAAAAAAAATATATATATATATAGAACCAATCCCTTATGATAATGCAGTACCAGTCTTGTCCTCTTAGGGGCAGTGTAACCCACAGTAAATTACTTTAGTACTATCTGCCTGCCTGCTGCAGATACAGTGAGAGAGAGGGATAGAGAGGGAAAGAGAGCGAGAGAGAGAGAGAGAGGGGGATAAATGGAGAGAGCGAGAGAGAGAGGGGGATAAATGGAGGGATTGAGTGAGAGGGATAGAGAGGGAAAGAGAGCGAGAGAGGGGGATAAATGGAGAGGGAAAGAGCGAGAGAGCGAGAGCGAGAGAGACAGAGAGTGAGAGAGAGAGAGAGTGAGAGAGAGAGTGAGAGAGACAGAGAGAGAGAGCGAGAGAGAGAGTGAGATAGAGAGAGAGCGAGAGTGAGAGAGGGAGAGAGAGGGGGATAAATGGAGAGAGAGGGATTGAGCAGTGCAAATATTCAGAAGAGATTATCCCAGTTTATGTTTACTCTACCGAGCAGCTCAGTGTGCGTGTATGTATGTATGTATGTATGTATGTATGTATGTATGTATGTATGTATGTATGTATGTATGTATGTATGTATGTATGTATGTATGTATGTGTTGTATGTGTGTGTGTGTTGTATGTGTGTGTGTGTGTGTGTGTGTGTGTGTGTGTGTGTGTGTGTGTGTGTGTGTGTGTGTGTGTGTGTGTATGTGTGTGTGTGTGTGTGTCTGTGTGTGTGTGTGTGTGTGTGTGAGAGAGAGAGTGAGAGTGTGTGTGTGGTCGTGTGTGAGTGATGCAGACCGACAATGTCAGAGCGGGCCCCTGTGTGTTTGGCCCTTGAGGCAGTCCCACACCAACCCCCTCTCCCATGAGTCTCGGCTGCAGATGAACACTGGGGACAAACAGAGCAGAGTTACCTGACTACCCTGAGTTCACTCCTCTCGTTATGCTCTTCCTCTCTCGTTTTCATTATTTCTTGCTATCTCTACTGTCCATATCACTGTCTCATCTTCTCTCTCTTCCTAACACTGCATTTCCTCTCTCACCATTTTCTCGGCCTCTTTCACTCTCACCTCTCCCTCCATCTCCCACGCTCAAAGTCAGTCTCACTCCCTCCACCTCTCTCTCACCTCTGACCTCTCGCTCTCTTTCTCCCCCCCCAGAGAGGTGCAGGACTGGCTGGCTGGTTGCCATGAGAAGCGTCATCCCTCTCAGCCCTAAATGATGTCCCATCCCTGCTGTCTGTTTCAACCAAACTGCATGACATGAATATTCATCCATGAGTCAATGGATGTGACACGCGTGCAGCCTGCAGCTACTGTAGAGCATTGATTACCCTGCAATCCATACTGCCTATTAATAAACACCACAGACAGAGAGTCAACTTTACATCACATGGGATGTGTCTGTGTGAAGCTGGTTCCTGAGCAGGTCGAAGGTGACTGGTGCAAGGTGACAGAACTGGTCCAAGGTGACAGAGCTAGTCCAAGGTGACAGAGATAGTGCAAGGTGACAGAGCTAGTGCAAGGTGACAGAGCTAGTACAAGGTGACAGAACAGGTCCAAGGTGACAGAACTGGTCCAAGGTGACAGAGCTAGTCCAAGGTGACTGGTTCAAGGTGACAGAGCTAGTCCAAGGTGACAGAACAGGTCCAAGGTGACAGAGCTGGTGCAAGGTGACAGAACAGGTCAAAGGTGACAGAACAGGTCCAAGGTGACTGGTCCAAGGTGACAGAGCTGGTCCAAGGTGACAGAACAGGTCCAAGGTGACAGAACAGGTCCAAGGTGACAGGTCCAAGGTGACAGAACAGGTCCAAGGTGACAGAACAGGTCCAAGGTGACTGGTCCAAGGTGACAGAACAGGTCCACGGTGACTGGTCCAAGGTGACAGAACAGGTCCAAGGTGACTGGTCCAAGGTGACAGAACAGGTCCAAGGTGACAGAGTTAGTACAAGGTGACAGAACTGGATGTGGAACCTAGTTAATTCAATGCCTGTTTGTTGGGGAGGTGTGTGTCTATGTGTATGTGTGTGTGTGCATGTGTTTGTGTGTGTATGCCAACAGCACAGCTAACAGCCCAACCAACTTAGATATGATGGCCCTACTCCAGTTCAGCAAGCATCTCATTTTTCATGAACCATAACAGTCTAGCTAACAGCCCAGCTAACAGTCCAGCTAACAATCTAGCACTACATCACATCTAACAGTCCAGCTAACAGCCCAGCCAACAGCACAGCTAACAGCCCAACCAACTTAGATAGGTTTAGCAAGCATCTCATTTTTCATGAACCATAAGAGCCCAGCTAACAGTTCAGCTAACAATCTAACCCTACAGCCCAGCCAACAGCCCAGCCAACAGCCCAGCCAACAGCCCAGCCAACAGCCCAGCCAAGAGCCCAGCCAACAGCCCAGCCAACAGCCCAGCTAATAGTCCAGCTAACAGTCTAACCCTACAGCCCAGCCAACAGCCCAGCCAACAGCCCAGCCAACAGCCCAGCCAACAGCCCAGCCAACAGCCCAGCCAACAGCCCAGCCAACAGCCCAGCTAACTGCCCAGCTAACTGCCCAGCTAACAGCCCAGCCAACAGCCCAGCTAACTGCCCAGCTAACAGCCCAGCCAACAGCCCAGCCAACAGCCCAGCCAACAGCCCAGCCAACAGCCCAGCTAACTGCCCAGCCAACAGCCCAGCTAACTGCCCAGCTAACAGCCCAGCTAACAGCCCAGCTAACAGCCCAGCCAACAGCCCAGCCAACTTAGATACAATGTCCCTTTTCCAGTTTAGCAAGCATCTCATTTTCATGAACCCAAACAAACTGCTGGAATCAGTCTGGCCTTTAACTTACTGCCAGAGAACACACTGTACAATAGGGAGGATTTCAAAACAACACAGGAATGTGGACAGATATACTGCATACACAACTCCTCTAATACATATGATGCCCTGACCTTCAAACAGAAACATGCTGTTGGACAGTGGGGCAGATACAGTATAACAGGTTTTCCTAATTATCTAATGACAGAAATCTAAACAGGATTTAGTGTCAGAATTCTATGTCAATTGAACAGACAAATTGATGATTGTTCAACCTCTTCTTTAATTATATTTCTTAAATTGGCTAAATTTGAACAATATTGACCTAGAAACTGCACAATAACAAGTCATATGTCCTCTCTTCAGCCAGATAAGCTGTTACCATCCACGGCCAGGGAGGCTGCTGTTACCACCCCCGGTGAGGCCAGTCATTTTACAGCTGCTACAGGGTGTGTGTGTGTGTGTCTATATGTGTCTATGTGTGTGTGTGTGTGTGTGTCTATATGTGTGTGTGTGTGTGTGTGTCTGTGTGTGTGTGTGTCTGTCTATGTGTGTGTGTGTGTGTGTCTATGTGTGTCTGTGTGTGTGTCTATGTGTGTGTGAGTCTGTGTGTGACTTTTACTCAAGTAGTATTTTACTGGGTGCCTTTCACTTTTACTTGAGTCATTTTCTATTAAGGTATCTTTACTTTTACTAAAGTATGACAATTAGGTACTTTTCCCACCACTGGAAATAGGTTCCGGTACTCTTTTGGGTGCTGGTACTATTTATATTTAGGTGCAGGAGTTCCACAATACTTTTGAGCTAATATTTTATAAGAGGAACAGGAGCTGAAGCAGTAGAACATTTGAGGTGCCGGTATCTAGCTCCGATACTCAGCTCCGGTACTCAACTCCGGTACCTAGCTCCGGTACCTAGCTCCGGTACCTAGCTCCGGTACCTAGCTCCGGTACCTAGCTCCGGTACCTAGCTCCGGTGAGTCTCCTGCCCAAGTCAAGCACTGCATTTTATCCCTTGTGCAAATAGCCTACAGCTGTGTCTGTCCCAAGCACACTGGTGCAGTAAACTCTGAGGGCCCAAAATATTTTATACAATGTTGCAAGTTCGCTAGAGCAAGCTTCAGGCCTGACCCAAATAGTGAGTGATCGGTAGAAATGGTAAGATAAATGGTCATTCAACATGAGAAAGGTTGTCGACTCCTGGATTAGCCTATTACCTGCAACGTCAGGAGAGAAATGGCAGAATCTGAGTGGGAGGAGAATAGTTGGGTCATAGATTAGTTTTTCTCCTGGTTATCTAGATCTCGAGGCATTTGTCTTATTTCATCAAGCGGTACGCTTTGCGTGAAGAATCATGGCTGCCAGTATGGCTGTCTGTAAGGCTGTCTACAAGGCTGTCTGTAAGGCTGCCAGTATGGCTGTCTGTAAGGCTGTCTACAAGGCTGTCTACAAGGCGGTCTGTAAGGCTGCCAGTATGGCTGTCTGTAAGGCTGTCTACAAGGCTGAGTAAACAGGGGATGGATAACTCTGCCAATTGTCCTCTAAATCCCCTCAGGTTCTCCATCTATCCACCCCATAGATACACCCTCACCAGACTGATGGAGAATTGGATAGCTCTCAACAATCACATAGATCCTTTGTTATGGGAATTCTTTCTGCCAATCACAAAGTCTGTGCCGGAATGGTTTGTGATGAGTTGGACCGCAGAATGAAGGAAAAGCAGCCAACAAGTGCTCAGCACATGAAGCTGGTTGAGAGAATGCCAAGAGTGTGCAAAGCTGTCATCAAGGGAAAGGGTGGCTACTTTGAAGAATCTGAAATATAAAATATACACACTTTTCTTTGGTTACTACATGATTCCATGTGTTATTTCATTGTTTTGATGTCTTCACTATTATTCTACAATGTAGAAAATAGTCAAAATAAAGAGAAACCCGGCCTCCCGAGTGGCGCAGTGGTCTAAGGCACTGCATCACAGTGCTAGCTGTCCCACTAGAGATTCTGGGTTTGAGTCCAGGCTCTGTCGCAGCTGGCTGCGACCGGGAGGCCCATGGGGCGGCGCACAATTGGCCCAGCGTCGTCCGGGTTAGGGAGGGTTTGGCCGGCAGGGATATCCTTGTCTCATCGCGCACTAGCGACTCCTGTGGCGGGCCGGGCGCAGTGCATGCTGACACGGTCGCCAGGTGTACGGTGTTTCCTCCGACATGTTGGTGCGGCTGGCTTCCTGGTTGGATGTGCATTGTGTCAAGAAGCAGTACGGCTTGGTTGGGTTGTGTTTCGGAGGACGCATGGCTCTCGACTTTCGCCTCTCCCGAGTCCGTACGGGAGTTGCAGCGATGAGACAAGACTGTAACTACTACCAATTGGATACCAAGAAATTGGGGTGAATTTTTAAATAATAAAAAATAAATAAATAAATAAATATAGAGAAACCCTTGAATGAGTAGGTGAGTCCAAACTTTTGACTGGTACTGTATATATACAGTGCCTTCGGAAAGTATTCAGACCCCTTTTTCAGACCAGACTTTTTCCACATTTTGTTAAGTTACAGCCTTATTCTAAAAAATTTTTTTTTTAAATAAAATCCTCAGTAATCTACACACAATACCCCATAATCCCAAAGCGAAAACAGGTTTTTAGAAAAGTTAGCAAATTGTAAAAAAAAAAATGGAAACACTGTATTTACATAAGTATTCAGACCCTTTGCTATGAGACTCAAAATTAAACTCAGGTGCATCCTGTTTCCATTGATCATCCTTGACACTTTTCTACAACTTGATTGGAGTCCACCTGTGGTAAATTCAATTGATTGGACATGTTTGGCACACACCTGTCTATATAAGGTCCCACAGTTGACAGTGCATATCAGAGCAAAAACCTCGCCATGAGGTTGAAGGAATTGTCCGTAGAGCTCTGAGACAGGATTGTGTCGAGCCACAGATCTGGGGAAGGGTACCAAAACATTTCAGCAGCATTGAAGGTCCCCAAGAACACAGTGGCCTCCATCATTCTTAAATGGAAGAAGTTTGGAAGCACCAAGACTCTTCCTAGAGCTGGCCGCCCGGCCAAACTGAGCAATCGGGGGAGCAGGGCCTTGGTCAAGGAGGTGACCAATAACCAGATGGTCACTCTGACAGAGCTCTAGTGTGCCTCTGTGGAGATGGGAAAACCTTCCAGAAGGACAACCATCTCTGAGGCACTCCACCAATCAGGCCTTTATGGTAGAGTGGCCAGACGGAAGCCACTCCTCAGTAAAAGGCACATGACAGCCCGCTTGGAGTTTGCCAAAAGGCATCTGAAGATTCTCTGACCTGAATGCCAAGCGTCACGTTTTGAGGAAACCTGGCACCAACCCTACGGTGGTGCAGGCATCATGCTATGGTGATGTTTTTCAGCGGCAGGGACAGGGACAGGAAGAGTACTCAGGATCGAGGCAAAGACGAACGGAGCAAAGTACAAAGAGATCCTTGATGAAAACCTGCTCCAGAGCGCTCAGGACCTCAGAAAGGGGCGAAGGTTCACCTTCCAACAGGTCAATGACCCTAAGCACACAGCCAAGACAACACAGAAGTGGCTTCGGGACAAGTCTCTGAATGTCACTGAGTGGCCCAGCCAGAGCCCGGACTTGAATCAAATCGAAACATCTCTGGAGAGACCTGAAAATATCTGTGCAGCAACGCTCCCCATCCAACCTGACAGAGCTTGAGAGGATCTGCAGAGAAGAATGGGAAAAACTCCCCATATACAGGTGTGCCACGCTTGTGGCGTCATACCCAAGAAGACTCCAGGCTGTAATCGCTGCCAAAGGTGCTTCAACAAAGTACTGAGTAAAGGGTCTGAATACTTATGTAAATGTGATATAATTAAAAAATATATAATTTTACACAAACATTTCTAAAAACCTGCTTTTGCTTTGTCATTATGGGGTATTGTGTGTAGATTGATGAGGGGAAAAACAAACAATTTAATCAGTTTTAGATTAAGGCTGTAACGTAACAAAATGTGGAAAAATTCAAAGGGTCTGAATACTTTCCTAATGCAAAAGGGCTTTATTACAGACATAAATATTACTCAGCACCTGTCAGGTGGATGGATTATCTTGGCAAAGGACAAATGCTCACTAACAGGGATATAAACAAATTTGTGCACAATATTTGAGAGAAATAAGCTTTTTGTGCGTATGGAACATTTCAGGAATTTTTTATTTCAGCTGATAAAACATGGGACCAACACTTTACATGTTGCATTTATATTTTTGTTCAGTGTAGTTTAGTATGACTTACGGTTCAATTTAGCTTTGTTCTTCTCTCTCTCTCTGAGATTTATAACTTTGACTGAAAAACGGATTTAGTGTTTGTGTTCTTCTGTCCTTTTCTTGTATTCTCAGGCTCAGAGAAAAAGAGTAGACGAGGAGAGTGTCTGTCTGTCATTCTACTGTCTTCAGGCTGTGTGTCTGTCTGCCTGCCTGTATGTGTCTTCAGGCTGTGTGTTTGTCTGCCTGCCTGTATGTCAGTTTTCAGGTTGTCTGTCTGTCTTCAGGTTGTCTGTCTGTCTGTCTTCAGGTTGTCTGTCTGTCTGTCTTCAGGTTGTCTGTCTGTCTTCAGGTTGTCTGTCTGTCTGTCTTCAGGCTGTCTGTCTGTCTTCAGGCTGTCTGTCTGTCTTCAGGCTGTCTGTCTGTCTTCCTCCCACTATCCACTGTCATTCTTGAGGAATAATGAAGCACAAACGCAACAAGGGTAGTCATACATGAAGATGCTTAGTTTTAAGTTCCTCTGCGTACACATCACGGATAAACTGAAATGGTCCACCCACACAGACAGTGTGGTGAAGAAGGCACAACAGCGCCTCTTCAACCTCAGGAGGCTGAAGCAATTTGGCTTGTCACCTAAAACCCTCACAAACTTTTCCAGATGCGCAATTGAGAGCATCCTGTCGGGCTGTATCACCGCCTGGTAAGGCAACTGCACCGCCCTCAACCGCAAGGTTCTCCAGAGGGTAGTGAGGTCTGCACAATGCATCACCGGGGGAAAACTACCTGCCCTCCAGGACACCTACACCACCCGATGTCACAGGAATGCCAAAAATATCATCAAGGACAACAACCACCCGAGCCACTGCCTGTTCACACCGCTATCATCCAGAAGGCGAGGTAAGTACAGGTGCATCATACCTGGGACCAAGACACTGAAAAACAGCTTCTATCTCAAGGCCATCAGACTGTTAAACAGCAATCACTAACACAGAGAGGCTGCTGCCAACATACTGACTCGAATCATTGGCCACTTTAATAAATGGATCACTATTCACTTTAAATAATGCCACTTTAATAATGTTTACATATATTACATTACTTATCTCATATGTATATACTGTATTCTACACCATCTATTGCAACTTGCCTATACCGCTCGGTCATCGCTCATCCATATATTTACATGTACATATTCTTATCTCAACCCTTTAGATTTGTGTGTATTAGGTAGTTATTGTGGACTTGTTAGATATTACTACACTGTCGGAACTAGAAGCACAAGCATTTCGCTACACTCACATTAATATCTGCTAGCCATGTGTATGTGACCAATAAAATTAGAATTTATTTTTATTTATACAACTACCCGGTTGTTTATGCAGATATCGGCTTTCTTTCATAGAGGGATGGAAACACTGTTTCGTCCAGACATCCTCCTGGTCTGCCTGTGCCAGTCTGTGCAACTCTCCCTGTAGCAGGACATCCTCCTGGTCTGCCTGTGCCAGTCTGTGCCACCCTCCCCCTCTGGCAGGAAATACTCTTGGTCTGACTGTGCAAGCTTGTGCCACCCCCCCTCCATCATCTCAACAGGCCAGTGACACCCCCTCCTGAGGAATCCTAATTAAGAAGGAAGCGGGGAAGCAGGGTCTCGTTTAAGGCAACCTCTGGCTGACAACTTGTTTACCAAGCTATTTTCGATCCACTCTGCAGTGCCAGGCAGGGCACAGACACGCAGAGGGATGGAAGCGAGAGGCATAGACACTCACACAAGGACCACACACACACACACACACACACACACTGGTAATGCTGCAGCGGTATGAGATAAGAGCAACTGTGAGGCAATGCCCACCCAGTCCAATGCCTACTGAAATTATAAGCCTGACAACTGATATTGTCCAGCCTCCCCCCCACACACCACACGCTGACAGGCTGAAAGAAAACCAGATGTGCCCTTCCCCTTCCACAGCTGACTGGTAGTCTGAGAATCAGTGTGTCTACAGTCAGGGTTTTATATTTAAGCAGTAAGGCCAGAGAGGGTGTGGTATATGGCCAATATACCACGGCCTGGACACAGCCCTTAGCTGTGGTATATTGGTCATATATCACAAACCCCCCAAGGTGCCATAATGCTATTATAAATTGGTTACCAACGTAATTAGAGCAGTAAAAAGGTTTTGTCATACCCGTGGTCTGATATACCACGGCTGTCAGCCAATCAGCATTCAGGGCTTGAACCACCCAGTTTATATTAGGGTTTATAATTAGAGGACATGTTGTCCCCCCATCCTCCAGGACACTACCACCCCCTAGGTATCCTACTGGAGGGGGAGAGGGGCTGGGAGGGGGGTCCTGGTGTGACCCTCATCTGTTCCCTTTCCTTGGGTCTGTCCATTGCTCAAACTTTCAGAGGGAATGTTGACAACCACAGAACCTCTGGAGACAGATAATTACAGAGTCAACGGCTCTGGAACGTTGAGGTCAATTCTTTCTAGTGTTGTAAACAAACATGATGATCATTACCAACCAGCCAGACGGGGGTGAACACCAGCCTCCATCCTTTATATAGCATTTTGATCTAATGCAGGATTAGGTTGTGCGGTTGTTGTTATTATTTTGTCCGATGGACGGATTAGTGGTTATCACAGTAGAAAGGATTCCAGCCCCATCTCTCTCTCTCTCCCCCCATCTCTCTCTCTCTCTATCTATCCCCATCTCTCTCTCTCTATCTATCCCCATCTCTCTCTCTCTCTCTCTATCCCCATCTCCATCTCTCTGTCTATCCCCATCTCTCTCTCTATCCCCATCTCCATCTCTCTCCCCATCTCTCTCTCTATCCCCATCTCTCTCTCTCTATCTATCCCCATCTCTCTCTCCCCCCATCTCTCTCTCTCTATCTATCCCCATCTCTCTCTATCCTCATCTCTCTCTCTCTCTCTCCCCATCTCTCTATCTATCCCCATCTCGCTCTCTCTATCCCCATCTCTCTCTCTCTCTCCCCATCTCTCTCTCCCCATCTCTCTCAATTCAATTCAAGGGGCTTTATTGGCATGGGAAACATGTGTTAACATTGCCAAAGCAAGTGAGGTAGATAATATACAAAAGTTAAATGAACAATAAAAATTAACAGTAAACATTACACATACAGAAGTTTCAAAACAATAAAGACATCACAAATGTCATATTGTATATATACAGTGTTGTAACAATGTACAAATGGTTAAAGTATACAAGGGAAAATAAATAAGCATAAATATGGGTTGTATTTACAATGGTGTTTGTTCTTCACTGGTTGACCTTTTCTTGTGGCAACAGGTCACAAATCTTGCTGCTGTGATGGCACACTGTGGAATTTCACCCAGTAGATATGGGAGTTTATCAAAATTGGATTTGTTTTCAAATTCTTTGTGGGTCTGTGTGATCTGAGGGAAATATGTGTCTCTAATATGGTCATACATTTGGCAGGAGGTTAGGAAGTGCAGCTCAGTTTCCACCTCATTTTGTGAGCAGTGAGCACATAGCCTGTCTTCTCTTGAGAGCCATGTCTGCCTAAGGCGGCCTTTCTCAATAGCAAGGCTATGCTCACTGAGTCTGTACATAGTCAAAGCTTTCCTTAAGTTTGGGTCAGTCACAGTGGTCAGGTATTCTGCCACTGTGTACTCTCTGTTTAGGGCCAAATAGCATTCTAGTTTGCTCTGTTTTTTTGTTAATTCTTTCCAATGTGTCAAGTCATTATCTTTTTGTTTTCTCATGATTTGGTTGGGTCTAATTGTGTTGTTGTCCTGGGGCTCTGTGGGGTGTGTTTGTGTTTGTGAACAGAGCCCTAGGACCAGCTTGCTTAGGGGACTCTTCTCCAGGTTCATCTCTCTGTAGGTGATGGCTTTGTTATGGAAGGTTTGGGAATCGCTTCCTTTTAGGTGGTTGTAGAATTTAACGTCTCTTTTCTGGATTTTGATAATTAGTGGGTATCGGCCTAATTCTGCTCTGCATGCATTATTTGGTGTTCTACGTTGTACACGGAGGATATTTTTGCAGAATTCTGCATGCAGAGTCTCAATTTGGTGTTTGTCCCATTTTGTGAAGTCTTGGTTGGTGAGCGGACCCCAGACCTCACAACCATAAAGGGCGACGGGCTCTATGACTGATTCAAGTATTTTTAGCTAGATCCTAATTGGTATGTTGAAATTGATGTTCCTTTTGATGGCATAGAATGCCCTTCTTGCCTTGTCTCTCAGATCGTTCACAGCTTTGTGGAAGTTACCTGTGGCGCTGATGTTTAGGCCGAGGTATGTATAGTTTTTTGTGTGCTCTAGGGCAACAGTGTCTAGATGGAATTTGTGGTCCTGGCGACTGGACCTTTTTTGGAACACCATTATTTTGGTCTTACTGAGATTTACTGTCAGGGCCCAGGTCTGGCAGAATCTGTGCAGAAGATCTAGGTGCTGCTATAGGCCCTCCTTGGTTGGTGACAGAAGCACCAGATCATCAGCAAACAGTAGACATTTGACTTCGGATTCTAGTAGGGTGAGGCCGGGTGCTGCAGACTGTTCTAGTGCCCGCGCCAATTCGTTGATATATATGTTGAAGAGGGTGGGGCTTAAGCTGCATCCCTGTCTCACCCCACGACCCTGTGTGAAGAAATGTGTGTGTTTTTTGCCAATTTTAACCGCACACTTGTTGTTTGTGTACATGGACTTTATAATGTCGTATGTTTTACCCCCAACACCACTTTCCATCAATTTGTACAGCAGACCCTCATGCCAAATTGAGTCGAAGGCTTTTTTGAAATCAACAAAGCATGAGAAGACTTTGCCTTTGTTTTGGTTTGTTTGGTTGTCAATTAGGGTGTGTAGGGTGAATACATGGTCTGTTGTACGGTAATTTGGTAAAAAGCCAATTTGTCATTTGCTCAGTACATTGTTTTCATTGAGGAAATGTACGAGTCTGCTGTTAACCTCTTTGGGCTATAGGGGCAGTATTGAGTAGCCTGGATAAAATGTGCCCAATTTAAACGGCCTCGTACTCAATTCTTGCTCGTACAATATGCATATTATTATTACTATTGGATAGAAAACACTCTCTAGTTTCTAAAACCGTTTGAATTTTGTCTGTGGGTAAAACACAACTCATTTGGCAGCACACTTTCTGACCAGGAAGTGGAAAGTCTGAAATCGATGCTGTGTTCAAGGTTCTGCCTATAAATGGGCATGATACGTATGACTATACGTGCACGTCATACACCTTCCCCTAGATGTCAAGAGGAAGTGAGAGGAGAAATTAGTTGATTATCTTGGTCTGAGATATAATGCATCCTCTTGGAATGACGTGTCCCCCATTTTAGGTTTTCTGGAAGGCGCGTGGAGGGACCTGTTATTGCCTACTGGAAAGCTGTCGTTATGGGCGTTATGGGCGGAACGCCGGGGCTGTAAAGGTTAATGATAATGCAGAGGATTTTCCCAAGGTTGGCTGATATGACATGTTGGCTGATATGACATGTTGGTTGATATGACATGTTGCCAGGTTGGCTGATATGACATGTATGCTGATATGCCATGTTGGCTGATATGACATGTTGCCAGGTTGGCTGATATGACATGTTGCCATGTTGGCTGATATGACATGTTGGCAGGTTGGCTGATATGACATGTTGGCAGGTTGGCTGATATGACATGTTGGCAGGTTGGCTGATATGACATGTTGCCAGGTTGGCTGATATGACATGTTGCCAGGTTCGCTGGTATAACATGTTGCCAGGTTGGCTGATATGACATGTTGGCTGATATGACATGTTGGCTGATATGACATGTTGCCATGTTGGCTGATAAGACATGTTGCCATGTTGGCTGATATGACATGTTGGCAGGTTGGCTGATATGACATGTTGGCAGGTTGGCTGATATGACATGTTGCCAGGTTGGCTGATATGACATGTTGGCTGATATGACATGTTGGCTGATATGACATGTTGCCATGTTGGCTGATATGACATGTTGGCAGGTTGGCTGATATGACATGTTGGCTGATATGACATGTTGGCTGATATGACATGTTGGCAGGTTGGCTGATATGACATGTTGGCAGGTTGGTTGATATGCCAGGTTGGCTGATATGACATGTTGCCATGTTGGCTGATATGACATGTTGTCAGGTTGGCTGATATGACATGTTGGCTGATATGACATGTTGGCTGATATGACATGTTGGCTGATATGACATGTTGGCAGGTTGGCTGATATGACATGTTGGCAGGTTGGCTGATATGACATGTTGGCTGATATGACATGTTGCCAGGTTGGCTGGTATGACATGTTGCCAGGTTGGCTGATATGACATGTTGCCATGTTGGCTGATATGACATGTTGGCAGGTTGGCTGATATGACATGTTGCCAGGTTGGCTGATATGACATGTTGCCAGGTTGGCTGATATGACATGTTGCCAGGTTGGCTGATATGACATGTTGGCTGATATGACATGTTGCCATGTTGGCTGATATGACATGTTGCCATGTTGGCTGATATGACATGTTGCCATGTTGGCTGATATGACATGTTGGCAGGTTGGCTGATATGACATGTTGCCAGGTTGGCTGATATGACATGTTGCCAGGTTGGCTGATATGACATGTTGGCTGATATGACATGTTGCCATGTTGGCTGATATGACATGTTGGCAGGTTGGCTGATATGACATGTTGGCTGATATGACATGTTGGCTGATATGACATGTTGCTAGGTTGGCTGATATGACATGTTGCCAGGTTGGCTGATATGACATGTTGCCAGGTTGGCTGATATGACATGTTTCCATGTTGGCTGATATGACATGTTGCCATGTTGGCTGATATGACATGTTGCCATGTTGGCTGATATGACATGTTGCCAGGATGGCTGGTATGACATGTTGCCAGGTTGGTTGATATGACATGTTGCCAGGTTGGTTGATATGACATGTTGCCATGTTGCCTGATATGACATGTTGGTTGATATGACATGTTGGCAGGTTGGCTGATATGACATGTTGCCATGTTGGCTGATATGACATGTTGCTAGGTTGGCTGATATGACATGTTGCTAGGTTGGCTGATATGACATGTTGCCATGTTGGCTGATATGACATGTTGCCAGGTTGGCTGGTATGACATGTTGCTAGGTTGGCTGATATGACATGTTGCTAGGTTGGCTGATATGACATGTTGGCAGGTTGCCAGGTTGGCTGATATGACATGTTGCCTGATATGACATGTTGCCATGTTTCCATGTTGGCTGATAGGACATGTTGGCAGGTTGGCTGATATGACATGTTGGCTGATATGACATGTTGGTTGATATGACATGTTGGTTGATATGACATATTGACATGTTGCCTGATATGACATGCTGCCAGGTTGGCTGGTATGACATGTTGCTAGGTTGGCTGATATGACATGTTGCCAGGTTGGCTGATATGACATGTTGGTTGATATTACATGTTGGCAGGTTGGCTGATATGACATGTTGCCATCTTGGTTGATATGACATGTTGCCAGGTTGGCTGATATGACATGTTGCCAGGTTGGCTGGTATGACATGTTGCCAGGTTGGCTGATATGACATGTTGCCAGGTTGGCTGATATGACATGTTGGTTGATATGACATGTTGGCAGGTTGGCTGATATGACATGTTGCCATCTTGGTTGATATGACATGTTGCCAGGTTGGCTGATATGACATGTTGCCAGGTTGGCTGGTATGACATGTTGCCATGTTGGCTGGTATGACATGTTGGCAGGTTGGCTGATATGACATGTTGCCATGTTGGCTGGTATGACATGTTGCCATGTTGGCTGGTATGACATGTTGCCATGTTGGCTGGTATGACATGTTGCCAGGTTGGCTGGTATGACATGTTGCCAGGTTGGCTGATATGACATGTTGCCAGGTTGGCTGATATGACATGTTGCCAGGTTGGCTGATATGACATGTTGCCAGGTTGGCTGATATGACATGTTGCCATGTTGGCTGATATGACATGTTGGCTGATATGCCATGTTGGCAGATTGGCTGATAAGGCAGGATCAAGAAGATTCAGACGTAGGATGTCCAACTGAATACAAGAACACTGGACAAGCTTTTTAATCCTATGGCGTCTCAAGAGCTGTAAAGTGGTAGTAGTGGCACTGGCTGTGCTTCAGAGCTATCCTGAAAGCATCAAAGCTATGGTGCAGGCATTCCACTATGTTTAACAGGCTAAACGGTCCCTTATCTAGAGGTGGAAGCAGAGACCTTCAGCAGACAGAATTTAAGACACCATTTGCATACATATGCACTGCTGTGACCAATTGGACATCAGTTGGATCTGATAGATGACATATCCCCATGACCTTCACCTCCCAATCTGCCTGCACTTAAGGGAATGCTTCTTTAACCGCAGGTTGCTAACGGCAACAGATCTAGATTTACATTTAAGTATTTTAGCAGACGCTCTTATCCATAGCGACTTACAAATACAATCTATTGTATGAAGCATTACTAAACACGCAACAAAACATAACTAACACCGTGCTGTACAAACTCTAGTCCACAGAGACAATTGAGATGTTCCCAGTTCACTTCCAGCCCAGTTCAGTTCCAACTGAGTCCCGTCTCGTCAGAAACATCAAGAGAGACTTTTCCACCTGCAGGGGCTGGAAGGGAGGAAGCACCAAAGACACTAAATACTGTATAGAGCAAGAGAACTCAGACTAACGATTGTAAATGCACCAGATGGATCTGTGAGTCATCAAAATGAGACGCTGAGGGCCACGGCTGTGGCGAGCCCCAGAATCAGAGGAGCCTCAAACGTTCTACACTCTCACTGTGTTTACCCTGGCCAACTAGCATGGAGGTTAAATAGGAACTTGGGTCACAGATAGAGGAGTGGAGAGATAGTGAGAGAGAGAGAAAGGAGGGGGGGAAAGGATAGAGATAGCGATACACTTATATATATATACAGTGGGGAGAACAAGTATTTGATACACTGCCGATTTTGCAGGTTTTCCTACTTACAAAGCATGTAGAGGTCTGTAATTTTTATCATAGGTACACTTCAACTGTGAGACACGGAATCTAAAACAAAAATCCAGAAAATCACATTGTATGATTTTTAAGTAATTAATTTGCATTTTATTGCATGACATAAGTATTTGATACATCAGAAAAGCAGAACTTAATATTTGGTACAGAAACCTTTGTTTGCAATTACAGAGATCATACGTTTCCTGGAGTTCTTGACCAGGTTTGCACACACTGCAGCAGGGATTTTGTCCCACTCCTCCATACAGACCTTCTCCAGATCCTTCAGGTTTCGGGGCTGTCGCTGGGCAATACGGACTTTCAGCGCCCTCCAAAGATTTTCTATTGGGTTCAGGTCTGGAGACTGGCTAGGCCACTCCAGGAACTTCAGATGCTTCTTACGGAGCCACTCCTTAGTTTCCCTGGCTGTGTGTTTCGGGTCGTTGTCATGCTGGAAGACCCAGCCACGACCCATCTTCAATGCTCTTACTGAGGGAAGGAGGTCGTTGGCCAAGATCTCGCGATACATGGCCCCATCCATCCTCCCCTCAATACGGTGCAGTCATCCTGTCCCCTTTGCAGAAAAGCATCCCCAAAGAATGATGTTTCCACCTCCACGCTTCACGGTTGGGATGGTGTTCTTGGGGTTGTACTCATCCTTCTTCTTCCTCCAAACACGTCGAGTGGAGTTTAGACCAAAAAGCTCAATTTTTGTCTCATCAGACCACATGACCTTCTCCCATTCTTCCTCTGGATCATCCAGATGGTCATTGGCAAACTTCAGACGGGCCTGGACATGCCCTGGCTTGAGCAGGGGGACCTTGCGTGCGCTGCAGTATTTTAATCCATGACGGCATAGTGTGTTACTAATGGTTTTCTTTGAGACTGTGGTCCCAGCTCTCTTCAGGTCATTGACCAGGTCCTGCCGTGTAGTTCTGGGCTGATCCCTCACCTTCCTCATGATCATTGATGCCCCACGAGGTGAGATCTTGCATGGAGCCCCAGACCGAGGATGATTGACCGTCATCTTGAACTTCTTCCATTTTCTAATAATTGCGCCAACAGTTGTTGCCTTCTCACCAAGCTGCTTGCCTATTGTCCTGTAGCCTATCCCAGCCTTGTGCAGGTCTACAATTTTATCCCTGATGTCCTTACACAGCTCTCTGGTCTTGGCCATTGTGGAGAGGTTGGAGTCTGTTTGATTGAGCGTGTGGACAGGTGTCTTTTATACAGGTAACGAGTTCAAACAGGTGCAGTTAATACAGGTAATGAGTGGAGAACAGGAGGGCTTCTTAAAGAAAAACTAACAGGTTTGTGAGAGCCGGAATTCTTACTGGTTGGAAGGTGATCAAATACTTATGTCTTGCAATAAAATGCTAATTAATTACTTAAAAATCATACAATGTGATTTTCTGGATTTTTGTTTTAGATTCCGTCTCTCACAGTTGAAGTGTACCTATGATAAAAATTACAGACCTCTACATGCTTTGTAAGTAGGAAAACCTGCAAAATCGGCAGTGTATCAAATACTTGTTCTCCCCACTGTATATATATATGAGAGAGAGAGACTGCCTCTCTGCCTGCCTGCTTCTCTGCCTGCCTCTCTGCCTGCCTGCCTCTCTGCCTGCCTGCCTCTCTGCCTGCCTGCCTCTCTGCCTGCCTGCCTGCCTCTCTGCCTGCCTGCCTGCCTCTCTGCTTGCCTGCCTCTCTGCCTGCCTGCCTCTCTGCCTGCCTGCTTCTCTGCCTGCCTGCCTCTCTGCCTGCCTGCCTCTCTGCCTGTCATGTGAGTGTGACAGTGTGAATGCTCCACCTGTGGTCATTTCCCATGCTTCCTATATGACCCTCTATCACAAGCCACCACCTAACCACCTGTGGTCATTTCCCCTGCTTCCTATATGACCCTCTATCACAAGCCACCACCTAACCACCTGTGGTCATTTCCCATGCTTCCTATATGACCCTCTATCACAAGCCACCACCTAACCACCTGTGGTCATTTCCCATGCTTCCTATATGACCCTCTATCACAAGCCACCACCTAACCACCTGTGGTCATTTCCCATGCTTCCTATATGACCCTCTATCACAAGCCACCACCTAACCACCTGTGGTCATTTCCCATGCTTCCTATATGACCCTCTATCACACGCCACCACCTAACCACCTGTGGTCATTTCCCATGCTTCCTATATGACCCTCTATCACAAGCCACCACCTAACCACCTGTCAAACACAGTTAACCTACTGCTCTGCTGTTCCTGGGTGGCAGAGGTGGAATGACGGATGAGAATGGCAAAAGAGGAGAGGAGGGGAGGGGGGGTTTGGAGATCCCAGAAAGCATTCCTGGTTTTGTCACGGAAAGCTGTCAGAGGAGAGGAGGATGATGTCTATTTAAGGAGAAAGAATTCCAGCTACTCCAGCCAATGAGAGAACAGACATGGGGGAAAAAATACATTTCCTTCATTCCCAAAGACATAAGAAATCACTTGAGCTTTTTACATAGTTGGGCCAATGCCAGCTCTGCCAGGGAGCTAGTGTATTACGCATTGTCTGTGGAATGAAACCTCCTATTGCAGAATAGACTGTCTTTACTTGATGTATATGTTCTCACAGCTTGTGAACAATTATGTAGATTCTGAGGGCTGTGACTACAGTACAGTATGAAAGGAAAAATAATGTCATGGATGTTGAAATAATACATTGACAATGATTCCCACAGATTCTAATGGTGGTAAATTAAACTACTGATATATAGGGGAACATAAACCAATAAAAAATATGTCTAATTAACTAAATTATTAGTATAGGCAGATGGCCACTACTAGGTACAGACGTGGAGTAATGAAATATTATTGCCTACAGACTTGGACTTGGATGCAGAGTGAGAGAAATGGCCATTATCAGAGATGGGGGGAGTTACTGTGTCATATAAAAAATGATTAAGTTTTATCCTATAGCAATGAGGACCGTTGCATTGTCATTGGAAGAACAATTTTGACCTAATAAAATCATCACACTCAGACAGCGCTAAAAGACAATATTGTCTGTAAGGTTATTCATTTACCGGCTATTCAATCAGAATTGGACATAACATTAAGAGCTTTTGATTCAAGGACGTGTTCCACTTCCTGTAGTTAGATACATTACATCATGTGAGATGAATCCCCAACCTATAGGCACTCCAGTATACACTGAGTATAACAAACACGAGGAACACCTTCCTAATATTGAGTTGCTCAGAACAGGCTCAGAACAGCCTCAATTCATTGGGACATGGACTCCACAAGGTGTCAAAAGCGTTTCACAGGGATGCTGGCCCATGTTGACTCCAATGCTTCCCACAGTTGTGTCAAGGTGGATGGATGTCCTCTGGGTGGTAGACCATTTTTGATACACACTGGTAACAGTTGAGCTTGAAAAAGTTCTTGACACAAACCGGTGCACCTGGCACCTACTACTAAACCCCATTTAAAGGCACTTACATTTTCTGTCTTGCCCATTCACCTTCTGAAAGGCACACATACACAATCCATTTCTCAATTATATAAGAGCACCGGCAACTTACCAACATTACGACCAGGAATACGACTTTCCCGAAGCGGATCCACTGTTTGGTCCACCACCCAGGACAATGGATCGGCAGGCGGCCCAAAATAACGGCGCCGCAGAAGGGGCAGATGGAGCGGTCTTCTGGTCAGGCTCCGTAGACGTGCACATTGCCCACCGCTCCCGAGCATACTACTAGCCAATGTCCAGTCTCTTGGTACACAAAATCCGAGCAAGGGTTGCCTTCCAGAGAGACATCAGAGATTGTAACATTCGCTGTTACACGGAAACATGGCTCATTTGGGATACATTATAAGAGTCGGTACAGCCACCGGGTTTCTTCACGCATCGCGCCGACAGAAACAAACAGCTCTCTGGTAAGAAGAAGGGCGGGGGTGTATGCCTTACGATTAACACGTCGTGGTGTGATCATAACAACATACAGGAACTCACGTCCTTTTGATCACCTGACCTAGAATTACTTACAATCAAATGCCGACCGCATTATCTACCAAGATAATTCTCTTAGATTATAATCACAGTCATGTACATCCCCCCCAAGCAGACACCTCGACGGCCCTGAAAGAACTTCATTGGATTCTATGCAAACTGGAAACCACATATCCTGAGGGAGCATTTATTGTAGCTGGGGATTTTAACAGGGCTAATCTGAAAACAAGGCTCCCTAAATTTTATCAGCATATCGAATGCGCGACCCGGGCTGGCAAAACCCTGGATCATTGTTATTCTAACTTCCGCGACGCATACAAAGCCCTCCCTCGCCCTCCAAATCTGACCACGACTCCATTTTGTTGCTGCCAGCCTATATACAGAAACTAAACCGGAAACGCCCTTGCTCAGGTCTGTTCAACGCTGGTCAGACCAATCTGATTCCACGCTTCAAAATTGCTTCGATCACGTGGACTGGGATATGTTCCGGATAGCGTCGAACAACAACGTTGATGTATACGCTGATTCGGTGAGCGAGTTAGTTAGCAAGTGCATCTGTGATGTTGTACCCACGGCGACTATTAAAACCTTCCCCAACCAGAAACCGTGGATTGATGGCAGCATTCGCACAAAAGTGAAAACGCGAACCACTGCTTTTAATCAAAGCAAGGCAATCAAACAAGCTAAGCGTCAGTATAGAGACAATGTAGAGTCGTAATTAGGGGCCTCCAGGGTGGCGCAGTGCATCGCAGTGTTAGCTGTGCCACCAGAGACTCTGGGTTCGATCCCAGGATCTGTCAGCCGTCCGCGACCGGGAGGCCCATGGGGCGGCGCACAATTGGCCCAGCGTCGTCCGGGTTAGGGAGGGTTTGGCCGGCAGGGATATCCTTGTCTCAGGTCGCTAGGTGTATGGTGTTTCCTCCGACACATTGGTGCGGCTGGCTTCCGGGTTGGAAGCTTGGTTGGGTTGTGTTTCGGAGGACGCATGGCTCTCGACCTTCGCCTCTCCCGAGTCTGTGCAGGAGTTGTAGCGATGAGACAAGACAGTAACTACTATAGGCACTCCAGTATACACAGAGTATAACAAATACAAGGAACACCACGAAATTGGGGAGAAAAGGGGGTTTAAAATTATTATTTTTTTAATTAAAAAAAAGTAGAGTCGCAAATCAACGGCTCAGACACGAGAGGCATGTGGCAGGGTCTACAGTCAATCATGGACTATAAAAAGAAAACCAGCCCCGTCGCGGACCCCGATGTCTTGCTCCCAGACAAACTAAACAACTTCTTTGCTCGCTTTGAGGATAATATAGTGCCACCGACACAGCCCGCTACCAAAACCTGCAGACTCTCCTTCACAGCAACTAACGTGAGTAAAACATTTAAATGTGTTAACCCTCGCAAGGCTGCCGGCCCAGGCGGCATCCCTAGCCGCGTCCTCAGAGCATGCGCAGACCAGCTGGCTGGTGTGTTTACGGACATATTCAATCAATTCCTATCCCAGTCTGCTGTTCCCACATGCTTCAAGAGGGCCACCATTGTTCCTGTTCCCAAGAAAGCTAAGGTAACTGAGCTAAACGACTATCGCCCCGTAGCACTCACTTCCGTCATCATGAAGTGCTTTGAGAGACCAGTCAAGGACCATATCACCTCCACCCTACCTGACACCCTAGACTCACTCCAATTTGCTTACCGCCCCAATAGGTCCACAGACGACGCAATCACAATCACACTGAACACTGCCCTAACCCATCTGGACAAGAGGAATACCTATGTGAGAACCCTGGGTCTCGACCCCGCCCTGTGTAACTGTGTCCTGGACTTTCTGACGGGCCGCCCCCCAGGTGGTGAGGGTAGGAAACAAGATCTCCACCCCGCTGATCCTCAACACTGGGGCCCCACAAGGGTGCGTTCTCAGCCCTGTCCTGTACTCCCTGTTCACCCACGACTGCGTGGCCATGCACGCCTCCAACTCAATCATCAAGTTTGCAGACGACACTACAGTGGTAGGCTTGATTACCAACAACAACGAGACGGCCTACAGGGAGGAGGTGAGGGCCCTCGGAGTGTGGTGTCAGGAAAATAACCTCACACTCAACGTCAACAAAACAAAGGAGATGATCGTGGACTTCAGGAAACAGCAGAGGGAGCACCCCCCTATCCACATCGACGGGACAGTAGTGGAGAAGGTGGAAAGTTTTAAGTTCCTCGTCATACACATCACGGAAAAACTGAAATGGTCCACCCACACAGACAGCGTGGTGAAGAAAGCGCAACAGCGCCTCTTCAACCTCAGGAGGCTGAAGAAATGTGGCTTGTCACCAAAAACCCTCACAAACTTTTACAGATGCACAATCGAGAGCATCCTGTCGGGCTGTATCACCGCCTGGTACGGCAACTGCTCCACCCACAACTGCAAGGCTCTCCAGAGGGTAATGAGGTCTGCACAACGCATCACCGGGGACAAACTACCTGCCCTCCAGGACAGACAACAACCACCCCCGCTATCATCCAGAAGGCGAGGTCCGTACAGGTGCATCAAAGCTGGGACCGAGAGACTGAAAAACAGCTTCTATCTCAAGGCCATCAGACTGTAAAACAGCCATCACTAACATTGAGTGGCTGCTGCCAACATACTGACTCAAATCTCTAGCCACTTTAGTAATTTAAAATTGATGTAATAAATGTATCACTAGTCACTTTAAACAATGCCACTTTATATAATGTTTACATACCCTACATTACTCATCTCATTTGTATATACTGTACTCTATACCATCTACTGCATCTTGCCAATGCCGTTCGACCATCGCTCATCCATATATTTATATGTACATATTCTTATTCATTCCTTCCTCCTTGTATAAGGTAGTTGTTGTTGTTGTTAGATATTACTGCATGGTCGGAACTAGAAGCACAAGCATTTTGCTACACTCGCATTAACATCTGCTAACCATGTGTATGTGACAAATAACATTTGATTTGATTTGCCAACCATGTGTATGTGACCAATAATATTTGATTTGAATTGTCTCAAGGCTTAAAAATCCTTATTTAATCTGTCTCCTCCCCTTCATCTACACTGATTGAAGTAGATTTAACAAGTGACATCGATAAAGGATTAGGGCTGTTGCGGTGACTGTATTATCGCTACATCGGCAGTCACGTGACCGTTGAGTCACGGTAACCTCTTCTTATGCACTCTGGATATGCTTTGGTATTACCCAACACAGTAATTATCATCAGGGCCTAATGGCCTGGTACTCATGGCTCTATTGTCCCTCCATCAGGTCCTAATGGCCTGGTACTCAGTGCTCTAGTGTCCCTCCATCAGGTCCTAATGGCCTGGTACTCAGGGCTCTATTGTCCCTCCACCAGGTCCTAATGGTCTGGTACTCAGGGCTCTATTGTCCCTCCATCAGGTCCTAATGGCCTGGTACTCAGGGCTCTATTGTCCCTCCATCAGGTCCTAATGGTCTGGTACTCAGGGCTCTATTGTCCCTCCATCAGGTCCTAATGGCCTGGTACTCAGGGCTCTATTGTCCCTCCATCAGGTCCTAATGGCCTGGTACTCAGGGCTCTATTGTCCCTCCACCAGGTCCTAATGGTCTGGTACTCAGGGCTCTATTGTCCCTCCATCAGGTCCTAATGGCGTGGTACTCAGGGCTCTATTGTCCCTTTAACCACTCTGACATCAATGCAAATGCAATGGAAAATCACATCAAACACTGATCATCAAAACAGTATAGTGCTTTTTAAAACTCACCTCACTGTGATGATCAATGTGAAGAGAGAAGTTCAACAACAGTTTCAAATTGAGTGTAAAATATGGTCGTTGTGGATGTTGTTTCAAAGTCTAACACAATGAAATGGACAGCGCTTTCTAAGGTGATGATTAATACAAAACCAACCATATGCATATTAGAGCTTATGCAAACCCATAAACTTATGATTGCGCCTTATACAATACATTGCCTACCACATATTACCCATGGCAGAAAAACATAAAACAAAATTGATTTAACATGCCGTTGATACATAATTGGTCTAGCTAGCCTATACTTCAAAATTAAACCAATTAGAGTAATTGCCTTTGAGTGTGGGCTGTATTATTATGCATACTGAATGGACTGGTTACCATATGCTATGCTCCAAACGTTATATCCATGAGTCTGGGGGAGAACGTATAGCCCTAGGCAATGCTGTTGGTTCATTGATTGTGCAGGGCGGCTTACAGTTAGCCAACAATATCACCCGTCACCCATGCTCCTCAAACCAAAGGTGCCTACCAGGCATCATTGAGATACATACCAGCATTAAAATCGTGCAGCCTCCATTCGCTAGTCTTTCTTCCTCCGCCCCTGTTCCTGCCTTCCTCCGCCCCTGTTCCTGCCTTCCTCCGCCCCTGTTCCTGCCTTCCTCCGCCCCTGTTCCTGCCTTCCTCCGCCCCTGTTCCTGCCTTCCTCCGCCCCTGTTCCTGCCTTCCTCCGCCCCTGTTCCTGCCTTCCTCCGCCCCTGTTCCTGCCTTCCTCCGCCCCTGTTCCTGCCTTCCTCCGCCCCTGTTCCTGCCTATTTCATATTGGGCCATTCTAAATCTAAACTAATTTTACATATTAGCAAAGACAAGATTAAATTGAGAATAGTCTGATGGGTTGAAAATGTGATCACTTGTTGAGAGAACAGCTGTGCAGCCTGAGGCGAGGAACAGAGCGCAAGCTTTTATAGCCTTTAGTTGCATCATGCAGCCCATATATGTTTAACATCATTAGCTATAGTCAATAACACCATTAGCTATAGTCAATAACACCATTAGCTATAGTCAATAACCCCATTAGCTATAGTCAATAACACCATTAACTATAGTCAATAACCCCATTAGCTGTAGTCAATAACACCATTAACTATAGTCAATAACCCCATTAGCTATAGTTAATATTAGCTATAGTCAATAACACCATTAGCTATAGTCAATAACACCATTAGCTATAGTCAATAACACCATTAGCTATAGTCAATAACCCCATTAGCTATAGTCAATAACACCATTAACTATAGTCAATAACCCCATTAGCTATAGTTAATATTAGCTATAGTCAATAACACCATTAGCTATAGTCAATAACACCATTAGCTACAGTCAATAACACCATTATCTATAGTCAATAACACCATTAGCTATAGTCAATAACACCATTATCTATAGTCAATAACACCATTATCTATAGTCAATAACACCATTAGCTATAGTCAATAACACCATTAGCTACAGTCAATAACACCATTATCTATAGTCAATAACACCATTAGCTACAGTCAATAACACCATTATCTATAGTCAATAACACCATTAGCTATAGTCAATAACACCATTAGCTATAGTCAATAACACCATTATCTATAGTCAATAACACCATTATCTATAGTCAATAACACCATTAGCTATAGTCAATAACACCATTATCTATAGTCAATAACACCATTAGCTATAGTCAATAACACCATTAGCTATAGTCAATAACACCATTATCTATAGTCAATAACACCATTAGCTATAGTCAATAGCACCATTAGCTATAGTCAATAGCACCATTAGCTATAGTCAATAACACCATTAGCTATAGTCAATAACACCATTAGCTATAGTCAATAACACCATTATCTATAGTCAATAACACCATTAGCTATAGTCAATAGCACCATTAGCTATAGTCAATAGCACCATTAGCTATAGTCAATAACACCATTATCTATAGTCAATAACACCATTAGCTATAGTCAATAACACCATTATCTATAGTCAATAACACCATTAGCTATAGTCAATAACATTCTTAGCTAACGTTAATAACACAGTTAGCTATAGTTAATTGCACATCTGCAGTGATTTTTACTGTAAATCTATCTCTTGCTCTATGTCTCTCTCAATTAAATTAAAGGGGCTTTATTGGCATGGGAAACATATGTTCACATTGCCAAAGCAAGTGAAATAGATAATAAACAAAAGTGAAATAAACAATAAAAAATGTATAGTAAACATTACAAAAGAATAAAGACATTTCAAATGTAATTTATGTCTATATACTGTTGAAGTCGAATGTTTACATACACCTAGGTTGGAGTCATTAAAACTCATTTTTCAACCACTCCACAACTCTCTTATTAACAAACTAGTTTTGGCAAGTCTGTTAGGACATCTACTTCGTGCATGACAAATAATTTTTCCAACAATTGTTTACAGATAGATTATTTCACTTATAATTCACTGTATCAGAATTCCAGTGGGTGGAAATGTACATACACTAAGTTGACTGTGCCTTTAAACAGCTTGGAAAATTCCAGAAAATGATGTCATGGCTTTAGAAGCTTCTGATAGGCTAATTGACATCATTTGAGTCAATTGGAGGTGTATCTGGGGATGTATTTCAAGGCCTACCTTCAAACTCAGTGCCTCTTTGCTTGACATCATGGGAAAATCAAAAGAAATCAGCCAAGACATCAGACATTTTTTTGCAGACCTCCACAAGTCTGGTTCATCCTTCGGAGCAATTTCCAAACGCCTGAAGGTACCACGTTCATCTGTACAAACAATAGTGCGCAAGTATAAACACCATGGGACCACGCAGCCGTCATACCGCTCAGGAAGGAGACGCGTTCTGTGTCCTAGAGATGAACGTATTTTGGTGCAAAATGTGCAATTCAATCCCAGAACAACAGCAAAGGACCTTGTGAAGATGCTGGAGGAAACAGGTACAAAAGTATCTATACCACAGTAAAACAAGTCCTATATTAACATAACCTGAAAGGCCGCTCAGCAAGGAAGAAGCCACTGCTCCAAAACTGCCATAAAAAAGCCAGACTACAGTTTGCAACTGCACATGGGGACAAAGATCGTACTTTTTGGAGAAGTGTCCTCCGGTCTGATGAAACAAAAATAGAACTGTTTGGCCCTAATGAACATCATTATGTTTGGAGAAAAAAGGGGGAGGCTTGCAAGCCAAAGAACACCATCCCAACCGTGAAGCACTGGGGTGGCAGCATCGTGTTGCGGGGGTGCTTTGCTGCGGGAAAGACTGGTGCACTTCACAAAATAGACGGCATCATGAGGTAGGAAAATTATGTGGATATCTTGAAGCAACATCTCAAGACATCAGCCAGGAAGTTGAAGCTTGGTCGCAAATGGGTCTTCCAAATGGACAATGACCCAAAGCATACTTCCAAAGTTGTGGCAAAATGGCTTAAGGACAACAAAGTCAAGGTATTTGAGTGGTCATCACAAAGCCTTGACCTCAATCCTACAGAAAATTTGTGGGCAGAACTGAAAAAGCGTGTGCGAGTAAGGAGGTCTACAAACCTGACTCAGTTACACCAGCTCTGTCAGGAGGAATGGGACAACATTCACCCAACTTATTGTGGGAAGCTTGTAGAAGGCTACCTGAAACGTTTGACCCAAGTTAAACCATTTAAAGGCAATGCTACCAAATAGGAATTGAGTGTATGTAAACTTCTGACCCACTGGGAATGTGATGAAAGAAATAAAAGCTGAAAGAAATAATTCTCTCTACTATTATTCTGACATTTCACATTCTTAAAAAAAAGTGGTGATCCTGACTGACCTAAGGCAGTGAATTTTTACTAGGATTAAATGTCAGGAATTGTGAAAATCTGAGTTTAAATATATTTGTCTAACATGCTGACCAGACCGGACACGTCGCGTGCGCGAGCGTCGCAAAATACATTTAGAAATCCATGTTATTCAATTATTGCACCCACACTGCTCGCGCACGCCAACGAGCGTCTGTGTTGCCAAGGGCTAAAATAGAAGTCATTCCTATTTCTGACGCAGATCGCGCTGAAAGTCCTGCCTCTCCCATCTCCTCATTGGTTTATAGAAGCAGGTACCCACGTGCCATCTCCTCATTGGTTATACCCACGTGGGTGATTGAAAGACAAACTGTTTTGCCGGTTGTCGTGGTAATACTATGAAAGTTTAGATGCGATCACCATGTAAGTTCAACGATGAAAAAGCCTGGGAGGAGGAGAGATGACTAGAAATGATTCGGTTGGCCGTTTTATGTGTGGATTAATTTGTCGGAGTAGAGGAGCTTGTGCAGTTCAGGTAAAATAACAACTCAATGTTTATATCCCAGGACAAATTAGCTAGCAAGTGCAAGCTAACTAGCTAAATTGCCATACATGTTTAATGCTTTCCGACCTGTCCCCAATTTAATATCATTGGTTCAGAGTTTGTTTTGATATTTTAACCTGCGTGTCGTGATCGCGTTTGGTGTAGAGGGACAAAATAAATGTGCGCACGATGGTGCACGCGCGCAGCCGGTTTGGGTTCCGTGTTAGGTGTATGTAAACCTCCGACTTGGTGTTTGTTCTTCACTGGTTGCCCTTTTCTCGTGGCAACAGGTCACACATCTTGCTGCTGTGATTGCAGACTGTGGTATTTCACCCAATAGATATGGGAGTTTATCAAAATTGGATTTGTTTTCGAATTCTTTGTGGGCTGTGTAATCTGAGGGAAATATGTGTCTCTAATATAGTCATATATTTGGCAGGAGGTTAGGAAGTGCAGCTCAGTTTCCACCTCATTTTGTGGGCAGTGTGCACATAGCCTGTCTTCTCTTGAGAGCCAGGTCTGCCTTCAGCGGCCTTTCTCAATAGCAAGGCTATGCTCACCAAGTCTCTCTCGCTCTGTCCCTCACTCGCTCTGTCCCTCACTCGCTCTGTCCCTCACTCGCTCTGTCCCTCACTCGCTCTGTCCCTCACTCGCTCTGTCACTCACTCGCTCTGTCACTCACTCGCTCTGTCACTCACTCGCTCTGTCACTCACTCACTCATTCACTCACTCACTCCCTGTCTCTCTCTCGCTCTCTGTCTGTCTCGATCATTTCTCTCTCTGTCTCAGTTCATCAGTGGCAGTGTAACAGCCTCAATGGAGAATAAGTCTCTCATTAGCTCTTAATGTTAACCATGGATCAGGTTTCACCAAGAGAGAGAGAAAGAGAAAGAGAGAAAGAGTAACAGAGAGAGAGAGAGATATATAACAAATGTGTGGGTGGGTGTGAGAGAGACAACACCAGTGTACATTCTGCCAGGGCCATTCTGAAAACCACAGCTTTCTCCAAGGACATTCAGTGTGTGTGCGTGTGTGTGTAGCTGCGTGATTGTCTGTGTGTAAGAGAGCCCTTGGAAACAAACACCAAGGCTGCTCTAATGCTGTATACCCCCCCACCCCCCTCCTTATAACATTTACAGTACAGTCAGTCTATCAGCTCATCAGATAACATTTACAGTACAATCAGTCTATAAATGTAAATGTAATATGATGGTGCTAGACTGACTGTACATGTTATATGATGAGCTGATAGACTGACTGTACATGTTATATGATGAGCTGATAGACTGACTGTACATGTTATATGATGAGCTGATAGACTGACTGTACTGTAAATGTTATATGATGAGCTGATAGACTGACTGTACTGTAAATGTTATATGATGAGATGATAGACTGACTGTACATGTTATATGATGAGCTGATAGACTGACTGTACATGTTATATGATGGGCTGATAGACTGACTGTACATGTTATATGATGAGCTGATAGACTGACTGTACATGTTATATGATGGGCTGATAGACTGACTGTACATGTTATATGATGAGATGATAGACTGACTGTACATGTTATATGATGAGCTGATAGACTGACTGTACATGTTATATGATGAGATGATAGACTGACTGTACATGTTATATGATGAGCTGATAGACTGACTGTACTGTAAATGTTATATGATGAGCTGATAGACTGACTGTACTGTAAATGTTATATGATGAGCTGATAGACTGACTGTACATGTTATATGATGAGCTGATAGACTGACTGTACATGTTATATGATGAGCTGATAGACTGACTGTACATGTTATATGATGAGATGATAGACTGACTGTACATGTTATATGATGAGCTGATAGACTGACTGTACATGTTATATGATGAGCTGATAGACTGACTGTAAATGTTATATGATGAGCTGATAGACTGACTGTACTGTAAATGTTATATGATGAGCTGATAGGCTGCACTGTACTGTAAACATACCCCCTGTATATAGCCTCGTTATTGTTATTTTATTGTGCTACTTTTTTTCAAATTTTTTACTTTAGTTTATTTGGTAAACATTTTCAGAACTCTTTCTTGAACTACATTGTTGGTAAGGTCTACCTACACCCGTTGTATTCGGTAAGGTCTACCTACACCCGTTGTATTCGGTAAGGTCTACCTACACCCGTTGTATTCGGTAAGGTCTACCTACACCCGTTGTATTAGGTAAGGTCTACCTACACCCGTTGTATTCGGTAAGGTCTACCTACACCCGTTGTATTAGGTAAGGTCTACCTACACCCGTTGTATTAGGTAAGGTCTACCTACACCCGTTGTATTAGGTAAGGTCTACCTACACCCGTTGTATTCGGTAAGGTCTACCTACACCCGTTGTATTCGGTAAGGTCTACCTACACCCGTTGTATTCGGCGCATGTGACAAACAAAGTTTGATTTGATCACTGTTACGATGACACCACAGATTGGAAGCTGTTTGATAAGAGACAAACCGTTCTGTAGCCTATTAGGGTGTTTCTTCTCTTCTACTGGCTTTAATAACAGCTGTGGCCTGACACCTGACATTTTAACCTGTAGCTAACGGGGCTACCGTCTCCCTCCCCCGAATCATTCCACTCCTCCAAGCCTGGCGGCACCTCAGATGCAACAAGAGGACTGATAGAGCTGGCGCTTTCAATGAGAGGGACACTAATCCGAATGCTTATAAGAAATCCTGCTATGCCCGCCGACGAACCATCAAACAGGTAAAGTGTGAATACAGGACTAAGACTGAATCTTACTACACCGCTCTGATGCTCGTCGGATGTGGCAGGGCTTAAAAACTGTAATGTATCACAAAGGGAAACCCAGCCGCAAGCTGTTCAGTGACGCGAGCCTACCAGGCGAGCTAAATGCGGGCTTCGAGGCTAGCAACACTGAACTATGCATGAGAGCACCAGCTGTTCTGGACGATTGTGTGATTTCTCACCTGGACAAGAGTAACACCTACGTGAGAATGCTTTTCATTGACTACAGCTCAGCGTTTAACACCAAAGTGCTCTCCAAGCTCATCACTAAGCTAAGGACCTTGGGATCTCCCTCTGCAACTGGATCCTGGACTTCCTGACGGGCCGCCCTCAGGTGCTATGGGTAGGCAACAACACATTCGTCACGCTGACCCTCAACACGGGGCCCCTGCATTGTTGGGAATGTCCCGTAGGAAAGCATTTCACTGTTGGTCTACACCTGCTGTTTTCCAAGCATGTGGCAAATAACATTTGATTTGAAGCAGGTACTGTACAGGCAATTATAGAATATTCAGATTCACACATGCTTACACATACCCATATATGCATGTGCACACACACAGGTGTGCACGCACGCACGCACACACAGCCCTCTGCCATAATGACAAAACATTACAGAGCACAAAAAGGACTCAATGAGTCCTCTATCTGAGTCAATGAGAAGTGAACTCAATGAGTCCTCTATCTGAGTCAATGAGAGATGAACTCAAAACATCCTCTATCTGAGTCAATGAGAAATGAACTCAATACCTCCTCTATCTGAGTCAATGAGAAGTGAACTCAATACATCCTCTATCTGAGTCAATGAGAAGTGAACTCAATACATCCTCTATCTGAGTCAATGAGAGGTGAACTCAATACATCCTCTATCTGAGTCAATGAGAGATGAACTCAATACATCCTCTATCTGAGTCAATGAGAGATGAACTCAATACATCCTCTATCTGAGTCAATGAGAGATGAACTCAATACATCCTCTATCTGAGTCAATGAGAGATTAACGCAATACATCCTCTATCTGAGTCAATGAGAGATTAACTCAATACATCCTCTGAGTCAATGACAGATAAACTCAATACATCCTCTATCTGAGTCAATGAGAAGTGAACTCTATACCTCCTCTGAGTCAATGAGAGATTAACTCAATACATCCTCTATCTGAGTCAATGAGAAGTGAACTCTATACCTCCTCTGAGTCAATGAGAGATTAACTCAATACATCCTCTATCTGAGTCAATGAGACATGAAGTCCATATCCTAAACTAGAGTATATTTACTAATGCCAAGACAACAATAACATGGCCTGTATTGCACCATTGACAGCTGATCCACAGGTCCAGACAGACAACAGAATGACTTCAGCACAACACCATGGCAACCATCACACTCTGAATGACTGACAGGTAACCTACAGGTGTGAGGTAGGTACCCCCTTACCAGTGGTGGAGTGGAGGCTCTCCAGGCTCCAATAATGGGAGAGGACCCCTCTGAGAGTACCTCCTAGGCTCCCCATTCCTCCTCCTCCTCCTGCTCCCCATTTTTCCCCCATCCCTCCTCCTCTTCCACCTCCCTCGGTGGGGGTACCGCTGTCCGAGTCCGAACCAGGAGATCCAGGGGAGAGACCAGAGCTGGTGCTGCCACTGCTGCCACAGCTGTCCCCGGGCAGGGGCACGGGCTCCTCAAAGCCCTGCTGGGTTCGCATCAAAACAGGAGGGCCCCCGATAACAGAGCCTGGTAGTGGTCGTTGTCAAGGTAGGTGTTTCCCCCAGTCAGAGGAAGGTCAATCTGGGTAAGTAGATGGGTAAGAATGCTGTAGCCTCTACCTGGACGCTACAGCTCTGTGTGTCAGTAAGCTCCAGTCAGTCAGTGAGTGCTTTCAGTCTCGGTTGTTGCTTTTGCTCCTCTCTCTGGCTCTGCTCTGCACTCACCGGCTGCTGCGCCTCATCTCTCTCTCTCTCCCTCTCTCGCTTGCCCTCCCTCACTCTCCCGCTCTCCCTTGCACTCTCTCCCTTCCTCGCTACCACACACACACACACACCCCAGTGGGGCTCCACTAGGTGGGTTCTGTGACTCTGCAGAGTGACTTGCCTGGCTGCAGCTAATGGCTGATGGCTCTGTAATATCTTGGTGCAGTGCTATTATGGTGGGACTGAAAATATCCCCCCTCCTCCCCCCGTCTAACCCCTCCTCCCCTCCGTCTCCCCGGTCCTGTCTACCCCCTGCCCTCTCCCATCCTCTGCTGTTTCTAAAGCATTGCTGTTGTTATTTGGTGTGTGTGTGTGTGTGTGTGTGTGTGTGTGTGTGTGTGTGTGTGTGTGTGTGTGTGTGTGTGTGTGTGTGTGTGTGTGTGTGTGTGTGTGTGTGTGTGTGTGTGTGTGAGTGCACATGCGTGTGTGTATTGTCAATAGAAAGTCAGGCTGTTGAAACCTGGCAGTCATGGCTAAAGCTCCCAATGCATTTGAACCTGTCAGGGAGGAGAGGATCATCGGCTTAAACAGTTACAAGCATTCCTACTAATGCCTTGGGAAAGAGAGAGAGAGAGATGGAATGAGAGAGGAAGGGAGGGAGGGGGGTAGAGAGGGAATGAGGGATGGAGGGAAAGAGGGAGAGAGGTAGAGAGGGAAAGAGGGAGAGAGGTAGAGAGGTAGAGAGGTAGAGAGGGATGGAGGGAGGGAGAGAGGGATGGAGGGAGGGAGAGAGGGATGGAGGGAGGGAGAGAGGGATGGAGGGAGGGAGAGAGGGATGGAGGGAGGGAGAGAGGGATGGAGGGAGGGAGAGAGGGATGGAGGGAGGGAGAGAGGGATGGAGGGAGGAGGGAGAGAGGGAGAGAGGGATGGAAGGATAGAAGGAAAGAGGGAATGAGGGATGGAAGGAAAGAGGGAGAGAGGTAGAGAGGGATGGAGGGAGAGAGGGAGAGAGGCAAGGAGGGAGGTAGAGAGGAAGATTGAGAAAGAGGGGAAATTAAATAGAGAGAGGGGGAGGGGCTTACCTGATCCACTGCTCTATATTACTGTAAACATTATAAACTCCATGTACTCCTACTGAGATATACTCTATCTGTACAATCCAACAGCTCTGACATGACTTTGCAAAGATGTACACAAAACATGTAACCAGAAGAAGAGTGTTATTTCAGTCTATGCTCTCTAGGCCCTAAATACACTACAGCAGTGGCAGATGGTGTCATTTAAGATGAGGGAGGACCTTTAAAAATATAAATATGAGCATGTCCTTATTTCTATTACAGCATATTGGATGACTGTCATTCATATTCCATTCACCCAGTTCAATGTAACATCGATAGGTTTAGGCTACTACATGATACTCTAATTTTCCCCTGTACCCATCATGAGGTTGCTACAACCTAGCGTATGAATGAAAGTTTACAACGTAGGTGCACACAGGTCGAGAGAAAAATTTGAGGTGACAGACAAAGTTCACGTTCAATACCAGCTCTTGCACACTCATGCCTGCATCTAGGTGATCTAGGGTGTAATCATTAGTCCAACAGTTGCAAACGAGAGTTTCTATTGGACAAATTCAGGTATGTTTATCCCCGTTTCATTCCGTTTGCTTCCGTTAAGAAACTTTTTTTTTTCAACAGAATCCACGGAATGAATGTACCACTGATCACTCGTAAACACAGTTCACTTTCATAGCAGCCACGTCGTATTCCTTCTCGCATTTATGCGCTCTCCTCTCACCTTTTCCCTTCGCTTGTTAAGATATTTAAGATAAATTATTAAATAATTCTACCCAGAAACTTGACCATCAGGATTAGAGGTTATGTAGCATGTACATGGGAAGAGAGGCAGGGAGGGGAGAGACCTTGGGCTGGTAGTAGATTGTATAACAGGTGGCGGACAATGTATGAGAAGAAGACTTGTGAACTATGTTGCCATTGTATCTAAGAGGAGGAGGGACGTTTATGACGAAATGTGAGGTATATAAACCAATGTACCGGAAATGATAAACAGAGCCCTCTCGAGAATAAAGCTATTGATTAATTTGGAGACTGGTCTTTGTCTATTTTATGCAAATAAGAACCCTACAAATTCTTAGAAACAGACAGAGTGTTTGCTTTGTTATAATTGAATTGGTTAACGAACACATAGGAATAAAATTCCTCTATCACTTGTGGACTTCAATGCACAACACATCAGCTGTATGTGACCGGGCTAAAAAAAAACTTTCCAAACCAAACCATATCATAACCGCTACACACTGCCTACAATGTAAAGTAACATCATAGCCAACACAGCTAATATAACTAATGCATTAGTAAACCCGCTACAATCATGCAGTAACATTACAATGTACAGTCAGTAAGCAGTTTAGCACTTACACCAGTGGGCCCAGGTGGCAATAAATTAGTAAAAACAAAAAACTTACCTTGACTTGGAAGAGTTCCAGTGTTGTGTTGGATAGTCATAGCCAGCTAGCTAACATAGTATCCCTCTGTTTGAGCAGGATGTTTGAGTAGGCTAACCTAGCTAGCTGCATTTGCTAGCTAAGTAATTTAAACTGAAAGGGGGAAAAAAAGAAAATCTCTCTTTCTTGCTTCTCCTTCATTTTGACTATTGTCTTTCTCTCTCTGAGTCAACTACTCACCGCATTTTATACACTGCAGTGCTAGCTAGCTGTAGCTTATGCTTTCAGTACTAGATAATTCTCTGATCCTTTGATTGGGTGGACAACATGTCAGTTCTTGCTGCAAGAGCTCTGATAGGTTGGTAGATGTCCTCTGGAAGTTGTCATAATTACTGTCTAAGTCGATGGAAGGGGGTGAGAACCATGAGCCTCCTAGATTTTGTATTGAAGTCAATGTGCCCAGATGAGGACGGAAACTATCTGTCCTCCGGCTACACCACGGTGCTACCCTACAGAGTGCTGTTGAGGCTACTGTAGACCTTCATTGCAAAACAGTGTGTTTTAATAAATTATTTGGTGACATGAATATATTTAGCATACTTTTATCTAAATAAGATAACTTAAATGTTTTACTTTAAAAAACAAAAAACGAAATTCACTGAGGAGGATGGTCCTCCCCTTCCTCCTCTGAGGAGCCTTCACTGTACTACAGTCATGTCTGCTTATCCATATCCCATATTAATAACCTATATTCATATCCTATATTCATATCCCATACCCAAGTTAGATCAACACATGAAGATATATCGCTGTCTGGCTGGCTACAATACATGTACAAAATAATTCAAACTTAAATAAATGTTTTGTTTTCACTCATGAGGGAGAAGGTTCCAGATTTCTCCATAAAGGACATATTCACTCAGAGCACAGGGAACGAGACGAGGGAGAAGATTACAGATTTCTCCGTAAAGGTCATATTCACTCAGAACACAGGGAAGTAGACATGAGGGAGAAGGTTCCGGATTTCACCGTAAAGGTCATATTCACTCAGAACACAGGGAAGTAGACATGAGGGAGAAAGTTCCGGATTTCTCCGTAAAGGTCATATTCACTCAGAACACAGGGAAGTAGACATGAGGGAGAAGGTTCCAGACATTTCCACTACACCAGGGATATTCAACTTGGGATCCGCAGAGGTACTGCAGGGGGTTCCCGGATAAAAAAAAACTAAAATGTGAATATCGCTAGCAACAACATTTTAAAACCTCTTAAGCTGATAGTCACCAAAATCGGGCACTAGAATTACTTTAAAAAAAATATGTATATGTTTACATTATAAGTCAGAAGAGAGCCAGCCAGACCTTCCTAGGACCATGTAAAGGTCCTCTGTCGAATAAACGTGTATTTGCCTCCCTCTGGTGGTCGGCTGCATCATTACATCCATTTATATCACCAAACCGAAACAGTGCAAAACGGCTGTCAGCTCAAATGGTTTTAATTAAATGTTGAATTGCAGTAGAAACAGTAGTATATTCTTCCTAACGATGTCAACTTTATTTCTGAACTTCTAATATTGAGCAACTTACACTCCTTGGAGCTAATTACATTCACTTGAGTATCTGTATTAAAAAAGCACCCATGAGTATATAATCATTTGGGGTTTATGTCTATCCTGTTTCACACAAGTGTGTAATGGAAATATGTGTCCTGCTTATCTCAACTTTCCCTGAGACACTTGCAGAGAGTGGGGTCACGGCCAGGGTCACCATTATACAGCGCCTCTGAATCAATTAGGATTAAGGGCCTTTCTCAAGGGCACAGCGACAGATTTTTCACCTTGTCGGGTCCGGAATTCGAAATAGCAACCTTTCAGTTGTGGCATGTGACGTCGGCTGCTTTTTTGGACTTGGACATACATTTTTGCCAACACATTACTAACCTTTGTTGAACTAGCTAAACAGCTGTTATTAGCGAACGTGTTTGGAGTAGGGCAACAATCGTATAAATAATCGCCATAATCGTCTTAATACATTAATTTAAGAAGAAGGCAGATTCAACTTTAATTTCAACCACATATAGTTTACACTATCATTTTTTCATGAAGTGGGTAAAGTTAGTAATCATTTTACGAGCAGAATGGTACGGTTGGGAGGAGAAACTTAATTTCTAAAAGTTCTAAAACGGTCAAAACCATTTGTTTTTGAGAGAGGTGTGTTGTATTCATTATGTATGTCCTTTTCGAAGAAGCATTATGATGCATTACAAGTTCAAAACATTTTTCAACAGAAATTACAATTATGACAATAACTGTGGCCATGTGCATGACAATTAATCGTTACCTAAAATTCCATAATCGACACAGCCCTAGTTGTGGTGTTACATTTCTAGCGAATAGGCTATGTTATATAATGTGGGTAGGTCAAAATAATGAAAAATGATCAAATCTATACATTTTGAAATGTTGGTTACTTATCCTTGCCATTATCATTCACCTGATGATAAGACAAGAACTGTGGGAAAGAGAGAGATGGAGAGAGAAAAGAGAGAGAAAAGAGAGCGAGAGAAAAGGGAGAGAGAGAGAGAAAAGAGAGAGAGAGAGAGAGAAAAGAGAGAGAGAGAAACCCTACACACACTGATAGACAAACATGTCCACCAAAATAACACCAACATTTACGCTTTAACAACTTCCAAAAAGCATTTGATTCTATTTGGCATACAGGACTGTTCTACAAAGTTATTGAAAGCGGTGTAGGGGGTAATACATATGACATCATTCATTCAATGTATACTGGCAATACGTGCAGCATCAAAATTGGCAAGAAAATAACAGAATTCTTTAACCAGGGGCGGGGCCTTCGCCAGGGTTGCAATCTGAGCCCTGCACTCTTCAATATTTACATCAACGAATTGGCCACTATTCTAGAGAAATCCTCAGCCCCTGGTGTTAGCCTCCACAATTCAGAGGTTAAATGCCTACTCTTGGCAGATGACCTGTGCCTGCTGTCACCCACAGCACATGACCTACAGCAGAGCCTGGACCTGCTAGAGCAGTACTGCCAGACCTGGGCACTGGCAGTAAACCCCAAAAAGACTAAAATAAGGATTTTCCAGAGAAGATCCAGATCTCAGGGAATTAGACCAAAGTTCTCAATTGGTACAACATATATATAGAGCACTGCACACACTACAATTACTTAGGTTTAAATATATAGAGTACTGCACACTACAATTACTTAGGTTTAAAAATAAGCTGAACTGGACACCTAAATGAGGCAGATAATGAACTGCGAGAGAAAGCAGACAGGGCATTCTACGCCATTAAAAAACAAATTGAAAATTAGGCTAAAACTAATTTAAATGTGTCATTGAACCAATTGCACTTTATGGCAGTGAGGTGTGGGGTCCACTTGCAAAACAAGATTTCACCCAATTTGACAAACACCCTATTGAAACACTGCATACAGCGTTCTATAAGATTATCTTACATGTCCAGAGTAAAACTACAAAAAATGCATGCAGGGCAGAATTAGGCCAATATCTACTAATAATAAAAACTCAAACAAGAGCAATTATGTTGAGGAAGCATCTAAAATAGTGATCCTCTCACATATAATTACCAAGCCCTTCAATGCCAAGAGCTGAGCAAAGAAAAGAGTCCCCTCATCCAGCTTGTCCTGAGTTCACAAATCTGTTCTACTAACACACTGAAGCCTCAGGACCAGAACATCCAATCAATCAGAATAAACCAAATTACAACACAGTCAAAAAAACACATTACTTATTGGGAAACACAAGAACAAAGCAAAATGCAGTGCTATCTGGCCCTAAATCGACAGTACACCGTGGCTAACTATTTGAGCATGGTTACTGACCAAAACCTTAGAAAAGCATTGACAAAGTACAGGTTCAGTGAGAACCTGCAGTCTCTGTCTCATAGGACACAGAGACATGGTGGTTCTGCTGTCTCATAGGACACAGAGAGACATGGTGGTTCTGCTGTCTCATAGGACACAGAGAGACATGGTGGTTCTGCTGTCTCATAGGACACAGAGAGACATGGTGGTTCTGCTGTCTCATAGGACACAGAGAGACATGGTGGTTCTGCTGTCTCATAGGACACAGAGAGACATGGTGGTTCTGCTGTCTCATAGGACACAGAGAGACATGGTGGTTCTGCTGTCTCATAGGACACAGAGAGACATGGTGGTTCTGCTGTCTCATAGGACACAGAGAGACATGGTGGTTCTGCTGTCTCATAGGACACAGAGAGACATGGTGGTTCTGCTGTCTCATAGGACACAGAGAGACATGGTGGTTCTGCTGTCTCATAGGACACAGAGAGACATGGTGGTTCTGCTGTCTCATAGGACACAGGGAGACATGGTGGTTCTGCTGTCTCATAGGACACAGAGAGACATGGTGGTTCTGCTGTCTCATAGGACACAGAGAGACATGGTGGTTCTGCTGTCTCATAGGACACAGAGAGACATGGTGGTTCTGCTGTCTCATAGGACACAGAGAGACATGGTGGTTCTGCTGTCTCATAGGACACAGAGAGACATGGTGGTTCTGCTGTCTCATAGGACACAGAGAGACATGGTGGTTCTGCTGTCTCATAGGACACAGAGAGACATGGTGGTTCTGCTGTCTCATAGGACACAGAGAGACATGGTGGTTCTGCTGTCTCATAGGACACAGAGAGACATGGTGGTTCTGCTGTCTCATAGGACACAGGGAGACATGGTGGTTCTGCTGTCTCATAGGACACAGAGAGACATGGTGGTTCTGCTGTCTCATAGGACACAGAGAGACATGGTGGTTCTGCTGTCTCATAGGACACAGAGAGACATGGTGGTTCTGCTGTCTCATAGGACACAGAGAGACATGGTGGTTCTGCTGTCTCATAGGACACAGAGAGACATGGTGGTTCTGCTGTCTCATAGGACACAGGGAGACATGGTGGTTCTGCTGTCTCATAGGACACAGGGAGACATGGTGGTTCTGCTGTCTCATAGGACACAGAGAGACATGGTGGTTCTGCTGTCTCATAGGACACAGAGAGACATGGTGGTTCTGCTGTCTCATAGGACACAGAGAGACATGGTGGTTCTGCTGTCTCATAGGACACAGAGAGACATGGTGGTTCTGCTGTCTCATAGGACACAGGGAGACATGGTGGTTCTGCTGTCTCATAGGACACAGGGAGACATGGTGGTTCTGCTGTCTCATAGGACACAGAGACATGGTGGTTCTGCTGTCTCATAGGACACAGAGAGACATGGTGGTTCTGCTGTCTCATAGGACACAGAGAGACATGGTGGTTCTGCTGTCTCATAGGACACAGAGAGACATGGTGGTTCTGCTGTCTCATAGGACACAGAGAGACATGGTGGTTCTGCTGTCTCATAGGACACAGAGACATGGTGGTTCTACTGTCTCATAGGACACAGGGAGACATGGTGGTTCTGCTGTCTCATAGGACACAGAGAGACATGGTGGTTCTGCTGTCTCATAGGACACAGAGAGACATGGTGGTTCTGCTGTCTCATAGGACACAGAGAGACATGGTGGTTCTGCTGTCTCATAGGACACAGAGAGACATGGTGGTTCTGCTGTCTCATAGGACACAGAGAGACATGGTGGTTCTGCTGTCTCATAGGACACAGAGACATGGTGGTTCTACTGTCTCATAGGACACAGAGAGACATGGTGGTTCTGCTGTACCACCTGGTAAAGGAAAGGCTGTTGGTCCTGATGAAGATACACACACATTTGACTTGATTTTGGATACACACACACACACAGTAACAATAAGGTGGGTTAGAAGTGAGAAGACCAGGCAGACAGAGCCACTGAGCTGTGACATTGGAGCCTTCAGACACACGGCCAGTAAAGTTTAGATTGGAGGGAAGTGCTCTCTCTCTCACGCACACACCACACACACACACACACAGATATACTGGATGGACCTAAAGACTGCAGACCGACTGATACGTAGGCTTAAGTTACATATTTTTTGTATGTATAAACCAATAACTAACCATCTGTAACCTACTTATAAACCCTTTGGTGTGTAACCGATATTTAGTGTCAGTTTGAAAACATCCTTTCATGGGCTATGATGAATACAGATGAGTATGGTGTTGGAAGGTGGCTTAGCTCACTGCATGGTGTATACCACAGAAATACAACTACCACATCATCAACCTACTGACTTCAATAGGGATGCCCATTCTAGTCATTCTATTTCTATGGTGCACAGCCCTTTAGCCAGTCAGCTAAAGAGGTTGACACTACACTTGTCTTTTGATTGGCCTTTCAATTCAATTAACTAAAATGAATCAAATTACACGGAAGGCATCTGGTGCAATAACACTGACCTCACTTTGAGTGGCATGCAATCTGCTGCCTCTGTGTGTGTGTGTGTGTGTGTGTGTGTGTGTGTGTGTGTGTGTGTGTGTGTGTGTGTGTGTGTGTGTGTGTGTGTGTGTGTGTGCGCCCACCCAATGACATCAGAATGAACAGGGTCATTTCATCACAACCTAATGTCCACCCACTCAGCAGTATGATAGGTTACCCTGGAGACCCTCTCACAGTCAAGAGCAATAGAAAAAGGAGTCGAGCACCTATCGCTCGCTTTTATCAAAATGGTCCTGAAAGAAAGCCAAAACTGTAGATAATGAATAAATGATATTTTCCTAAACAATTCTCTCCTACCATATTCCATCTCCTACAGGCTTCTCAGACGAAGAGCAGAGTCAGACAGACAATCTGACACACACACACACACACACACACACACACACACACACACACACACACACACACACACACACACACACACACACACACACACACACACACACACACACACACAACAAACACAACAAACACCCTCCAGGAGAACTCTGTGTTCTCCCACTAAAGTGACGGCTGGATTTTGAACAGGACTACTAAATAAATAAAAAAATCCACAAAATTCAAAAGACGATCCATCTGGAGATACCAGCATATCTTCCAGAGACTAAAGGTCATTGACCTGGATTTAAAACGGATGATGTCACTGGCTCTCCTCCACTGTCTGTTAATGTGAACAGCACAATGCCTTTCCAAGCTCCAATAAACTGTGGGACCACTGATGTGCAGAGGATGTGAATCCCCCTGCTGGTGACAGGCAGTACTACAACAACACTATTGTCCATGCTAAAACAGTAATAATTGTAATTGGCTCAGAGTAGTGTTACACCTAGCTTCAGAATAAAGTCGTTGTTTCACAACAGATGTTGCTGCAGTGCGTGGCATGATGCCCGCAGGCTAATCCAGGATTTGGTGAGGACATGATTTTAAACACGGAACTAAATGATAAATACAGTAAGTCCCTCAAAAATTACATCCAGGGAATGGAGTTGGAGTCTGAGACAGGGGTTGGGGGCCAGGGGTTGGGGGCCAGGGGTGGGGGACCAGGGTGGGGGCCGGGGTGGGGGACAGGGTGGGGGCCAGGGGTGGGGGACCAGGGTGGGGGCCGGGGTGGGGGACAAGGGTGGGGGCCAGGGGTGGGGGACCAGGGTGGGGGCCGGGGTGGGGGACAGGGGTGGGGGACAGGGGACCTATAATCTAGTAAATAGATAGTCATCATGAAGAAAGACATTGTAGAGTATTGGAACCAACCTTGGCATAGCGAGAGAGGAGGAGGCGGTAGGAGCTACTCTCAGAGTTAGGAGGAGGAGGAGGTAGGAGCTACTCTCAGGGTTAGGAGGAGGAGGAGGTAGGAGATACTCTCAGAGTTAGGAGGAGGAGGAGGGAGGAGCTACTCTCAGGGTTAGGAGGAGGAGGAGGAGGAGCTACTCTCAGGGTTAGGAGGAGGAGGAGGGAGGAGATACTCTCAGGGTTAGGAGGAGGAGGAGGGAGGAGCTACTCTCAGGGTTAGGAGGAGGTAGGAGGGAGGAGCTACTCTCAGGGTTAGGAGGAGGAGGAGGTAGGAGCTACTCTCAGGGTTAGGAGGAGGAGGAGGTAGGAGATACTCTCAGGGTTAGGAGGAGGAGGAGGGAGGAGCTACTCTCAGGGTTAGGAGGAGGAGGAGGAGGAGCTACTCTCAGGGTTAGGAGGAGGAGGAGGGAGGAGATACTCTCAGGGTTAGGAGGAGGAGGAGGTAGGAGCTACTCTCAGGGTTAGGAGGAGGTAGGAGGGAGGAGATACTCTCAGGGTTAGGAGGAGGGAGGAGGTTGGAGATACTCTCAGGGTTAGGAGGAGGAGGAGGAGGAGCTACTCTCAGGGTTAGGAGGAGGAGGAGGTAGGAGCTACTCTCAGGGTTAGGAGGAGGAGGAGGAGGAGCTACTCAGAGTTAGGAGGAGGGAGGAGGTTGGAGATACTCTCAGGGTTAGGAGGAGGAGGAGGAGGAGCTACTCTCAGGGTTAGGAGGAGGAGGAGGAGGAGCTACTCAGAGTTAGGAGGAGGGAGGAGGTTGGAGATACTCTCAGGGTTAGGAGGAGGAGGAGGGAGGAGCTACTCTCAGGGTTAGGAGGAGGAGGAGGTAGGAGATACTCTCAGGGTTAGGAGGAGGAGGAGGTAGGAGCTACTCTCAGAGTTAGGAGGAGGAGGAGGTAGGAGATACTCTCAGGGTTAGGAGGAGGAGGAGGGAGGAGATACTCTCAGGGTTAGGAGGAGGAGGAGGGAGGAGCTACTCTCAGGGTTAGGAGGAGGAGGAGGGAGGAGATACTCTCAGGGTTAGGAGGAGGAGGAGGGAGGAGCTACTCTCAGGGTTAGGAAGAGGAGCTACTCTCAGAGTTAGGAGGAGGAGGAGGTAGGAGCTACTCTCAGGGTTAGGAGGAGGAGGTAGGAGCTACTCTCAGGGTTAGGAGGAGGAGGGAGGAGCTACTCTCAGGGTTAGGAGGAGGAGGAGGTTGGAGATACTCTCAGGGTTAGGAGGAGGAGGAGGTAGGAGCTACTCTCAGGGTTAGGAGGAGGAGGAGGTAGGAGCTACTCTCAGGGTTAGGAGGAGGAGGAGGAGGAGCTACTCTCAGGGTTAGGAGGAGGAGGAGGGAGGAGATACTCTCAGGGTTAGGAGGAGGTAGGAGCTACTCTCAGGGTTAGGAGGAGGAGGAGGAGGAGCTACTCTCAGGGTTAGGAGGAGGTAGGAGGGAGGAAATACTCTCAGGGTTAGGAGGAGGAGGAGGTAGGAGCTACTCTCAGGGTTAGGAGGAGGAGGAGCTACTCTCAGGGTTAGGAGGAGGAGGTAGGAGCTACTCTCAGGGTTAGGAGGAGGAGGGAGGAGCTACTCTCAGGGTTAGGAGGAGGAGGAGGAAGGAGCTACTCTCAGGGTTAGGAGGAGGGAGGAGGGAGGAGCTACTCTCAGGGTTAGGAGGAGGGAGGAGCTACTCTCAGGGTTAAGAGGAGTTGGAGGGAGGAGATACTCTCAGAGTTAGGAGGAGGAGGAGGGAGGAGCTACTCTCAGGGTTAGGAGGAGGAGGAGGTAGGAGCTACTCTCAGGGTTAGGAGGAGGAGGAGGTAGGAGCTACTCTCAGGGTTAGGAGGAGGAGGAGGTAGGAGATACTCTCAGAGTTAGGAGGAGGAGGAGGGAGGAGCTACTCTCAGGGTTAGGAGGAGGAGGAGGTAGGAGCTACTCTCAGGGTTAGGAGGAGGAGAAGGTAGGAGCTACTGTCAGGGTTAGGAGGAGGAGAAGGTAGGAGCTACTCTCAGGGTTAGGAGGAGGAGAAGGTAGGAGCTACTCACAGGGGTAGGAGATGCGTCGTCGCCAGCCCAGACAGTCCAGACCGATGGGGGTGCTCTGGGAGAAGCAGTGGGTCTTTAGGAGCATCCCAGAGAATGCCTCCATGGTCGACAGGGACACTGGAGCATGCGACTGTGGGGAAGAGGCAAAATCAAAGCTGGGGATCCAACAAGGCCTACATACCTAGAAGTCTATAGTTAGTATAATGCTCACTTTAAATGTTAAGACCCTGCCTTTTCTTAGTATAAATCCTGAATATACGTGTACTATATCATGTGATAGCGCAACAGAAAGAATGTTTTTGTTCCTGAACAGATTGAGCTGAAGGTGCATGCAGGTTAACAGTAGGAGCTGAGAGAGAGACTGGTACGGAAACAGGAGCGAGCGAGAAAGATATCCAAAAAAGATGAAATGGAAGGGGGGGGGGGGATTAACAAAGGAAAGATGTCAAGACTCGGTCGAAGACAGCTGACGAAGGATAGAAGAGACGGAGGAGGGAACCATCCTCATGACAGTACGTAGATGGAGGAGGAGGGAACCATTCTCGAGACAGTACGTAGATGAAGAGGAGAAGGAAGAGGAGGAGGGAACCATCCTCGAGACAGTACGTAGATGAAGAGGAGGAAGGAGGAGGAAGAGGAGGAGGAGAGAGACAAAATCCATCTCCCTAGGCTGTAAGTTGTTTTGCACGGGTAAGCATGGAGGAGTCTTACTTTGTCGAGCTCTTCAGGACAGTGTGTGTTGAGTTGTCCCAGGCTTCCCCTCATCACTCGGGCCAGCTTCCGCTTCCGTCTCGTTTCCTCTTCGATCCACAGGTCATCTGAGCAGCAGCGGTGGCGTCTCGGATCCCTGTCCGGCCTGTGGCCTAGTGGTGGTCTGAGGGCTAAGGCAGTAGTGTCCGGTCCAGAGCCAGGACTCTTCAGCTCTGCTAGCCTCTTCCCTCCTCCCCCTGCCTGGCTGCTGGGTCTACATCCATCCTGACTGGTCTTTGGGTGAATAGTCAACTGGTTAAATGAGACTGTCAATGTCACTTTCACTACAAACGTTCACTACAAACTATAGTGCACATGGGGGACAAGGGTGGGGAGTTGATCACTATGATGGAACAGTTGTTATGGAGTGTTGATCACTATGATGGAACAGTTGATCACTATGATGGAACAGTTGTTACGGAGTGTTGATCACTATGATGGAACAGGTGTTATGGAGTGTTGATCACTATGATGGAACAGTTGTTATGGAGTGTTGATCACTATGATGGAACAGTTGTTATGGAGTGTTGATCACTATGATGGAACAGTTGTTATGGAGTGTTGATCACTATGATGGAACAGTTGTTATGGAGTGTTGATCACTATGATGGAACAGTTGTTATGGAGTGTTGATCACTATGATGGAACAGTTGATCACTATGATGGAACAGTTGTTATGGAGTGTTGATCACTATGATGGAACAGTTGATCACTATGATGGAACAGTTGTTATGGAGTGTTGATCACTATGATGGAACAGTTGATCACTATGATGGAACAGTTGTTACGGAGTGTTGATCACTATGATGGAACAGGTGTTATGGAGTGTTGATCACTATGATGGAACAGGTGTTATGGAGTGTTGATCACTATGCTGGAACAGTTGTTATGGAGTGTTGATCACTATGATGGAACAGTTGTTATGGAGTGTTGATCACTATGATGGAACAGGTGTTATGGAGTGTTGATCACTATGCTGGAACAGGTGTTATGGAGTGTTGATCACTATGATGGAACAGGTGTTATGGAGTGTTGATCACTATGATGGAACAGTTGTTATGGAGTGTTGATCACTATGATGGAACAGGTGTTATGGAGTGTTGATCACTATGATGGAACAGTTGTTATGGAGTGTTGATCACTATGATGGAACAGGTGAATGAAATTGTCTTGATTGGTGTAACTGATGCACGTGACAGGTAAGGTAGTTCCCACTGACTATTTCCTGTGCTCATAAACACTGAGCTATCTCACATGACTTTATACTGATTTAGTTTAGCCTCTATGTCGCGGCCTGCTTGGTCATGGTTAGACGGGATGGTTTAGTTTAGCCTCTGTGTCCCGGCCTGCTTGGTCATGGTTAGACGGGATGGTTTAGTTTAGCCTCTATGTCCCGGCCTGCTTGGTCATGGTTAGACGGGATGGTTTAGTTTAGCCTCTATGTCGCGGCCTGCTTGGTCATGGTTAGACGGGATGGTTTAGTTTAGCCTCTATGTCCCTGCCTGCTTGGTCATGGTTAGACGGGATGGTTTAGTTTAGCCTCTATGTCCCGGCCTGCTTGGTCATGGTTAGACGGGATGGTTTAGTTTAGCCTCTATGTCCCGGCCTGCTTGGTCATGGTTAGAAGGGATGGTTTAGTTTAGCCTCTATGTCCCGGCCTGCTTGGTCATGGTTAGAAGGGATGCAGCTAATGTCAAAGTGAAGTCAAAAATTAAATGTTTGAATAATGTTTGCCTTTTTGCTAACCCTTTTCCTAACCTTAACCTAATTATTCTAACCTCATACTATTCTTCATATTTTGACATGAGAATGAGAGAATATTTAGCCGTTTTAAAGATAATATTTTAGAGTGTTTATATTTGTCCTGCTACACACAACAGTATAATGGAAATGTTTTTCACATCACAACTTCCCCTGAAACACTCACAGGGAGTGGGTCACCACTGTACAGAACCCCTGGAACCCCCACAGGGAGTGGGTCACCACTGTACAGAACCCCTGGAACCCCCACGGGGAGTGGGTCACCACTGTACAGAACCCCTTCCCCTGAAACCCCCACAGGGAGTGGGTCACCACTGTACAGAACCCCTGGAACCCCCACAGGGAGTGGGTCACCACTGTACAGAACCCCTGGAACCCTCACAGGGAGTGGGTCACCACTGTACAGAACCCCTTCCCCTGAAACCCCCACAGGGAGTGGGTCACCACTGTACAGAACCCCTGGAACACTCACAGGGAGTGGGTCACCACTGTACAGAACCCCTATGACACTCACAGGGAGTGGGTCACCACTGTACAGAACCCCTGGAACACTCACAGGGAGTGGGTCACCACTGTACAGAACCCCTGAAACACTCACAGGGAGTGGGTCACCACTGTACAGAACCCCTGAAACACTCACAGGGAGTGGGTCACCACTGTACAGAACCCCTGGAACACTCACAGGGAGTGGGTCACCACTGTACAGAACCCCTGGAACACTCACAGGGAGTGGGTCACCACTGTACAGAACCCCTGAAACACTCACAGGGAGTGGGTCACCACTGTACAGAACCCCTGAAACACTCACAGGGAGTGGGTCACCACTGTACAGAACCCCTGGAACACTCACAGGGAGTGGGTCACCACTGTACAGAACCCCTGGAACACTCACAGGGAGTGGGTCACCACTGTACAGAACCCCTTCCCCTGGAACCCCCACAGGGAGTGGGTCACCACTGTACAGAACCCCTTCCCCTGGAACCCCCACAGGGAGTGGGTCACCACTGTACAGAACCCCTGAAGCAGTTAAGTGCATTGCTCAAACACACAGTGACAGATTTCCCCCCCCACCTTGTTGGCTACGGTATTCGAACCAGCAACCTTTCGGTTACTTGCCCACCACCCTAACGTCAAGGCTACCTGCTACCCTAAAACCCCCCCCATGACATCAAACAGCCAATTTTTCTCTCTGCCCCATGGCAAAATGTGTAGAATTGAAGGAAACTAGCTTTAAAACAGGAACATTTTCTCCCAGCCTCATGACAAAATGTGTAGAATAACATTATACCATTTTTCCCCCTCTCTCTGCCCCATGTCAAAATGTGTTGAAATACAGCAAGATAGCAGTTTGGTGGAGCCCCCTGGAGGTAGGAGGCCCGGGGCCCCAAATGCAGTAGTCCGGCCCTGGCTGCTTCCCCTCTAGACAAAACATGCCTGGATCCCTGTTGGGTGCTTCCTGCAAACTCCACTAGGTGGGGGGCTTGAACACACAGTCCCCCTCCCAGCTACCTGCTGTGTACGGCTGGGCTGGCTGGGCTGTTTCAGGGCTGGCAGGCGGGACGGGACGGGAGACGACTAATTCACAGAATGGAAATGTACCATGCCACGCCAGTGACAGCAGAGCACAGTGGAGGAAAGTAAGAGATCACTATTGGTTCCTCCTACTTCTTCATCTCTCTTTCAGAAGAGGAGAGAACAGAGGGAGGAAAGGAGATGAAGGGCTTATTCTGCATTTAATCTTAAACAAGCACGCACACGCGCACACACACACACTCCTGACTGTAGAAAGAGATGAGGTGCCTGAAGCTGTTATTTAAATTCAGCCCGAGGCTGATGTAAAAGCGTTGCTTCCATTCTTCTCCTCTCCCCAACCTGGGCTTAAACCAGAGACCCTCTGAGCACATCGACAATTGCCTCCATACGAAGCATTGTTACCTATCGTTTCACACAAGCTGGAGCCCAAGGGAAACAGCTAGTTTAAGGTCTCAGAGCAAGTGATGTCACCTATTGAAATGTCACTAGCACGCACCGCTAACTAGCTAGCCATTTCACACCAGTAACACTGAGGCGAAACAGGGCCAGTGAAAGACAGTCAACACTTTATCCCATAGTGCACCCTGCCTGGCCTTCCCTCATCCTCTTGATGGAGCAGGGGTTAACATGGCTACTGTATCATGATGTTAAACTGACAGTCAGGACAATCTATCATAATGTTAAACTGACAGTCAGGTCATTCTATCATGATGTTAAACTGACAGTCAGGACATTCTATCATAATGTTAAACTGACAGTCAGGTCATTCTATCATGATGTTAAACTGACAGTCAAGACATTCTATCATAATGTTAAACTGACAGTCAGGACATTCTATCATAATGTTAAACTGACAGTCAGGACATTCCATCATGATGTTAAACTGACAGTCAAGACATTCCATCATGATGTTAAACTGACAGTCAAGACATTCCATCATGATGTTAAACTGACAGTCAAGACATTCTATCATAATGTTAAACTGACAGTCAAGACATTCTATCATGATGTTAAACTGACAGTCAAGACATTCTATCATGATGTTAAACTGACAGTCAAGACATTCTATCATGATGTTAAACTGACAGTCAAGACATTCTATCATGATGTTAAACTGACAGTCAGGACATTCTATCATGATGTTAAACTGACAGTCAGGACATTCTATCATGATGTTAAACTGACAGTCAAGACATTCTATCATGATGTTAAACTGACAGACAAGACATTCTATCATGATGTTAAACTGACAGTCAAGACATTCTATCATAATGTTAAACTGACAGTCAGGACATTCTATCATAATGTTAAACTGACAGTCAGGACATTCTATCATGATGTTAAACTGACAGACAAGACATTCTATCATGATGTTAAACTGACAGTCAAGACATTCTATCATAATGTTAAACTGACAGTCAGGACATTCTATCATAATGTTAAACTGACAGTCAGGACATTCTATCATAATGTTAAACTGACAGTCAGGTCATCACCCTCATAGATATCATCCTGACCAACTTCCCTCTAAATACACCTCTGCTATCTTCAACCAAGATCTCTGCCTCATTGCCTGCGTCCATAATGGGTCCGCGGTCAAACGACCACCCCTAATCACTGTTAAGCGCGCCCTAAAACACTTCAGCGAGCAGGTCTTTCTAATCGACCTGGCCCTGGTATTATGGAAGGATATTGACCTCATTCCGTCAGTAGAGGATGCCTGGTTGTTCTTTAAAAGTGCTTTCCTCACCATCTTAAATAAGCATGCCCCATTCAAAAAACTAAGAACAGATATAGCCCTTGGTTCACTCCAGACCTGACTGCCTTTGACCAGCACAAAAACATCTTGTGGCGTACTGCATTAGCATCGAATATCCTCCGTGATATGCAACTTTTCAGGGAAGTTAAGAACCAAAATACTCAGTCAGTTAGGAAAGCAAAGGCTAGCTTTTTCAAATCGAAGTTTGCATCCTGTAGCACTAATTCCAAAAAGTTTTGGGACACTGTGAAGTCCATGGAGAATAAGATCACCTCCTCCCAGCTGCCCATGCACTAAGGATAGGAAACACTGTCACCACCGATAAATCTACGATATCAAGAATTTCAATAAGCATTTTTCTACGGCTGGCCATGTTTTCCACCTGGCTACCCCAACCCCGGCCAACAGCTCTGCACCCCCTGCAGCAACTTGCCCAAGCCCCCCCCCCCCCCCCCCCGCTTCTCCTTCACCCAAATCCAGATAGCTGATGTTCTGAAAGAGCTGCAAAATCTGGATCCCTACAAATCAGCTGGGCTAGACAATCTGGACCCTCTCTCTTTCTAAAATGATCTGCCGAAATTGTTGCAACCCCTATTACTGGCCTGTTCAACCTCACTATCGTATCGTCTGAGATCCCTAAATATTGGACAGCTGCCGGGTCACTGCCGGGTCTAGACACTCTCGACCCAAATTGTTATAGACCTATATCCATCCTGCCCTGCCTTTCCAAAGTCTTCGAAAGCCAAGTTAACAAACAGATAACCGACCATTTCGAATCCCATCGTACCTTCTCCACTATGCAATCTGGTTTCCGAGCTGGTCATGGGTGCACCTCAGCCACGCTCAAGGTCCTAAACGATATCATAAACGCCATTGATAAAGGCGAGCCGTCTTCATCGACCTGGCCAAGGCTTTCGACTCTGTCAATCACAGCATTCTTATCGGCAGACTCAATAGCCTTGGTTTCTCAAATGACTGCCTCGCCTGGTTCACCAACTACTTCTCAGATAGAGTTCAGTGTGTCAAATCGGAGGGCCTGTTGTCCGAACTCTTGCAGTCTCTATGGGGGTACCATAGGGTTCAATTCTCGGGCCGACTCTTTTCTCTGTATATATCAATGATGTCGCTCTTGCTGCTGGTGATTCTCTGATCCACCTCTAAGCAGACGACACCATTCTGTATACATCTGGCCCTTCTTTGGACACAAATACCTAGGTGTCTGGTTAGACTGTAAACTCTCCTTCCAGACTCACATTAAGCATCTCCAAACCAAAATTAAATCTAAAACCGGCTTCCTATTTCGCAACAAAGCCTCCTTCACTCATGCTGCCAAACATACCCTCGTAAAACTGACTATCCTACCGATCCTTGACTTTGGCGATGTCATTTACAAAATAGCCTCCAACACTCTACTCAGCAAATTGGATGTAGTCTATCACAGTGCCATCCGTTTTGTCACCAAAGCCCCATATACTACCTACCACTGCGACCTGTATGCTCTCGTTGGCTGGCCCTCGCTACATATTCGTCGCAAACCCACTGGCTCCAGGTCATCTATAAGTCTTTACTAGGTAAAGCCCCGCCTTATCTCAGCTCACTGGTCACCATAGCAACACTTCCTTTGGCCGCCTTTCCTTCCAGTTCTCTGCTGCCATTGACTGGAACGAATTGCAAAAATCACTGAAGCTGGAGGCTTATTTCTCCTTCACTAACTTTAAGCATCAGCTGTCAGAGCAGCTTACCGATCACTGTACCTGTACACAGCCCATCTGTAAATAGCACACCCAACTACCTCCTCCCCATGTTTTTTCTTTCTTTTTTTTTCTCCTTTGCACCCTAGTATCTATACTTGCACATCATCTTCTGCACATCTATCAATCCAGTGTTAATTCGAAATTGTAATTATTTCGCCACTATGTCTTATTTATTGCCTTATCTCCCTAATCCTCCTACATTTGCACACACTGTACATATATTTTTCTATTGTGTTACTGACTGTACGTTTTTTTTATCCCACGTGTAACTCTGTGTTGTTGTTTTTGTCGCACTGCTTTGCTTTATCTCGGCCAGGTCGCAGTTGTAAATGAGAACTTGTTCTCAACTGGCCTACCTGGTAAATAAAGGTGATGTTAAAAATTATGTTAAACTGACAGTCAGGTCATTCTATCATGATGGGGACAAAACGTTGGAAGAGCAGATGACAGAGGAGACTTTTCTTTTAAACAACATATTCCTGTCAATCAAAAATGTTCCCTGAGGGAGTTTGATAGTGTTGTAAGGATGTCTAGCTGTAAAGAGAATAAATAATTTATTTTTCTTTAATAGATTACATGTTTTGGGCTGTTTAACTAGTATAATGTCTGCATTCTTCATTATTATATCAGTTATTATCGTTATAATCCGTTATTTCAGTTATATCAGTTATTATCTGTTATATTAGTTACATTGGTTATTTTTTATTTATTTATTTATTCTCCCCAATTTCGTGGTATCCAATTGGTAGTAGTTACAGTCTTGTCTCATCGCTGCAACTCCCGTACGGACTCGGGAGAGACGAAGGTCGAGAGCCATGCATCCTCTGAAACACAACCCAACCTAGCCGCACTGCTGCTTGACACAACGCACATGCCAGCCGCACCAATGTGTCGGAGGAAACACCGTACACCTGGCGACCTGGTCAGCGTGCACTGTGCCCGGCCCGACACCGGAGTCGCTAGTGCGCGATGAGACAAGGATATCCCTGCCGGCCAAACCCTCCCTAACCCGGACAACGCTAGGCCAATTGTGCGTCGCCCCAGGGACCTCCCGGTCGCGGCCGGCTGCGACAGAGCCTGGGCTCGAACCCAGAATCTCCGGTGGCACAGCTAGCACTGTGATGCAGTGCCTTAGACCACTGCGCCACCCGGGAGGCCCTTATATCGGTTATTATCAGTTATATCAATCAAATGTACTTATAAAGCCCTTCTTACATCAGCTGATGTCACAAAGTCTGCCCCTGATGCCTTGAGATGGATGAAATCATACCTTGAAGGCAGAACTCAGTGTGTCAGAGTGAGCAATGAGCTGTCGCCTACTCTTAGCTATGATGTGGGCGTGCCCCAAGGGTCAATACTGGGGCCCCTCCTGTTCAGCCTGTACATGAATGATCTGCCTTCTGTCTGTACTGGGTCTGAAGTTCAAATGTATACAGATGATACAGTGATATATGTGCATGCAAAGCGCAAACAACAAGCTGCACAAGAACTCACTACTGTAATGGTCCAGGTTACAAAGTGGCTCAGTAACTCGTGTTTGCATCTCAATGTGAAAAAAACTGTTTGCATGTTCTTCACAAAGAGGGCAACATATGCTTCTGAGCCAGATGTCTATGTGGCAGGGGAGAAGCTCCAGGTGGTATCTGATTTTAAGTACCTTGGCATCATACCTGATTCCAACTTCTCTTTTAAAAACCATGTGAAAAAGGTAGTTCGAATAACCAAATTCAACCTAGCTAATTTCCGATTTATACGAAATTGTTTGACTAGAGGTAGCAAAACTATACTTCAAATCTATGATACTCCCCCACTTAACATACTGCTTGACTAGTTGGGCCCAAGCTTGCTGTACAACATTAAAACCTATTCAAGTCTGTCTACAAACAGGCTCTCAAAGTGCTTGATAGGAAGCCCAATAGCCATCATCACTGTTACATCCTCAGAAAGCATGAGCTCCTGAGTTGAGAAAATCTTGTGCAATACACCGACGCATGTCTATTATTCAAGATCCTAAATGGCCTGGCTCCCCCTCCACTCAGTATTTTTGTTAAACCCAAACATATGGCAGCAGATCCACAAGGTCTGCCATGAGAGGTGACTGTATAGTTCCCTTAAGGATAAGCACCTTTAGTAAATCCGCTTTCTCTCGGAGAGCTTCCCATGTCTGGAATACACTGCCATCAGACACACATAACTGCACCACATATCACACTTTCACAAAATGCATGAAGACATGGCTAAAGGTCAATCAGATTTGTGATCATAATCCCTAGCTGTGTATTGCCGCTTTCCATGTTGTCTGTTGTCTGTAGCTTGTGAGGTGTGGAAACACTTTGTTGCTTTTATGGATTTTGTCTTGCTGCTTTTTGTTCTATGTTGCTGTCTGTATGCTATGTCTTGCTTGTTCTATGTTGCTCTGTCTGTATGCTACGTCTTGCTTGTCCTATGTTGCTCTGTCTGTATGCTACGTCTTGCTTGTTCTATGTTGCTCTGTCTGTATGCTACGTCTTGCTTGTTCTATGTTGCTCTGTCTGTATGCTATGTCTTGCTTGTCCTATGTTGCTCTGTCTGTATGCTACGTCTTGCTTTTTCTATGTTGCTCTGTCTGTATGCTACGTCTTGCTTGTCCTATGTTGCTCTGCGTGTGCTCACTGCTCAATGATTGTCTGTATTGTAATTGTTTTTAATAACCTGCCCAGGGACTGCGGTTGAAAATTAGCCGACTGGCTAAAACCGGCACTTTTACTGAAACGTTGATTAATGTGCACTGTCCCTGTAAAAATAAAATAAACACAAAGTGCTGTACAGAAACCCAGCCTAAAACCCCAAACAGCAAGCAATGCAGGTGTAGAAGCACAGTGGCTAGGAAAAACTCCCTAGAAAGGCAGGAACCTAGGAAGAAACCTAGAGAGGAACCGGGCTATGAGGGGTGGCCAGTCCTCTTCTGGCTGTGCCGGGTGGAGATTATAACAGAACATGGCCAAGATGTTCAAATGTTCATAGATGACCAGCAGGGTCAAATAATAATAATCACAGTGGTTGTAGAGGGTGCAACAGGTCAGCACCTCAGGAGTAAATGTCAGTTGGCTTTTCATAGCCGATCATTCAATTCAGAGTATCTCTACCAGTTATTTCAGTTAATATCAGTTAAATTAGTTATTATCAGTTATATTAGTTATTTCAGTTGCATCAGTTATTTCAGTAATATCAGTTAATATTGGTTATTATCGGTTATACCAGTTATTTTCAGTTATCAGTTATCAGTAGTTATTATGCGTTATTTCAGTTATTTTCAGTTATTATCGGTGATCAGTTATTTCAGTCGTATGAGTTATTATCGGTTATATCAGTTTTAAGTTATTTCCGTTATTTCAGTTAATATCAGTTATTTCGGCAGTATCAATAATATCAGTTATCGGTTATAACTGAAATAACTGATAACTAATAAAACTGATAATAACCGATATAACTGAAATAACTGATATAACTGACATATCAGTTATTAGCAGGTATATCAGTTATTATTGGCTAATATAGGTTATTCCCGTTATTTCCGTTATTTCTGGCTGTATCGTTATACCCGTTATTAGCAGTTATATTAGTTATTTCAGTTATGTGGGTTATTAGTTATTTCAGTTATCAGTTATTATCAGTTATATCAGTTATCAGTTTTAACAGTTATTTCAGTTGTTCTAAGTTATTATTGGTTATTTCAGTTATTTCAATATTTTCTGTTATTTTTTAGTTATGATCAGTTATTGTCAGTTATTTCAGTTACACACAAAGCCATCCCTGCCTGCCATGGAGAATCAACTTAACAAAACACATGCAATCCGTCAGACAAATGATAACAATGAGGCATTATAGCTTTGTTATCATATAGCTGTGCCTTACCTCAAACTGTTTGAAGAACATAGGTGTAAGCAGACTGTCCACTTCGCTGTCCTCCAATGGACTGAGGGAGGAGGAGTCTAACGGCCCCGCTCGGGGCTTCAGGGTCTTGGGCTTCTCTGGCGGGTCAGACAGGCCCTCAACACTGGCTGACTGGCCCATGAGGAGCAGGGACAGGACTGAGGCCCGGGCAGAGGCAGTGGGGGGGTAGCAGATAGCCCTGTGCTGGGCAGCCGGTCTGGGGATGTGGGGCTTGGGGCTCATGGGTCTCACTGGGGTGTCTGGTGTAGCTACCATGCTACACGCTGTGCTCTCATAGCCTCCCCCTGGGGACCAGGACAGCTGATTGGCTAATGCAGCCAGGGGGCTGGATTCATTTGCGGGCGGAGCCTCAGAGTCTTGCGAGTACGGCGGTCCTGAGTCTGAGAAGTTGATTGACAGGTCGTTGGGCGTGACTTTCCCTTTCCTCCTTTCGCCATCCAACTTGCAGCCCTGTGGGGTGTCGGCCCCGGCCCTGCTTGGACTGTCCTGCAGACCCCTCTTGGTGAGGGGGTCGGTGAGATTCAGAGCTCTGAGAGAGGAGGGGGACCCAGGGACACTGAGCACTGAGCCTGAGGCGGAGCGGGATGCGTAGTCACTGTGGATCTGTCTGGGCGTCCTCAAACCCCCACCGTCCTCTCCCTCGACCCCATCCCTGACCGGGACAGACAGGGTCCTCCTCACCAGCTCAGCCTCTTTGGCCCTCAGCCTCCTCCAGGACTGTTTGACTCGCCCCACCTTCCCTTCACTCCCTGTCTCAACGCTCCCCTGCTCCTCCTCGTTCTCCTTATCCATGGAGCGAGACTCAAACAGGCTGGACAGGGACTTTTGGGCCTGGGCGAAGCGCATGCGAAGGTTGGGGCTGTCTGAGCTCTTGCTCCTCTTGTAGCCGTGCAGGCCCTCGGGGGCCCCAGTCTGGTTGTGTCTGAGACCTCCGGGCTGGGAGGTCAGAGGGGTGTCTGGGCTGCTGGACCCCTCCTTGAAGAGCAGGTGGACGTGGTTGGTGCGAGGCGTGGAGGGGAAGAAGCTGTAGTCCTCCTCCTCTGTCTCGTAGCAACCCACCGGACCGGAGGAGAAGGCCTGCTGGACCGTCAAAAAGACACTGTCGTCGTCTGAGGTGTCTTCCCCCTGTCCCCTATGTCCTCCCCCCAGCTCCCTTCCCAGGTCGGGTGAGTCCCGGGGTGAGCTGTCCACCTTGGCGTTCTTCAGACTGTTCTTCTTCCTGAAGGAAGGCATCTTGGCGAAGACAGAGAACTTGGAGCTCTTGGAGCTCCCCGCCCGGCCTCCTTTAGACTTGCTCTTCATGGGTTTGTGGAGGTTGGCGTTCCCCCCTGAGACAGGCAGGATGGACTCTTCCATCTCCTCACTGTTAGTGCTGGTGGTGTCAAAATCGTAGGACACAGAGGTGGGGGTGGGACTGGAGCATCTATCGCTGCCCGAGGTGTCCCTGTCGTGTGGTAAGGTCATGACCCTGGAGTCATCGGGGTCAAAGGTCGACAAGACCAGCTGGTGCTCTGAAGACTCGATACTGGACAAGTCCTCAGGGCGACACGACAACGGGCTGAAAGTGGGCACGTAGGATATGATGATGTCACCAGACAGAAGAACAGTGCCTCTGTCCTCCTCAGTGGGCCTTATCCTAACAATCCTTCTCCACTCCTCATCTTCCTCCTCATCTCCCGTCTCATCTTCCACTGTCGCAGAGTTGTCCGGGGAGTGGTCGGGATCAGCCTCTAGGATTGTTTCCAGGCTAGTAAGGGAGAGCAGGTTGAGACTGACGCCGGGATAGGGGTACCTCACGATCCTCACCCCACGATCCTGCTGCAGGACGGCAGGGTGAGAGCTGGTCTGGAGGTAGGATCTGTATGAGCTGTCCTCCTCAGTAAACAAACTGTCCTCTAATCCTAAAGCCTCAGGTGAGTCGCTACACTCCTGTCTGTCTCTGTCCCAGGGAGGCTTGGGGGATTGGTGGAGAATGGGCTGCTGGCCCTTCTCCTTCTCCGTACTGTCCAATAGCAGGCTTCTGGTCTCCAGGTAGGAAGATAAGGGTTCAGAGAGGCCTGTTGGACTGTTTGCAGCACAATTAGCCTCCCTACAGTCTGTAGTGTCTGTATGGTTAGAGATGTCTCCCCTACAGTCTGTAGTGTCTGTATGGTTAGAGATGTCTCCCCTCCAGTCTGTATGGTTAGAGATGTCTCCCCTGCAGTCTGTATGGTTAGAGATGTCTCCCCTACAGTCTGTATGGTTAGAGATGTCTCCCCTACAGTCTGTATGGTTAGAGATGTATCCTCTACAGTCTGTAGTGTCTGTATGGTTAGAGATGTCTCCCCTACAATCTGTATGGTTAGAGATGTCTCCCTTCCAGTCTGTATGGTTAGAGATGTCTCCCCTACAGTCTGTAGTGTCTGTATGGTTAGAGATGTATCCCCTCCAGTCTGTAGTGTCTGTATGGTTAGAGATGTCTCCCCTCCAGTCTGTAGTGTCTGTATGGTTAGAGATGTCTCCCCTCCAGTCTGTATGGTTAGAGATGTCTCCCCTCCAGTCTGTATGGTTAGAGATGTCTCCCCTACAGTCTGTAGTGTCTGTATGGTTAGAGATGTCTCCCCTCCAGTCTGTAGTGTCTGTATGGTTAGAGATGTCTCCCCTCCAGTCTGTAGTGTCTGTATAGTTAGAGATGTCTCCCCTCCAGTCTGTATGGTTATAGATGTCTCCTCTACAGTCTGTAGTGTCTGTATGGTTAGAGATGTCTCCCCTCCAGTCTGTATGGTTAGAGATGTCTCCCCTACAGTCTGTAGTGTCTGTATGGTTAGAGATGTCTCCCCTCCAGTCTGTAGTGTCTGTATGGTTAGAGATGTCTCCCCTACAGTCTGTAGTGTCTGTATGGTTAGAGATGTCTCCCCTACAGTCTGCAGTGTCTGTATGGTTAGAGATGTCTCCCCTCCAGTCTGTAGTGTCTGTATGGTTAGAGATGTCTCCCCTCCAGTCTGTATGGTTAGAGATGTCTCCCCTACAGTCTGTATGGTTAGAGATGTCTCCCCTACAGTCTGTAGTGTCTGTATGGTTAGAGATGTCTCCCCTACAGTCTGTATGGTTAGAGATGTCTCCCCTACAGTCTGTAGTGTCTGTATGGTTAGAGATGTCTCCCCTACAGTCTGTATGGTTATAGATGTCTCCCCTACAGTCTGTATGGTTAGAGATGTCTCCTCTACAGTCTGTAGTGTCTGTATGGTTAGAGATGTCTCCCCTACAGTCTGTATGGTTAGAGATGTCTCCCCTACAGTCTGTATGGTTAGAGATGTCTCCCCTACAGTCTGTATGGTTAGAGATGTCTCCCCTACAGTCTGCATGGTTAGAGATGTCTCCCCTACAGTCTGTAGTGTCTGTATGGTTAGAGATGTCTCCCCTACAGTCTGTAGTGTCTGTATGGTTAGAGATGTCTCCCCTCCAGTCTGTAGTGTCTGTATGGTTAGAGATGTCTCTCCTATAGTCTGTATGGTTAGAGATGTCTCCCCTCCAGTCTGTAGTGTCTGTATGGTTAGAGATGTCTCCCCTACAGTCTGTAGTGTCTGTATGGTTAGAGATGTCTCCCCTACAGTCTGTATGGTTAGAGATGTCTCCCCTCCAGTCTGTAGTGTCTGTATGGTTAGAGATGTCTCCCCTACAGTCTGTAGTGCCTGTATGGTTAGAGATGTCTCCCCTCCAGTCTGTAGTGTCTGTATGGTTAGAGATGTCTCCCCTACAGTCTGTAGTGTCTGTATGGTTAGAGATGTCTCCCCTCCAGTATGTAGTGTCTGTATGGTTAGAGATGTCTCCCCTCCAGTCTGTAGTGTCTGTATGGTTAGAGATGTCTCCCCTCCAGTCTGTAGTGTCTGTATGGTTAGAGATGTCTCCCCTCCAGTCTGTATGGTTAGAGATGTCTCCCCTCCAGTCTGTATGGTTAGAGATGTCTCCCCTACAGTCTGTAGTGTCTGTATGGTTAGAGATGTCTCCCCTCCAGTCTGTAGTGTCTGTATGGTTAGAGATGTCTCCCCTCCAGTCTGTATGGTTAGAGATGTCTCCCCTACAGTCTGTATGGTTAGAGATGTCTCCCCTACAGTCTGTAGTGTCTGTATGGTTAGAGATGTCTCCCCTACAGTCTGTATGGTTAGAGATGTCTCCCCTACAGTCTGTAGTGTCTGTATGGTTAGAGATGTCTCCCCTCCAGTCTGTAGTGTCTGTATGGTTAGAGATGTCTCCCCTCCAGTCTGTATGGTTAGATATGTCTCCCCTACAGTCTGTATGGTTAGAGATGTCTCCCCTACAGTCTGTATGGTTAGAGATGTCTCCCCTACAGTCTGTAGTGTCTGTATGGTTAGAGATGTCTCCCCTACAGTCTGTATGGTTAGAGATGTCTCCCCTACAGTCTGTATGGTTAGAGATGTCTCCCCTACAGTCTGTATGGTTAGAGATGTCTCCCCTACAGTCTGTAGTGTCTGTATGGTTAGAGATGTCTCCCCTCCAGTCTGTAGTGCCTGTATGGTTAGAGATGTCTCCCCTCCAGTCTGTAGTGCCTGTATGGTTAGAGATGTCTCCCCTACAGTCTGTAGTGTCTGTATGGTTAGAGATGTCTCCCCTACAGTCTGTAGTGTCTGTATGGTTAGAGATGTCTCCCCTCCAGTCTGTAGTGCCTGTATGGTTAGAGATGTCTCCCCTCCAGTCTGTAGTGCCTGTATGGTTAGAGATGTCTCCCCTACAGTCTGTAGTGTCTGTATGGTTAGAGATGTCTCCCCTCCAGTCTGTAGTGCCTGTATGGTTAGAGATGTCTCCCCTCCAGTCTGTAGTGCCTGTATGGTTAGAGATGTCTCCCCTACAGTCTGTAGTGTCTGTATGGTTAGAGATGTCTCCCCTACAGTCTGTAGTGTCTGTATGGTTAGAGATGTCTCCCCTCCAGTCTGTAGTGTCTGTATGGTTAGAGATGTCTCCCCTACAGTCTGTATGGTTCTGATTAGGGGCGTCTCCGTAACCATCTTTCTGAAGCCTCTCCAGCTCTTCCACCTCAGCCAGGCTGAAGTGATACTCATCCTCCAGCCAGGACACGGCTGAGTCGTCACTGCACCAGTAAGGGTGGTAGTCCACGAGGGACAGGAACTTCTCAGAGTCCTCAGGGATGTCCAGGGTCTCATTGGTCTCCCCCAGGAGGTTCGAGGTGAACGTTGCGGGCTCGGTCAGGGAAGGGGACTCAGTTTTATCCCCACACTCCTTTGACCTGCTCTGGTGGGCTACCTCTACCTCAGAGGACCACTTCTCTGGCACCTGGCCCCTCGTACAGAGAGACCCTGACCACAACCTTTCACTGGCCTTGGTGTGCTTGTTGGAGTCAGAGAGGGAGGACAGAGAAAGGATTGAGGGTGGCACAGGGCAAGGAGAGGGAGGCTCAGGGATCCTGTGGTGGATCTCTAGGTGATCCCGGCAGCTATGGACTTGTTCTTTACACACAGGAGAGTCTGTTCCCACGGTAACAGGAGAGTCTGTTCCCACGGTAACAGGAGAGTCTGTTCCCACGATAACAGGAGAGTCTGTTCCCACGATAACAGGAGAGTCTGTTCCCACGATAACAGGAGAGTCTGTTCCCACGATAACAGGAGAGTCTGTTCCCACGATAACAGGAGAGTCTGTTCCCACGATAACAGGAGAGTCTGTTCCCACGATAACAGGAGAGTCTGTTCCCACGATAACAGGAGAGTCTGTTCCTATGGTAACAGGAGAGTCTGCTCCCACAGTTATCTCTATCCTCCTCAGTGGTACAGCCTCCTGATCTAAGGCAGGGGGTTCTGTGCTGTCTCCCCGAAGAGGCTCAGTCTCTGTAGGTTGGGTTGACCCTTGGCCTATGTCACTAGAAACACCCTGTGTGCAGAGGTCAACATACAGATCACTGGTGATCTCTAGGAAGACTCCTGTAGGACTGTAGGGGAATATAGCGTCCTCCGTCTCCTCTGTGCTTGACAGTCCAACATGGTCAGAGTCAGTGTCCTCCTCTCTCACCCCGGACAGGGAATGGGTTGGTCCTGTCCTGTCCTCTCTAGTCGAGGTCTTTGATAACAGCTGTGAGTCTTCTGATCCTGCCCTGTCAGAGGGAGGCGGACAGTCTGTGTTGGGGAGGGAGTGTGGGTGGGGGGGCAGGCATTCCTCACTCCACCCCACAGCGTCAGACTGGGGATGAGCAGAAGCAGGCTGGAGCTCTACGGAGGTGTAACCTTCTCCCAGCCAGCCCTCATCCCTCGTACTCTCCCCAGGTGAGGGCTCACTGTCCCTGGGTGTCTCTGTGCCGGAGCCCCCCTGGTCCAGGAGCTCAGGGATTAGGCCCTGGGTTTGAACGGCATCCTTCTTCAGGGGTCGTGAACTAACGCTCTGTGTTCGTATCTCTGTAATTCCTTCACCGCCTAGCCCAGGAGCTGGGACAGGTGAGGCTAACTGGGATTCCAATTGGTTGATCCCCTTCCTATTTTGCGATGGTGAGAGAGACAGATCATGTGACAGGATGTTGGAAAGAGGTATGGCCCCACGGGTGTCTAGCAAGGGAGGAAGTCCCACCTCGACAGGAAGTCCCACCTCCACGGACGACATGATTGAACAGATCCCATTCACCGTCTCCTCTGTCCCCGACGGTTCAGGTGGCTCTGCTGAGTTCCTGATTGTGACACACACCTTGTGCTCTTCCTGGCAGTGGGCACGTGATCCACATGCCTCACCGTGAGTCTTTGTAGCACTGAGGAAGGCCTGAGGCTGGGTCTTTGTGACAGGTCCGTTGGGGATACCCACACATGGACAGGCTGAATGGACCATCCCTGTGGTTTCTAAACTGTGTGGTGCTGGGTTGTATTTCACTGAGGTGGGTGGACTACTCCTCTCTGTGGTGGGCGGACTACTCCTCTCTGTGGTGGGCGGACTACTCCTCTCTGTGGTGGGTGGACTACTCCTCTCTGAGGTGGGTGGACTACTCCTCTCTGTGGTGGGTGGACTACTCCTCTCTGTGGTGGGTGGACTACTCCTCTCTGTGGTGGGTGGACTACTCCTCTCTGTGGTGGGTGGACTCCTCCTCTCTGTGGTGGGTGGACTCCTCCTCTCTGTGGTGGGTGGACTACTCCTCTCTGTGGTGGGCGGACTACTCCTCTCTGTGGTGGGTGGACTACTCCTCTCTGTGGTGGGTGGACTACTCCTCTCTGTGGTGGGTGGACTACTCCTCTCTGTGGTGGGTGGACTACTCCTTTCTGTGGTGGGTGGACTACTCCTCTCTGTGGTGGGTGGACTACTCCTCTCTGTGGTGGGTGGACTCCTCCTCTCTGTGGTGGGTGGACTACTCCTCTCTGTGGTGGGTGGACTACTCCTCTCTGTGGTGGGTGGACTACTCCTCTCTGTGGTGGGTGGACTACTCCTCTCTGTGGTGGGTGGACTACTCCTCTCTGTGGTGGGTGGACTCCTCCTCTCTGTGGTGGGTGGACTACTCCTCTCTGTGGTGGGTGGACTACTCCTCTCTGTGGTGGGTGGACTACTCCTCTCTGTGGTGGGTGGACTAGTCCTCTCTGTGGTGGGTGGACTACTCCTCTCTGTGGTGGGTGGACTACTCCTCTCTGTGGTGGGTGGACTCCTCCTCTCTGTGGTGGGTGGACTCCTCCTCTCTGTGGTGGGTGGACTCCTCCTCTCTGTGGTGGGTGGACTACTCCTCTCTGTGGTGGGTGGACTACTCCTCTCTGTGGTGGGTGGACTACTCCTCTCTGTGGTGGGTGGACTACTCCTCTCTGTGGTGGGTGGACTACTCCTCTCTGTGGTGGGTGGACTACTCCTCTCTGTGGTGGGTGGACTACTCCTCTCTGTGGTGGGTGGACTACTCCTCTCTGTGGTGGGTGGACTCCTCTTCTCTGTGGTGGGTGGACTACTCCTCTCTGTGGTGGGTGGACTACTCCTCTCTGTGGTGGGTGGACTACTCCTCTCTGTGGTGGGTGGACTACTCCTCTCTGTGGTGGGTGGACTACTCCCCTCTGTGGTGGGTGGACTACTCCTCTCTGTGGTGGGTGGACTACTCCTCTCTGTGGTGGGTGGACTACTCCTCTCTGTGGTGGGTGGACTACTCCTCTCTGTGGTGGGTGGACTACTCCTCTCTGTGGTGGGTGGACTACTCCTCTCTGTGGTGGGTGGACTACTCCTCTCTGTGGTAGGTGGACTACTCCTCTCTGTGGTGGGTGGACTACTCCTCTCTGTGGTAGGTGGACTACTCCTCTCTGTGGTGGGTGGACTACTCCTCTCTGTGGTGGGTGGACTACTCCTCTCTGTGCGTCGTGTGTCCATACAGATTGTGTCTGTGGTGTGTGTTTCTGTACACTGTGTGTCAGTACTGGGCTCTGCAATAAGTTCACAGTATGTGTCTGGTTTGTCTGTGTTGTGTGTGAGTCTGCAGTGTGTCTCTGTTGTGTTGTGTGTGTCTATGCAGTGTGTCTCTGTTGTGTTGTGTGTGTCTATGCAGTGTGTCTCTGCAATGTGCTGGTTGTGTGTCACCTGTCTGTCGGTACTAGATGTATTCTGGCTGGCAAGGCTTACCTGCTCCAGGTGACTGCTGTGTATTTGTGAATTATGTTTCTCTACACTGTGTAGAGTGGACAGCAGATCTATATGTTTTATATCCATGCTATGTTGATTACATATCTTTGTGTTGGCTAACCCTGTGCTCTCTTTCCCTGTCCTACCTGTGTTGGCTAACCCTGTGCTCTCTTTCCCTGTTCTACCTGTGTTGGCTAACCCTGTGCTCTCTTTCCCTGTTCTACCTGTGTTGGCTAACCCTGTGATCTCTTTCCCTGTCCTACCTGTGTTGGCTAACCCTGAGCTCTCTTTCCCTGTTCTACCTGTGTTGGCTAACCCTGTGATCTCTTTCCCTGTTCTACCTGTGTTGGCTAACCCTGTGCTCTCTTTCCCTGTTCTACCTGTGTTGGCTAACCCTGTGATCTCTTTCCCTGTTCTACCTGTGTTGGCTAACCCTGTGCTCTCTTTCCCTGTTCTACCTGTGTTGGCTAACCCTGTGCTCTCTTTCCCTGTTCTACCTGTGTTGGCTAACCCTGTGATCTCTTTCCCTGTTCTACCTGTGTTGGCTAACCCTGTGCTCTCTTTCCCTGTTCTACCTGTGTTGGCTAACCCTGTGCTCTCTTTCCCTGTTCTACCTGTGTTGGGTAACCCTGTGCTCTCTTTCCCTGTTCTACCTGTGTTGGGTAACCCTGTGCTCTCTTTCCCTGTTCTACCTGTGTTGGGTAACCCTGTGCTCTCTTTCCCTTTTCTACCTGTGTTGGGTAACCCTGTGCTCTCTTTCCCTGTTCTACCTGTGTTGGGTAACCCTGTGCTCTCTTTCCCTGTTCTACCTGTGTTGGCTAACCCTGTGCTCTCTTTCCCTGTTCTACCTGTGTTGGGTAACCCTGTGCACCATTTCTCTGTGCTGCTCTGCATTTGTGTCTCTGTGCCGTTTCTCTGTGTAAACGTCTCCGTGCTCTGTGAGATGTCGAGCTGGTGTCCGGCTGGGCAATTCAGTCTGTGGGACTCTGTCTGGTCTATTAGTGTTTTCTGATTACCTGTGATTTGAGTGACATGAACCACTGTACTGACTTTCTCTGTGCTATGCTGGGTTTCTGTCTCTGTGCTGTGTTTCTCTGTGCTATGCTGGGTTTCTGTCTCTGTGCTGTGCTTGTGTCGCTTCTTCTCTGTGCTGTGTTGTTGGTTATGAATCTCTATGCTGTATCTCTCTGTGTTTATGTATGTGTTTGTTATCTCTGTGTTGCAAGGCTGATTCTGTGCTGTATCTGTGCTGGGCTCTTTCTCTGTGCTGGGTCTGCATACGTGAGTCTCTGTGCTGGGTCTGCATACGTGAGTCTCTGTGCTGGGTCTGCACACGTGAGTCTCTGTGCTGGATCTGCATACGTGAGTCTCTGTGCTGGGTCTGCATACGTGAGTCTCTGTGCTGGGTCTGCATACGTGAGTCTCCGTGCTGGGTCTGCATACGTGAGTCTCTGTGCTGGGTCTGCATACGTGAGTCTCTGTGCTGGGTCTGCATACGTGAGTCTCTGTGCTGGGTCTGCATACGTGAGTCTCTGTGCTGTGGTTGTGCTGGCTCCTCTGTGCTGTGTGTCTGGTTCTACAGTGCCCCTCGGTGTGGTATCTGCTGTTCTTCCATCCCGTGTGTACGTCCTCCATCCCCAGTACGGCAGACAGAGAGTCCTCTCTGCTGTCCGCGCTCAGGTCCCACAGCGTGCCACACAGCGTGTCACACAGCGTGTCGCTGTTCCATGAACACGAGTCAAAGTACTCCTCCGACGAGGTGCTGTCACTCCCACCACCGCTCCACTTCCTCACCTTGTCCTGGCTCCAGTCCTGGGGGTCGCCGGGTCCCAAATCCCCCTCCTCCACCTCTAATTGTAATCCCTCTGTGTTCTGCAGTCCTTCCGAGTCCTCAAGAGCTTCCTGGGTCTGCAGAGAGAGAAAAAGAAGAGAGATATAAATCAATGAAGGAGTAAGTTAACACTGCTAAGAGTCTGATAGCGATAAGATGATCTTGTAGAGGCTCAGATAACTCTGCATACAACACAGTGCATTCAGTAAATCAGAGAGAGATACAGCGTCAGGCCCTGGTGCATTCAGTAAATCAGAGAGATAACGTCAAGCCCACTGATGCATTCAGTAAATCAGAGAGAGATATAACGTCAGGCCCCGGTGCATTCAGTAAATCAGAGAAAGATATAGTGGCAGGCCCCAGTGCATTCAGTAAATTAGAGAGATATATAGCATCAGGCCCTGGTGCATTCAGTAAATCAGAGATATATAATGTCAGGCCCCGATGCATTCAGTAAATCAGAGAGAGATATTGCGTCAGGCCCCGGTGCATTCAGTAAATCAGAGAGATATAACGTCAGGCCCCGGTGCGTTCAGTAAATCAGAGAGATATAACGTCAGGCCCCGGTGCGTTCAGTAAATCAGAGAGATATAACGTCAGGCCCCGGTGCATTCAGTAAATCAGAGAGATAACGTCAAGCCCACAGATGCATTCAGTAAATCAGAGAGATATAACGTCAGGCCCCGGTGCATTCAGTAAATCAGAGAGATAACGTCAGGCCCCGGTGCATTCAGTAAATCAGAGAAAGATTAAACATCAGGCACTGGGAAGGTACAGTTGACTAGGTGCCTGGCATCTCCTCCACCTGGGAAAATCTGTCAGAGGACAAATATTGGATCTATCTACATACACTATGTGGACAAAAGTATGTGGACACCTGTTCGTCGAACATCTCATTCCAAAATCATGGGCATTAATATGGAGTCGTTCCCCTCTTTGCTGCTAAAACAGCCTCCTCTCTTCTGGAAAGGCTTTCCACTAGATGTTGGAACATTGCTGTGGGGACTTGCTTTCATTCAGCCACAGCATTAGTAAAGTCGGGCACTGATGTTGGGAGATTATGCCTGGCTCGCGGTCGGTGTTCAAATTCATCCCAAAGGTGATCAATGGGGTTGAGGTCAGGGCTCTGTGCAAGCAGTCAAGTTCTTCCAAACCGATCTCAAAAAAACATTCCTGTATGGACCTCACTTTGTGCACGGGGAAATTGCAATGCTGAAACAGGAAAGGGCCTTCCTCAAACTGTTGCCACGAAGTTGGAAGCACAGAATTGTCTAGAATGTCATTGTGGGGGCCTAGCCCAAACCATGAAAAACAGCCCCAGACCATTATTCCTCCACCAAGTTTTACAGTTGACACTATGCATTCGGGCAGGTAGCGTTCTCTTGGCATCCGCCTAACCCAGATTCGTCCATCGGACTGCCAGATGGTGAAGCGTTATTCATCACTCCAGAGAATGCGTTTCCACTGCTCCAGTCCAATGGAGGAAGCTTTACACCACTCCAGCCGACGCTCGGCATTGCGCATGGTGATCTCACAGGCTGACCACACTGCTCTAGTCGCGTGCGCGAGCGTGGCAAAATAAATTTAGAAATTTATGTTATTCAATTATTGCACCCACACTGCTCACGCGTCTCAACAATCATCTGCAACACCCAGGGCTAAAATAAAATCTGTTCTATTTCTGACACAGATCGCGCTGCAAGTCCTGCCTCTCCCATCTCCTCATTGGTTTATAGAAGCAGGTGCCATCTCCTCATTGGTTATACCCACGTGGGTGACTGAAAGACGAACGGGGTCAGTGGCGGTAATGCACCTAATTTATGAAAGTTGCCAATCGCAAAATAAAGTCAAGAGAAGAAAAAGCCTGGAAGGAGGAGAGATGACTAGAAACGATTCGGTTGACCGTTTTATGTGTGGGTTAATTTGTCGGAGTAGAGGACCTTGTGCATTTCAGGTAAAATAACAACTCAATGTTTATATCCCAGGACAAATTAGCTAGCAACAGCAGGCTAACTAGCTAAATTGCCATAAATGTTTAATGCTTTTCGACCCGTCCCCAAATTAATATAATTGGTTCAGAGTTTGTTTTGATATTTTAACCTGCGTGTCGTGATCGCGTTTGGTGTAGAGGGACAAAATAAATGAATGCACAATGGTGCACGCGCGCAGCCGGTTTGGGTTATGCTTGTGTATGGCTGCTCGGCCATGGAAACCCATTTCATGAAGCTCCCGACGAACAGTTATTGTGCTGACATTGGCAGTTTGGAACTCGGTAGTAGTGAGTGTTGCAACTGAGGACAGACGATTTACGCGCTACGTGCTTCAGCACTTGAGGTCCTATTCTGTGAGCTTGTGTGGCCTACCACTTCGCTGCTGAGTCGTTGTTGCTCCTAGACGTTTCCACTTCATAATAGCAACACGTACAGCTGACCGGGGCAGCTCTAGCAGGACAGAAACTTGACAAACTGACTTGTTTGAAAGGTGGCATCTTATGACGGTGGCCATTCTACTGCCAATGTTTGTCTATGGAGATTGCATGGCGGTGTACTTGATTTTTATACACCTGTCAGCAACAGGTGTGGCTGAAATAGCCGGATCCACTAATTTGAAGGGGTGTCCACATACTTTTGGCCATGTAGTGTAACTATTACTGCAGAAGCCAGTACACATCCATATTAAAGGTTTGAACACGTGGCTGTGTAGGCGCTCTCTCTCTCTCAAACCCCTTCTCATTCGATGTACATTTACATTCTACAAACATACTGTGCAAACACACTTTACGTAAAAAAATGCTAATCACTTTCTCTGTAAAAACAAACTGCAAAAGTTAACACAGTAGTTACCAAGATGAAGCCATCGCTAATGTCTCACACACGCTAAAGATAAGGCTGAAGATAAGGCTGAAAATAAGGCTAAAGATAAGGCTAAAGATGAGGCTGAAGATAAGGCTGAAGATAAGGCTAAAGATGAGGGTAAAGATAAGGCTGAAGATAAGGCTGAAAATAAGGCTAAAGATAAGGCTAAAGATGAGGCTGAAGATGAGGCTGAAGATAAGGCTAAAGATAAGGCTAAAGATAAGGCTAAAGATGAGGCTGAAAATGAGGCTGAAGATGAGGCTGAAGATAAGGCTAAAGATAAGGCTAACGATAAGGCTGAAAATATGGCTGAAGAGAAGGCTAAAGATAAGGCTAAAGATAAGGCTGAAGATAAGGCTAAAGATAAGGCTAAAGATAAGGCTAAAGATAAGGCTAAAGATAAGGCTGAAGATAAGGCTGAAGATAAGGCTAAAGATAAGGCTGAAGATGAGGCTGAAGATAAGGCTAAAGATAAGGCTAAAGAGAAGGCTAAAGAGAAGGCTGAAGATAAGGCTGAAGATAAGGCTGAAGATGAGGCTGAAGATAAGGCTAAAGATAAGGCTAACGATAAGGCTAACGATAAGGCTGAAAATATGGCTGAAGAGAAGGCTGAAGAGAAGGCTAAAGATAAGGCTAAAGATAAGGCTGAAAATATGGCTGAAGATGAGGCTGAAGATAAGGCTAAAGATAAGGCTGAAGATAAGGCTAAAGATGAGGCTGAAGATAAGGCTAAAGATGAGGCTGAAGATAAGGCTAAAGATAAGGCTAAAGATGAGGCTGAAGATAAGGCTGAAGATAAGACTGAAGATATGGCTGAAGATGAGGCTGAAGATAAGGCTAAAGATAAGGCTAAAGATAAGGCTGAAGATAAGACTGAAGATATGGCTGAAGATATGGCTGAAGATATGGCTAAACAGAAAGTTTTCCTGCGCTGTAACTTACGCTCCCGAGTCCCACAATCACAGCTGTTTCCACCACCACAGTGTAGAGGCTTGCAATAACCCAGCTGAGCACTGCTCCCATGGCCCCTCACACACAATGGAACACACTATGACATACACTCCTCAGTACAGTCTTCTGTCCCTTCTTCCCTCTCCTCCTCTCTCCACTACTCTCTTCTCCCTCCACTTTTTGTCTCTTGGTCCATCTTCCATCACCTATCCTTCCCGAGTAAGCCGCAGAGCCCCGTAAAGGGGGGATGAAGGTGAGGTGGAGGAGGGTGGGTCTTAGATTACAGGGACGTCACTCTTCCTCTCCGTAAGGACTTGGGCTACCCGCGGCGACCCGCCCTGAGAAATAGAGGGGCGAGTCCCCAAACAGACGACAGAAGGTACGGCTAGAGGAGTGCCTCTGCCTCTTGAACGGATGAATATAAAGACACTTGTAGCAGTTAGCTGTAGACTAATCTGCCCTGGCTGTGGAGGCGGGGCTGGTTGTGGAGGCGGGGCAGGAAATCACACCAATGAGACACTAAGAAGCCAGGCAGCTGTATAAATAGATCTGGAACCATGATGGACAGACTCAATGCACACAATCTGACAGACAGTAGGACTGACTACTTAAATACGTACTTTACCTAACTACACAACAACCAACTGACTATGTTAATACATACATGACCTAACTACACTCTAAGCAACTGACTATGTACATAGACAGCCTCTGCCAAAAGCTTTCATCTCATCTTTGGTATGAACAACATAAGCAAAGAAAAGCAATGTACACTACCAGTCATAAATTTGGACACACCTACTCATTCAATGGTTTTTCTTTATTTTTACTATTTTCTACATTGTAGAATAATAGTGAAGACATCAAAACTATGAAATAACACATATGGAATCATGTAGTAAGCAAAAAAATGTGTTAAACAAATCAAAATATATTATATATTTTAGATTCTTCAAAGTAGCCACCCTTTGCCTTAACGACAGTATTGCACACTCTTGGCATTCTTTCAACCAAATTCACTTTTCCAACAGTCTTGAAGGAGTTCCCACATATGCTTTTCCTTTACTCTGTGGTCCAACTCACCCCAAATCATCTCAATTGGGTTGAGGTCAGGTGACTGTGGAGGCCAGGTCATCTGATGCAGCACTCAATCACTCTCCTTCTTGGTCAAATAGCCCTTACACAGCCTGGAGGTGTGTTAGGTCATTGTCCTGTTGAAAAACGAATTATAGTCCCACTAAGAGCAAACCCGATGGGATGGCATATCACTGCAGAATGCTGTGGTAGCCATGCTGGTTAAGTGTGCTTTGAATTCTAAATAAATCACAGTGTCACCAGCAAAGCACCCTCACACCTCCTCCTCCATGCTTCACGGAGGGAACCATACAAGCGGAGACAATCTTTTCACCTACTCTGCGCCTCACAAAGACACGGCGGTGTAAAAAATCTCAAATTTGGACTCATCAGACCAAAGGACACATTTCCACAGGTCTAATGTTCATTGCTCATGTTTCTTGGCCCAAGCAAGTCTCTTCTTCTTATTGGTGTCTTTTAGTAGTGGTTTCTTTGCAGCAATTCGACCATGAAGGCCTGATTCATGCAGTCTCCTCTGAACAGTTGATGTTGAGATGTGTCTGTTACTTGAACTCTGTTTAAGAATTTATTTGGGCTGCAATTTCTGAGGCTGGTAACTCTAATGAACTTATCCTCAACTCTGGGTCGTCCTTTCCTGTGGCGGTCCTCATAAGAGCCAGTTTCATCATAGCGCTTGATGTTTTTTCAACTGCACTTGAAAATATTTATAAGTTCTTGAAATGTTCCAGATTGACTGACCTTCATGTCTTAAAGTAATGATGGACTGTTGATTATCTTTGCTTATTTGTGCTGTTCTTTCTATAATATGGACTTTTACCAAATAGGGCTATCTTCTGTATACCACCGCTACCTTGTCACAACACAACTGATTGGCTCAAACACATTAAGGAAATAAATTCCACAAATAAACTTTTAACAAGGCACACCTGTTAAATGAAATGCATTCCAGGTAACTACCTCATGAAGCTGGTTGAGAGAATGCCAAGAGTGTGCAAAGCTGTCATCAAGGCAAAGGATGGCTACTTTGAATAATCTAAAATCGTAATTTGTTTAACACTTTTGTTGGTTACTACATGATTCCATATGTGTTATTTCATAGTTTTGATGTCTTCACTATTATTCTACAATGTAGAAAATAGTCAAAATAAAGAGAAACCCTTGAATGAGTAGGTGTGTCCAAACTTTTGACTGGTACTATATGTTCTCAACAAAGTTCTGAACCTTTCTATTCTCATTGTTTTTAAAAATATATTTTTTTGCTAAGAGTATTATTATTTTATTGATTGATTGACTATGACTTTTTAAAATCCCTCAGCAGTGCTGTTTGCAGATTTACCTCCATGGAAACGTTGAAATTCTTCAGCAATTCATGAACCTGCGACCAAAAACAAGCTACATATGTGACCCGTTTCAGGAAACTAGGCAAGTCACGACTTCACAGGAGAGCCATTTGAACGTTTTTTTTAAATAATTTTTTATCAAAATGCGTTTTTTTGGGCAGAAATGCCTTCTGGAACATCTCAACTTTCATGTGCCTTATTAACAAACTTGTATGCCATTTGTAAATATGACTACGATTGTTAAATTACGAGCCTTGTTGGTTAAGCCACAGAAAAAGCAAGCAACGTTCCCACTAGCCATGATTGGCTAAGATAATGAGTGGACTGGACATGCCGAGAGAGGATTTCGGATTGGTCTGGCATATAGAAAGCTTCTGTCTATTTGAGTTGGTCAGGTTGTGTTGGTAATCCTGTCGAACACAGCTTTTTTTTTTTTTATGTATCGTGTAGTGGAGCTGCATAAGTGTGGCTCTCCACTTTCTGGAGGACCGAGTTTTGAAATCAGTGGAATTAGCTAAAGAGATGGAGAAAACACCGGTCTCTGTTTTAAGAACTGCTTCAATCTACCCTGTTGAGCCACCTCTATAGAAGAATCGGAGTCTGCCATTCCAACCCACATCCCACCTGTATATGCCCAACTTCCTTCCTGGGGCATCGGCCCCTAAGGGTCGGATCTTCCCCTTGTCCATCCCAGAGAATGAGGCTATGGACACCTATATAGAAGAGGCCCTTGACATGGGATTCATCCGTCCATCTACGTCTACGGCTGCATCCAGTTTCTTCTTTGTGAAAAAAAAGGATGGTAGTCTCCATCCCTGCATAGATTACCGACCCCTCAATGACCTTACATTCAAGAATCGCTTCCCTCTTCCTCTGATTCCGGCCGCACTAGAACAAGTTGGACAGGCTACCGTCTACTCTAAACTGGACCTATGTAGTGCTTACAACCTGGTCCGTATCCGAAGTGGGGATGAGCGGAAGACGGCGTTCATCACCGCTAGGGGTCACTACGAACACCTGGTTATACCCTACGATCTCACCAATGCTCCCGCAGCCTTCCAGTCCTTCATGAATACATTTTTCTATGACATGATCAACCAGTTCTTCATCATGTACATTGACAATATCTTGACCTACTCTCAATCCCTTGCAGAACATGTACAGCATGTGCAACAGGTCCTCCAACGGCTACAGGACCACCATCTTTATGTCAAGACTGAGAAGAGCACATTTCACATTACTACGGTAACCTTCCTAGGTTTCGTGTTAACACCAGGAGGGGTCAACATGGACGAAAGCAAAGTCACGACCGTGCTTAACTGGCCCAAACCTACCATTGTAAAGGAACTACAAACTTTCCTAGGAATTTCCAACTACTACCGCCGGATCTTCCGAAACTGCAGCAGCACAACCGCTCCTCTCTCAGCTCTCACAAGTCAAAAAACCCATACCCAGGCCTCCCGGGTGGCGCAGTGGTCTAGAGCACTGCATCGCAGTGCTATGCTGCGCCACCAGAGTCTGGGTTCGCGCCCAGGCTCTGTCGCAGCCGGCCGCGACCGGGAGGTCCGTGGGGCGACGCACAATTGGCTTAGCGTCGTCCGGGTTAGGGAGGGTTTGGCCGGTAGGGATATCCTTGTCTCATCGCGCTCCAGCGACTCCTGTGGCGGGCCGGGCGCAGTGCGCGCTAACCGAGGGGGGCGGGTGCACGGTGTTTCCTCCGACACATTGGTGCGGCTGGCTTCCGGGTTGGAGGCGCGCTGTGTTAAGAAGCAGTGCGGCTTGGTTGGGTTGTGCTTCGGAGGACGCATGACTTTCGACCTTCGTCTCTCCCGAGCCCGTACGGGAGTTGTAGCGATGAGACAAGATAGTAATTACTAGCGATTGGATACCACGAACATTGGGGAGAAAAGGGGATAAATAAAAAAATATATATATATAAAAAAATAAATAAATAAACATACCCTACAATGGACCGACACCGCCCTTACTGCATTTGAGACCTTGAAATGCCTCTTCACCTCTGCACCCATCCTTAGGCAGTCAGATCCTACCCTTCCTTTTGTTCTGGAGGTTGATGCATCGGAGGTCGGCGTAGGAGCGGTTCTCTCTCAGTGGGTAGGGACACCTCCCAAAGTACACCCATGTGGCTTCTTTTTCAAGAAACTGTCACCCGCTGAGAGGAACTATGATGTCGGGAACCGAGAGCTCCTCGCCATTGAGCGGGCTATCGAAGAGTGGCGCCACTGGTTAGAGGGAGCTCATCACCCATTCCTTGTCCTTACCGCCCACCTCAATTTAAGAAGTGCTAAAAGGCTCAATCCCAGACATGCTCACAGGGCACTCTTCTTCATCCGATTCAACTTCACCGTCACCTACCTGCCCGGCAAGAAAAATGTGAAGGCTGATTCCTTATCCCGTCTATTTGACTCCCCTTCCTCTAAGCCAGCTCCAAAGCCCATCTTGCCTCAGTCTTGTGTCGTGGGAACCATACAGCAGGAAATCCAAGCAGCTGTCCAAGAGGCCCTACGACCCACGACCTCCCGACACCCCTGCAGGCAAGATTTATGTTCCCGGCATCCGTCAGACCCCAACTAATGCAATGGTGCCATACCTCGCTGAGTTCTGGCCATACCGGGATCACCCGGACCACGGAGCTAGTTCTGGTGGTCATCCCTAACAGTAGACGTACGAGATTACGTTCTTTCCTGTCCCGTCTTTCCTGTGCATGAGCTAAGAGCCATCGCCACCTACCTACCGGTAGACTCAGGCCTTTACCTACACCATACAGACCATGGTCCCACATCGCCATGGATTTCCTCACTGATCTGCCAGACTCTTTGGGCTTCACGACTATTTTAGTTGTAGTGGACCGGTTCTCCAAGATGTGCCGATTCATTCCCCTTCCGCATTTACCTAATGCCATGGAAATGACCAAGTGCATGTTCCAACAGTTGTGTTTCGTCTGTATGGGATCCCGGAAGACATCGTTTCGGAGACCCCAGTTCGTCTCCAGGGTGTGGCGAGCCTTCTGCGACCGACTGGGGGTCTCCATCAGCCTATCCTACGGATACCATTCCCAAACCAATGGGCAGACGGAATGCCTGAATCAGGAAATAGGGAAGTACCTTCGCCAACACTGCACCCACCAACCACACGAGTGGAGTCGCTATCTAGCCTGGGGCGAATACGCACAGAACTCCCTGGTGCATTCCTCACTCCATCTCCATCCTTTTCAGTGTGTCCTCGGATACCAACCCCCCCATGTTCCCATGGGAGACAGAGCCCGGAACTGTGCCTGCCGTCGATGAGTGGTTTCGATGTAGTGAGCAGGTCTGGGAGACTGCACATCGGCACCTACATCAAGCTTACCTCTCCCAGAAACAGTTCCCTGACCGGCGTCGCCAACCTACTCCACTCTTCCACCCTGGGCAACATGAGTGGCTCTCTACCCGGGACATCCGGCTTTGTGACCCCTGCAAAAAGTTCATTATACCAAACCTTTTTTGATTTACTCAAATGACTGTTATTAGAATGTTTTAATCACTCCTATAAAAATGGTAGATTATCAGATACTCAACAAGAAGGTCTGATTTCATTATTACTGAAACAGGACCCGGGGCAGGGGGCTGTGGACGTGGAGCTGGGCGGTCAGGACCGTTACGGTGGAAAGCCAGGATCATGGCTGAGTCGAGGATGTCCTGGGCGGGGACCCAGGACTGTACTTGGGGTCCGTACCCCTCCCAATCCATCAGGTAGTGGATGCGACCACCCAGGCGTTTGGAGTGAAGGAGGGCTTTGACGGAATAAGCTGGTGCACCGCCGATGTCAAACGGAGGGGGTGTGCTGAGGTGCACCACTGGAGGATGGAGAGGGCTGTACCTCACAGGCTTGAGAAGGGACACATGGAAGGATGAGGAGATCCGGTAATGGCGGGGCAACTGGAGACGGTAGGTGACAGGATTGATGTGGTGTGTTATTTAAAAGGGACCAGTTAGTTGGGCTTGACTCTTCATCCGCATTCTACAGTTATTTTGAAAATCATCAAAGACCTAAGCCATAGACTATTTTCTCTGCTGCCGCACGGCAGGAGGTACCAGTGCATCAAGTCTGGCACCAACAGGCTCTTGAACAGGTTCTACCCCCCCAGCAATAAGACTGAGCTAACAAAACACTGAGTTTACCTTGTATCTTTATTGACCTTTTATTTCAATATTTGCACTGTCTCTATACACACTCACAGGGCCCTACACACTCACACACAGTCACTCCAACTAACACACTAACTCCATCACTCAAACATAATATTCACATGTATTTATACTGACTCTACACACCCGCACACTCACATACAAGCTGCTGCTACTCTGTTAATCTTAAATCCTGTTGCCTAGTCACCTTACCCCTATACATATCTACCTCCATCGCTCCAGTATCCCTGTACATTGTTAATATGGGACTGACCCTGTATATAGTCACCTTACCCTTAAACATATCTACCTCCATCACTCCAGTATCCCTGCACATTGTAAACTGACGTTTTAAATATATCCTGTATATAGTATGGTTACTTACTTTATTTTGTTCTTCATATTTCCTATTCTTATTTCTCCTGTGTATTTTATAGTAATACATTGTTTTTGATTAGTTTATTGTTGGGTTTTGAGCTTGCAAGAAAGGCATTTCACTGTACTTGTGCATGTGACATTAAAACTTGAAACACAGAGAGACAACCGGAGATGTCGACAGGCAGACAGACGGGCGGGCGGGGGGGGGGGGGGGGGGGGGTCTGCATTCAGGGGTGTCTTCATAACTCTACCAGATCCACAGTGAAACCAAGCACGAACTGCACTGCAGCCTTGAAAGCCATCTGTTGTTTTTAGGACTAAATCTGGGGATGGCACCAAGGTCCCATCTCAGCCCGTCACAGTACCGCTTCACTGGGTTCTGGGAGGGGAACCCTTCCAGTTGAAATAATGGGGTCTGGGTAAGGGAGGAGGGGGAGATCTGTGAAATATAGACCAGCTGTCTATCTCTAGAAGAACAGGCTTGACTAGGGCCTCAAAAATCACACGAGGAATAATCTAACAAACACAAGACTACATTTCTCAGATCGTCGTGGTTACTGCCTGAGCATGCCTTCCGTCCGTCCTCTGATCACTATGGTAAAGCAGTGTGTTCCTACGGTTGATAGAAGGGTGATGGGGTGACACTGGTATTGACAGACTGTGTGAAGTGCCACAGCATGCCATACACTTGACAAAGTAGATCTCACACTCTTACACACACCTCATAACTCCATCTGTTACTTACATACACGCACGCATGCACACAGAGACGAGCACACAGAGACGAGCACACAGAGACGAGCACACAGAGACGAGCACACAGAGACGAACACACAGAGACGAACACACAGAGACGAGCACACAGAGACGAGCACACAGAGACGAGCACACAGAGACGAGCACACAGAGACGAGCACACAGAGACGAGCACACAGAGACGAGCACACAGAGACGAGCACACAGAGACGAGCACACAGAGACGAACACACAGAGACGAACACACAGAGACGAGCACACAGAGACGAGCACACAGACCAGCGGAATAGAAGTTGTTATTACTGGAATAACTGCTCATGTTTGTGGCCCGGGCGACGGTTGCTATGGAGGAGCAGCCGGCAGGTGTGTGAAATTCATCAGCTCATGACCCAGTGGTTTTACACGGTACACACACACACACACACACACACACACACACACACACACACACACACACACACACACACACACACACACACACACACACACACACACACACACACACACACACACACACACACACACACACACACACACACACACACACACACACACACACACACACACACACACACTGACCTTCAACACAAGGGAATATAGTCCCACTAGTAAACCATATCTAAACTGATTAGAATATAGTCCCACTAGTAAACCATATCTAAACTGATGATTAGAATATAGTCCCACTAGTAAACCGTATCTAACCTGATTAGAATATAGTCCCACTAGTAAACCATATCTAAACTGATGATTAGAATATAGTCCCACTAGTAAACCATATCTAACCTGATGATTAGAATATAGTCCCACTAGTAAACCGTATCTAACCTGATGATTAGAATATAGTCCCACTAGTAAACCATATCTAACCTGATGATTAGAATATAGTCCCACTAGTAAACCGTATCTAACCTGATGATTAGAATATAGTCCCACTAGTAAACCATATCTAAACTGATTAGAATATAGTCCCACTAGTAAACCGTATCTAACCTGATTAGAATATAGTCCCACTAGTAAACCGTATCTAACCTGATGATTAGAATATAGTCCCACTAGTAAACCGTATCTAACCTGATGATTAGAATATAGTCCCACTAGTAAACCATATCTAACCTGATGATTAGAATATAGTCCCACTAGTAAACCATATCTAAACTGATTAGAATATAGTCTCACTAGTAAACCATATCTAACCTGATGATTAGAATATAGTCCCACTAGTAAACCATATCTAACCTGATGATTAGAATATAGTCCCACTAGTAAACCATATCTAACCTGATGATTAGAATATAGTCCCACTAGTAAACCGTATCTAACCTGATGATTAGAATGTAGTCCCACTAGTAAACCATATCTAAACTGATTAGAATATAGTCTCACTAGTAAACCATATCTAACCTGATGATTAGAATATAGTCCCACTAGTAAACCATATCTAACCTGATGATTAGAATATAGTCCCACTAGTAAACCATATCTAACCTGATGATTAGAATGTAGTCCCACTAGTAAACCGTATCTAAACTGATGATTAGAATATAGTCCCACTAGTAAACCATATCTAAACTGATGATTAGAATGTAGTCCCACTAGTAAACCGTATCTAACCTGATGATTAGAATATAGTCCCACTAGTAAACCATATCTAACCTGATGATTAGAATATAGTCCCACTAGTAAACCATATCTAACCTGATGATTAGAATATAGTCCCACTAGTAAACCGTATCTAACCTGATGATTAGAATGTAGTCCCACTAGTAAACCATATCTAAACTGATTAGAATATAGTCTCACTAGTAAACCATATCTAACCTGATGATTAGAATATAGTCCCACTAGTAAACCATATCTAACCTGATGATTAGAATATAGTCCCACTAGTAAACCATATCTAAACTGATTAGAATATAGTCCCACTAGTAAACCGTATCTAAACTGAACACATCCTACAAAACAACATCCAAAACACTGCACATGATCTTCAGCATCTCTTGAGTTGTGATGCTACCCTTTCAACGGTCTCTCTTTCTCACACACACACACACACACACACACACACACACACACACACACACACACACACACACACACACACACACACACACACACACACACACACACACACGTAGTGATGACACACCTATACGGCAGTGGTTCCTAGGAGTGGCTGGGGTTAGCTAGACAGGGATGAGGAGGCTGGCAGGATGCTGTTGGCCCCAGGGTTTCTCCCTCTCTCTCTCTTTATTTCACTTCCTACCTCCAGTGATTCTAAGCTTCTGTTCTCTCCAGAGTCTGAGCCATATAGAGATGGATAGAGAGTAACCTGATCTCCTCTCTAAGGGAGGTAAGGGTGGGGTGGTGGAGGGGAAGTCTACACGGGGGGGGGGGGGGGGGGGGGGGGAGTCTGCACAGGGGGAGTCTGCATAGGGGGGGTCTGCATAGGGGGGGTCTGCACAAGGGGGGGTCTGTAAGGGTTTCACACTGCTGTATCAACCTGCTGTAGGTGGCATTTCAACCCAGTTTTAATCTGCCTTTCCCTTGGCACAGTAAATGAGAATCTTGAGTTAATCCCTAGTAATTATTTTTAATTGGATTGGAGCAGATTACTGTGAATTACAGGACAGCCGCAGCATGCTTGGAAACCCACTAGGAACCGTTTTAGGGCAAACGTCATTATTAGGAGAAATATATCTGTGTCTCAACTCCCACTAAACTATAGCATCAGCCTATTACAGTTATGCTGTTCTATTCAATCACATTTATTCATAAAGCCCTTTTTAGTAGAGGTCGAGCGATTAATCGGCACGGCCGCCGATTAATTAGGGCCAATTTCAAGTTTTCTTTATAAATCGTAATTGGCTTTTTTTGGCGCGAATTATGGCCGATTACATTGCACTCCACGAGGAGACTGCGTAGCAGGCTGACTACCTGTTATGCGAGTGCAGCAAGGAGCCAAGGTAAGGTGCTAGCTAGCATTAAACTTATCTTATAAAAAAACAATCAATCTTCACATAATCACTAGTTAACAACACATGGTTGATGATATTACTAATTTAACTAGCTTGTCCTGCGTTGCATATAATCAATGCGGTGCCTGTTAATTTATTTATCATTGAATCACAGCCTACTTCAAACCTAGGGTTAGATCATGGTAGTCCCTGGCGATAGTGACACCCAAACTCAGGGTCAGATCATGGTAGTCCCAGGCGATAGTGACACCCAAACCCAGGGTCAGATCATGGTAGTCCCAGGCGATAGTGACACCCAAACCCAGGGTCAGATCATGGTAGTCCCAGTCGATAGTGACACCCAAACCCAGGGTCAGATCATGGTAGTCCCAGGCGATAGTGACACCCAAACCCAGGGTCAGATCATGGTAGTCCCAGGCGATAGTGACACCCAAACCCAGGGTCAGATCATGGTAGTCCCAGGCGATAGTGACACCCAAACCCAGGGTCAGATCATGGTAGTCCCAGGCGATAGTGACACCCAAACCCAGGGTCAGATCATGGTAGTCCCAGGCGATAGTGACACCCAAACCCAGGGTCAGATCATGGTAGTCCCAGGCGATAGTGACACCCAAACCCAGGGTCAGATCATGGTAGTCCCAGGCGATAGTGACACCCAAACCCAGGGTCAGATCATGGTAGTCCCAGGCGATAGTGACACTCAAACCCAGGGTTAGATCATGGTAGTCCCAGGGTTGCCATGTGGGTTCCAAGGCGCCTGAGCACCTCCAGAGGATGATGCAGGGCTGGTTATGTAAGAAGCCCCACAAAGCTGAGGCCCAGGCTGGGTACCCTGTCCTCCTGGTGCCCCTCCTGGAGCCTCCTACCACCCAGAGAGGAGAGGAGGAGGAACACATGGCGATAGAGGACACAGTACAGATCGTGGAATGGGTTGTAGAAGGACACATTCCACTATGTTGTGAGGCCGGTTGGATGTAGTGCCAAATTCACTAAAACGACGTTGGAGTCAGCTTATGGTAGAGAAATTAACATTCAAAGGTCTGGCAACAGCTATGTTGGACATTCCAGCATGACAAATGTATCTTGAGACACTTGAGACATCTGTGGCATTGTGTTGTGTGACAAAACTGCACATTTTAGAGTGGCCTTTCATTGTCCCCAGCACAAAGTGCACCTGTGTAATGATCACGCCTTTTGATATGACACACCTGTCAGGTGGATTACTTATCTTGGCAAAGGAGAAATGCTCACTAACAGGGATGTAAAGAAATTTGTGCACCAAATTTGAGCGTAATAAGCTTTTTGTGCATCTGGAAGATTTCTGGGATCTTTTATTTCAGCTCATGAAACATGGGACCAACACTTTACATGTTGTGTTTATAATTTTGTTCAGTGTACATTCCTCCTTCTAATTACAATCAGTTGAAAGTTTAGCCAGATTGTATTATAACATGGGCGACATCTACCAATGCCAAACTTTAGAACACAGAATGACCCCTGAATCTCTGTCACTAACAATGCTTGAGGGATGTTTGACTAGTGAAAAGTATACAGTTATAGTCAGAAGTGTACATACACTTAGGTTGGAGTCATTAAAACTCGTTTTTCAACCACTCCACAAATTTCTTGTTAACAAACTATAGTTTTGGCAATCTACTTTGTGCATGACACAAGTAATTTTCCCAACAATTGTTTACAGACAGATTATTTCACTTGTAATTCACTGTATCACAATTGCAGTGGGTCAGAAGTTTACATACAGTAAGTTGACAGTGCCTTTAAACAGCTTGGAAAATTCCCTAAAATTATGTCATGGCTTTAGAAGCTTCTGATAGGCTAATTGACATCATTTGAGTCAATTGGAGGTGTACCTGTGTTTGTATTTCAAGGCCTACCTTCAAACTCAGTGCCTCTTTGCTTGACTTCATGGGAAATCAAAAGAAATCAGCCAAGACATAAGAAAAAAAATTGTAGACCTCCACAAGTCTGGTTCATCCTTGGGAGCAATTTCCAAACGCCTGAAGGTACCACGTTCATCTGTACAAACAATAGTACGAAAGTATAAACACCATAGGACCACGAAGCCATCATACCATTCAGGAAGGAGATGTGTTCTGTCTTCTAGAGATTAACGTATTTTGGTGCGAAAAGTGCAAATCAATCCCAGAACAACAGCAAAGGACCTTGTGAAGATGCTGGAGGAAACAGGTACAAAAGTATCTATATCAACAGTAAAACGAGTCTGATATCGACATAACCTGAAGGCCGCTCAGAAAGGAAGAAGCCACTGCTCCAAAACCGTCATAAAAAAGCCAGACTACGGTTTGTAACTGCACATGGGGACAAAGATCGTACATTTTGGAGAAATGTCCTCTGGTCCAATGAAACAAAAATAGAACTGTTTGGCCATCGTTATGTTTGGAGGAAAAAGGGGGAGGCTTGCAAGCCGAAGAACACCATCCCAACCGTGAAGCATGGGGGTGGCAGCATCATGTTGTGGGGGTGCTTTGCTGCAGGAGGGACTGGTGCACTTCACAAAATAGATGGCATCATGAGGTAGGAAAAGTATGTGGATATATTGAAACAACATCTCAAGACATCAGTCAAGAGGTTAAAGCTTGGTCGCAAATGGGTCTTCCAAATGGACAATGACCCAAAGCATGCTTCCAAAGTTGTGGCAAAATGGCTTAAGGACAACAAAGTCAAGGTATTGGAGTGGCCATCACAAAGCCCTGACCTCAATCCTACAGAAAATGTGTGGGCAGAACTGAAAAAGCGTGTGTGAGCAAGGAGGCCTACAAACCTGACTCAGTTACACCAGCTCTCAGGAGGAATGGGCCAAAATTCACCCAAATTATTGCGGGAAGCTTATGGTAGGCTACCCAAAACGTTTGACCCAAGTTAAACAATTTAAAAGGCAATGCTACCAAATACTAATTGAGTGTATGTAAACTTCTGACCCACTGGGAATGTGATGAAAGAAATAAAAGCTGAAATAAATCATTCTCTCTGCTATTATTCTGACATGTCACATTCTTAAAATAAAGTGGTGATTCTAACTGACCTAAAACAGGGACATTTACGAGGATTAAATGTCAGGAATTGTGTAAAACTGAGTTTAAATGTATTTGGCTAAGGTGTATGTAAACTTCCGAATTCAACTGTATGACTCATACTCTAGTCAGTAGGATGAAAAGCCAGTTAGGCCTCAGCACAGTAGGTGCTGGTATTAGTGTCAGAAGAAGGTTAGGGCAGGTCTCTCTCAGAGCCAAAAGGAGAAGGGTTGGGCAGGTCTCTCTCAGCCAAAAGGAGAAGGGTTGGGCAGGTCTCCCTTTGACTCATAGAGAGAAAGAAAGTAAGTGAAGAACCCTTACCTGGAAGAACGAGTGTGGACATAACACACTATTTTGAGAGTGTGCTGGTCTCTTCCCCTACCCCCCTTTCTTTCCCCTACTCCCCCTCTCTCTTCCAGAACTCCCCCTCTCGCTTTCCCTACTCTCCCTCCTCTCGCTTTCCCTACTCTCCCTCCTCTCGCTTTCCCTACTCTCCCTCTCTCTTCCCCAACTCTCCCTCTCTCTTCCCCAACTCTCCCTCTCTCTTCCCCAACTCCCAGGCCGTGCTCTGGACAGGGTCTGTAGTACTGGCAGTCCTCCATTTGCTATTTTAAACAGACTTAACGCCAGACAGGGATGCAATGGAGAGAGAGAGAAAATAGTGAGGGAGGGAGGGAAGGAAGGAGGGAGGGAGATACGGAGAGGGAAGGAAGGAGGGAGGGAGAGAGAGGGAGAGAAAGAAAGAGGGAGAGAAAGAGGGAGGGGGAGACGAGAGGGAAGGAGAGAGAGAGAGAGAGAGAGAGAGAGAGAGAGAGAGAGAGAGAGAGAGAGAGAGAGAGAGAGAGAGAGAGAGAGAGAGAGAGAAAGAGGGAGAGATTGAGCCATACAGTACCAGAAGCTTATGCTGCTGATGAGTTGCATAACAATGAGAGCTTCTCACCACAGGACAACACAGGAGGCCTTGTGCCTGCAACAGGCAATAAGCAGCACATCCTCCAGGTCTACACACTAATGTTACTCTAGCAGTGTTATTTAAGAGTTGTTTAACATCGGAGCTACCGTGCTGCAATAAGCAAGCAGCCTCTAGTCCACACTGTAATGTTCATCTGGAAGTGTTATTTAAGAGATGTTTAACAGAACAATGTGTACGGGATGTACTCTGTCTGACTAATTTACCTCTAATTGTGAAGCATATGGGAATCCCATGAGAAGTTAGGCGGAGGGGACACTTAACAGGTGAGGGTGACAAAGGTGTGGCTCTATTTTCAGAAGAAAGGCCATCTACCATATCATGTCAATAAACTGGGAGGGGGCTAATAATCATACACCCCCCCCCCCCACGCCTTGTGTACATTTGCAAATACTATTCCAAATCATATGTGAAGAATGCAACAAAGATGCAGAATCATCTGGCCAAGTTCCCTCAGCGCTCACAACAAGCAACCTCTGACAAAATGTCCCTCTACTTCTATTTGAGGTGAAAATGATGAATCAGACACCTTATCGATAGCAACAGCTCACGGTCCTCCTGGAATCAGAAGTTTTTTGGACTCAATGGAAGAACGTAGTCAGAGAAATGGTGATGAATGTCTTGCTCGAGCTGTGTATGCAACTGGTTCACCTCTGATGCTCACAGGCAATGTGTATTGGAAAAGAGTTCTGTATGTTCTTTGCCCAGCATACACCCCTCCAACCAGACATGTTTTATCTAGTCATTTGCTGGAAGCAGAAAACAGACTGTATTGCAATCATCTCTGATGGGTTGTCGAATGTTCGTGGGGAAGGAATAATTAACTACATCATCTCCACCCCTCAACCAGTATTCTACAGGAGCACAGACACAAGGGACAACAGACACACCGGTCTCTACATTGCAGATGAGCTGAAGGCAGTCATCAATGACCTTGGAACACAGAAGGTATTTGCACTGGTGACAGACAATGCTGCGAACATGAAGGCTGCTTGGTCTAAAGTGGAGGAGTCCTACCCTCACATCACACCCATTGGCTGTGCTGCTCAAGCATTGAATCTGCTCCTCAAGGACACCCTGGCACTGAAAACAATGGATACACTCTACAAGAGAGCCAAGGAAATGGTTAGGTATGTGAAGGGTCATCAAGTTATAGCAGCAATCTACCTCACCAAGCAAAGAGAAAAGAATGAGAGCACCACATTGAAGCTGCCCAGCGACACCCGTTGGGGTGGTGTTGTCATCAAGTTTGACAGTCTCCTGGAGGGGACGTAGTCTCTCCAAGAAATGGCCATATCACAGTCTGCCGATATGGACAGCCCCATCAAGAGGATCCTCCTGGATGATGTATTTTGGAGAGAGTGGTAAGCAGCATGAAACTCCTGAAACCAATAGCAGTAGCCATTGCACAGATTGAGGGAGACAATGCCATCCTGTCTGATGTTCAGACTCTGCTTGCAGATGTAAGAGAAGAAATCCGTACTGTCCTGCCCACTTCACTGTTGCTCCAAGCAGAGGAAACTGCAGTTCTGAAATACATCAAAAAGCGTGAAGACTTCTGCCTGAAGCCCATACACACCACAGCGTACATGTTGGACCCCAAGTATGCTGGCAAGAGCATCCTGTCTGGTGCAGAGATCAACAAGGCCTATGGTGTCATCACTGCCGTGTCTCGCCACCTTGGCCTGGATGAGGGCAAGGTTCTTGGCAGTCTGGCGAAATACACTTCCAAGCAAGGGCTTTGGCATGGAGATGCAATATGGCAGTCGTGCCAACATATCTCATCAGCCACCTGGTGGAAGGGACTTTGTGAATCTCAGGCTCTTTCCCCTGTTGCCGCCATCATCCTCCAAATCCCACCAACATCAGCCACCTCAGAGCACAACTGGTCCTTGTTTGGGAACACGCACACCAAAACACGCAACTGGCTGACCAATACAAGGGTTGAAACATTGGTGGCCATCCGGGCATATTTTTGTCTTTTGAGCCTGACAACGAGCCATCCTCAACAAGGTTGGAAAGTGACAGTGAAGATGAGGCCTCAGAGTCTGATGTTCAAGAGGTGGACATTGAGGAGGTCCAGGGAGAAGACATGGAAGCCTGAGAGGAAGACAACCAAAGCTTTAGTTTCTAGACTATCATTTTACAGATGTATGTTGAAAATGTTTTTGGGAGATGCGATGGAACATTGAATATTCCCTTTTGTTGTTCAGTGAAATTATCCCATGTGAAGAGTCAACTCATTTAATTCAAGTTCAATTCATAACTAAATTGTTACATATTTTTTCTATTGGAATGATTTAATCATTTGCAATTATGTCTACTTATGATAAGGTAAAAGGTTTGTGTCATATGATATGGTAAATATATTCAATGCAAAAAACATCTACATTTAAATGGTATTAATATTAATTAGCATATATTCCCGTTAATTCCCATATATTCCCGTTAATTCCCATATATTTCCGTTAATTCCCATATATTTCTGTTAATTTCTGTCCCGGGTGGCGCAGTGGTCTAGGGCACTGCATCGCAGTGCTAGCTGCGCCACCAGAGTCTCTGGGTTCACGCCCAGGCTCTGTCGCAGCCGGCCGCAACCGGGAGGTCCGTGGGGCGACGCACAATTGGCATAGCGTCGTCCGGGTTAGGGAGGGTTTGGCCGGTAGGGATATCCTTGTCTCAGTATGTAAAAATGTAATAAAATGTATGCACTCTACTGTAAGTCGCTCTGGATAAGAGCGTCTGCTAAATGACTAAAATGTAAAATGTAAATGTAATTCCCATATATTTCCGTTAATTACCATATATTTCCGTTAATTACCATATATTTCCGTTAATTACCATATATTTCCGTTATTTCCCACGGAAAGTTTCCACCTCTGAATATTCCTCAAAATGTACAACCCTAATCAGGGTAGAAGATAGTTGTACAGGTTAGCTGCCAAAATGTGCAACCCTACATACACCCCCAGAGAGAGAGCGAGAGAGGTCATTTCAGGCCAGCTGTTTTTAAGTATTTTCTGAGAGCCCACAAAAACGTAGAGGCCAAGCGTACTTTACGAGTGTTACAAGTGGTTTACAGGAGCTCAGAACTAGAGGGAACTCACAGCTACAGTAACTCCAAGAGTTCTGGGAGGTCTCATGAACTGCTTTAGTAAAATATCCAGCAATACAATGGATAGGGAAGGGAACAGTTTGCAGATTACGGGGAAATTATTAGACAAAAGGTGAGGACAAAACAGTTAATTTGACACAATAATGATTCTAAACATTACATTGTTGATTTTATGTGCATTTTACATTTGTTGAAAATGAAATCTGAAAATACTCTGGATTCATTCAGTAACAAGATAATGGTGTTCATGAAAAATGTTGGGTAGGTAAAAACATAAGAAAACAAAATGACAAGAGGTGTAACTGTTGTCTCCAGTTACACCAGTCCAAAGTTAGCACAGTTCCCAAGTCATTTCAATGCACTTTTTTTTTGACTCAAAAGAGTCTTCAACAATAATGTGCTATTTTGAACTCTCCTCGCTGTGCCGTTGAGGAACTAGAGCAAGCAGACTGGAAGCTGTTTTGTCTGGAACACACCCCTGCAATCACACAATTACTGTTGTTTGTTCACACATTCCAAAACGGACCATTTTAAATTCGCTGGTTAGGTGGGCATCATTTGAAAGCGTATTTGTATTGCCAACTTGACTAGCTAAGTTATAAAATAGGATCTTACAGTGTTAGGCTTTCACAAGGCAATTCAGAGAAGCAGATTGTAATTTTGCTGCGTATAGAAGAGAGTCAGGAGGGCATTCAGATGTGTGTTCCTCAGCAAATTGTCTTCACAATATATCAAACGAAGACCCATTCTGTTCAGAACATCCCAGGGTATAACACCATGTCATCTGGTAACGCCATGTCATCTGGTAACGCCATGTCATCTGGTAACGCCATGTCATCTGGTAACGCCATGTCATCTGGTAACGCCATGTCATCTAGTAACGCCATGTCATCTGGTAACGCCATGTCATCTGGTAACGCCATGTCATCTAGTAACGCCATGTCATCTGGTAACGCCATGTCATCTGGTAACGCCATGTCATCTAGTAACGCCATGTCATCTGGTAACGCCATGTCATCTGGTAACGCCATGTCATCTAGTAACGCCATGTCATCTGGTAACGCCATGTCATCTGGTAACGCCATGTCATCTAGTAACGCCATGTCATCTAGTAACGCCATGTCATCTGGTAACGCCATGTCATCTGGTAACGCCATGTCATCTGGTAACGCCATGTCATCTAGTAACGCCATGTCATCTGGTAACTATATCAAACATAGACTCATTCTGTTCAGAACATCCCAGGGTATAACGCCATGTCATCTGGTAACTGTATATCAAACGTAGTGATCATAAACGTTAACACTGTATATGACATGAGTTAAATTATATGAAAATGTAAAGTGCAAATTCAGACTCAAGGTTGTTTGGCTGTCTTGTATGACATCAAAGCAGTATTTATTATAATCCTCAATGTCTCATCTTTCAATATACATTTTGTTTTTACAGGATTTCCCCCACTCAGACAACAGAAAATTTGCAAAAGTTGCCCAATTAGCAGGAGGGATAGGGGCGGAGCATCTGTGGGGGGGCCAGCCAACGAGAGCGTACAGGTCACAATGGTGGGTAGTATATGGGGCTTTGGTGACAAAACGGATGGCACTGTGATAGACTGCATCCAATTTGTTGAGTAGAGTGTTGGAGGCTATTTTGTAAATGACATCGCCGAAGTCGAGGATCGGTAGGATGGTCAGTTTTACGAGGGTATGTTTGGCAGCATGAGTGAAGGATGCTTTGTTGTGAAATAGGAAGCCGATTCTAGATTTAATTTTGGATTGGAGATGCTTAATATGAGTCTGGAATTAGAGTTTACAGTTTAAACAGACACCTAGGTATTTGGAGTCCACATATTCTAAGTCAGAACCGTCCAGAGTAATGATGTTAGTAGGGGCGGGAGAGTGTGGGCAGCGATCGGTTGAAGAGCATGCATTTAGTTTTACTTGCATTTAAGAGCAGTTGGAGGCCATGGAAGGAGAGTTGTATGGCATTGAAGCTCGCCTGGAGGGTTGTTAACACAGTGTCCAAAGAAGGGCCAGAGGTATACAGAATGGTGTCGTCTGCGTAGAGGTGAATCAGAGAATCACCAGCAGCAAGAGCGACATCATTGATGTATACAGAGAAGAGAGTCGGCCCGAGAATTGAACCCTGTGGCACCCCCATAGACTGCCAGAGGTCCGGACAGACAGTCCCTCCGATTTGACACACGGAACTCTATCAGAGAAGTAGTTGGTGAACCAGGCGAGGCAGTCATTTGAAAAACCAAGGCTGTTTAGTCTGCCGATAAGAATATAAAGAGCTATGGCAGACAAAGTTAGTCAGAACACTATAAACCCCTTCCAATGAAAACATGTCCTTTTGACACCATTAGAGATGTACAAACATACAAACACTTGTCTTGGGACATTCAGATCATGGAGCAGCCCATGCAGAGCTCACACTAACACACTATAAACACGCTATAAAACACACTATAAACACGCTTTAAAAACATCTAACAACATGCCATCTTTGCACAGTCCCAGCTGTGGTAGCAGAGCCATGCACTCTAAAAGGGACAGTGGCAGACACAGGGGCCAGACACAGGGGCCAGACATGGGGGCCAGACACGGGGGCCAGACACGGGGGCCAGACACGGGGGCCAAACACGGGGGCCAAACACGGGGGCCAGACACGGGGGCCAGACACAGAGGGCAGACACAGAGGGCAGACACAGAGGGCAGACACAGAGGGCAGACACAGGGGGCAGACACAGGGGGCAGACACAGGGGGCAGATAGATACTGGCCATGTAAACACTGCAGATCAACAGAAAGGAACAGAAAGTTACGTGCTGAACGGATTAGAATTCGTCCAAGCAGCACAGGAGAGGAACACCACTATGAAAAGGAGTGGGAGGCAACAGTGACAAAAGCACAAATGTAAAAAGTATATATTGTGTATTTTAAACAGTTTATATTGTACAGCTGGGACTGTGGTGGAGAGTAAACCTAAACATTGGTTCCTACTCTGTCAGACTTCTCATACTGTCCCTGCATTGGCTTTGGCTTTTTCATTTGTTCTCAACACAGCAAGATATGTAATATAATACCTGTGTTATCGTCACTACTTTCACTGGCCGAAGAAAATGACAGAACCTAGATACACATCGCCCCTGCTGTGTCAACATGTCAGTACATCCTGTCAACTCATCCTGATTCTCTCTCCCTGCTGTGTCAACATGTCTGTACATCCTGTCAACTCATCCTGATTCTCCCTCCCTGCTGTGTCAACATGTCTGTACATCCTGTCAACTCATCCTGATTCTCCCTCCCTGCTGTGTCAACATGTCTGTACATCCTGTCAACTCATCCTGATTCTCCCTCCCTGCTGTGTCAACATGTCTGTACATCCTGTCAACTCATCCTGATTCTCCCTCCCTGCTGTGTCAACATGTCAGTACATCCTGTCAACTCATCCTGATTCTCCCTCCCTGCTGTGTCAACATGTCTGTACATCCTGTCAACTCATCCTGATTCTCCCTCTGTGCTGTGTCAACATGTCTGTACATCCTGCCAACATGTCTGTACATCCTGTCAACATGTCAGTACATCCTGTCAACATGTCAGTACATCCTGTCAACATGTCAGTACATCCTGTCAACTCATCCTGATTCTCTCTCCCTGCTGTGTCAACATGTCTGTACATCCTGCCAACATGTCTGTACATCCTGTCAACATGTCAGTACATCCTGTCAACTCATCCTGATTCTCTCTCCCTGCTGTGTCAACATGTCAGTACATCCTGTCAACTCATCCTGATTCTCCCTCCCTGCTGTGTCAACATGTCTGTACATCCTGTCAACTCATCCTGATTCTCCCTCCCTGCTGTGTCAACATGTCTGTACATCCTGTCAACTCATCCTGATTCTCTCTCTCTCCCTACGTCCCCCCACCCCTACCGCCACACCTCATGCATCTCTACAAACTCTGAATAGAACCTATCATCTATGTGAAATAAAAGCATATTTAATGGGTTTTGCAGACTGGCTGCTCTGTTCTGTCCCGTGTTTCAGGTAGATCAACTTACAGGCAGCAGTAACAGAAGAACATGGTACATATTTACCCCAGAGTCATGACTCATGTCTCAGCTTGCTCCTCTCTCTCTCTCTGGTCTCAGTCTGCCCCTCTCTCTCTCTCTCTCTCTCTCTCTCTCTCTCTCTCTCTGGTCTCAGTCTGCCCCTCTCTCTCTCTCTCTGGTCTCAGTCTGCCCCTATCTCTCGGGTCTCTGACGATGTGACCTGTCTAGTGAAAACTCTTATAAGCTGTAACTTCCCTTCCAAACCTCCTTAAGCCCACAGAAATGATTAGGAATAAAAAATAACGAGAGAAAATACCTGAGGCAAATATTCACATCAATTAGAGCTAAAAATGCACCAATACCTCTGTACAGTCTTGCCATTAAATATGCAGACAACAGCTGTAAAAATCCTCCCAAATGAATCCCCCTAAATCCCCCTTGGCTCTACTGTGGCATGTTTACTGGCCTAATAGCAGTTGTTCAACAAGCTTACGCATTGAATCATCAGTGGTCCAGTTATAGACAAATGACACCAATGCCTGTGTGTGTGTGTGAGTCTGTGTGTGTGTGTGAGTGAGAGTGTGTGTGGTGGACAGGGGGCTTCCAGTCTACTCTGAGCAGAGCAGACGGGGTCCAGTTAGCAGTACGTCCATCTACACAGGATCCACTCCACTATCTTACATCCACATCTGTCCCAGTCCACCTTGCAGCTAGCAACCTATAGCCAGTCCACCCTGCAGCTAGCAACCTATAGCCAGTCCACCCTGCAGCTAGCAACCTATAGCCAATCCACCCTGCAGCTAGCAACCGATAGCCAGTCCACACTGCAGCTAGCAACCTATAGCCAGTCCACCCTGCAGCTAGCAACCTATAGCCAGTCCACCCTGCAGCTAGCAACCTATAGCCAGTCCACACTGCAGCTAGCAACCTATAGCCAGTCCACCCTGCAGCTAGCAACCTATAGCCAGTCCACCCTGCAGCTGGCAACCTATAGCCAGTCCACCCTGCAGCTGGCAACCTATAGCCAGTCCACACTGCAGCTAGCAACCTATAGCCAGTCCACACTGCAGCTAGCAACCTATAGCCAGCCCACCCTGCAGCTAGCAACCTATAGCCAGTCCACACTGCAGCTAGCAACCTATAGCCAGTCCACCCTGCAGCTAGCAACCTATAGCCAGTCCACCCTGCAGCTAGCAACCTATAGCCAGTCCACCCTGCAGCTAGCAACCTATAACCAGTCCACACTGCAGCTAGCATTCTATAGCCAGTCCACCCTGCAGCTAGCAAACTATAGCCAGTCCACCCTGCAGCTTGCATTCCATAGCCAGTCCACCCTGCAGCTAGCAACCTATAACCAGTCCACCCTGCAGCTAGCAACCTATAGCCAGTCCACACTGCAGCTAGCAACCTATAGCCAGTCCACCCTGCAGCTAGCAACCTATAGCCAGTCCACACTGCAGCTAGCAACCGATAGCCAGTCCACACTGCAGCTAGCAACCTATAGCCAGCCCACCCTGCAGCTAGCAACCTATAGCCAGTCCACCCTGCAGCTAGCAACCTATAGCCAGTCCACCCTGCAGCTAGCAACCTATAGCCAGTCCACCCTGCAGCTAGCAACCTATAGCCAGTCCACCCTGCAGCTAGCAACCTATAGCCAGTCCACACTGCAGCTAGCAACCTATAGCCAGTCCACACTGCAGCTAGCAACCTATAGCCAGTCCACCCTGCAGCTAGCAACCTATAGCCAGTCCACCCTGCAGCTAGCAACCTATAGCCAGTCCACCCTGCAGCTAGCAACCTATAGCCAGTCCACCCTGCAGCTAGCAACCTATAGCCAGTCCACCCTGCAGCTAGCAACCTATAGCCAGTCCACCCTGCAGCTAGCAACCTATAACCAGTCCACCCTGCAGCTAGCAACCTATAGCCAGTCCACACTGCAGCTAGCAACCTATAGCCAGCCCACCCTGCAGCTAGCAACCTATAGCCAGTCCACACTGCAGCTAGCAACCTATAGCCAGTCCACACTGCAGCTAGCAAACTATAGCCAGTCCACCCTGCAGCTAGCAACCTATAGCCAGTCCACCCTGCAGCTAGCAACCTATAACCAGTCCACCCTGCAGCTAGCAACCTATAACCAGTCCACCCTGCAGCTAGCAACCTATAGCCAGTTCACCCTGCAGCTAGCAACCTATAGCCAGTCCACCCTGCAGCTAGCAACCTATAGCCAGTTCACCCTGCAGCTAGCAACCTATAACCAGTCCAACCTGCAGCCTGCAGCTAGCAACCTATAGCCAGTCCACCCTGCAGCTAGCAACCTATAACCAGTCCACCCTGCAGCTAGCAACCTATAGCCAGTCCACCCTGCGGCTAGCAACCTATAGCCAGTCCACACTGCAGCTAGCAACCTATACCCAGTCCACCCTGCAGCTAGCAACCTATAGCCAGTCCACCTTGCAGCTAGCAACCTATAACCAGTCCGCCCTGCAGCCTGCAGCTAGCAACCTATAACCAGTCCACCCTGCAGCTAGCAACCTATAACCAGTCCACCCTGCAGCTAGCAACCTATAACCAGTCCACACTGCAGCTAGCATTCTATAGCCAGTCCACCCTGCAGCTAGCAACCTATAACCAGTCCACCCTGCAGCTAGCAACCTATAACCAGTCCACCCTGCAGCTAGCAACCTATAACCAGTCCACCCTGCAGCTAGCAACCTATAGCCAGTCCACCCTGCAGCTAGCAACCTATAGCCAGTCCACACTGCAGCTAGCAACCTATAACCAGTCCACCCTGCAGCTAGCAACCTATAACCAGTCCACCCTGCAGCTAGCAACCTATAACCAGTCCACACTGCAGCTAGCAACCTATAACCAGATCAACCATTATAGACACTAGCGGTGTCCCCCAGATCAGCCATTATAGACACTAGTGGTGTCCCCCAGATCAACCATTATAGACCCTAGTGGTGTCCCCCATATCAACCATTATAGACACCAGTGGTGTCCCCCAGATCAACCATTATAGACACCAGTGGTTTCCCCCAGATCAACCATTATAGACACCAGTGGTGTCCCCCAGATCAACCATTATAGACCCTAGTGGTGTCCCCCAGATCAGCCATTATAGACACTAGTGGTGTCCCCCAGATCAACCATTATAGACCCTAGTGGTGTCCCCCAGATCAACCATTATAGACACCAGTGGTGTCCCCCAGATCAACCATTATAGACACCAGTGGTGTCCCCCAGATCAACCATTATAGACACCAGTGGTGTCCCCCAGATCAACCATTATAGACCCTAGTGGTGTCCCCCAGATCAGCCATTATAGACACTAGTGGTGTCCCCCAGATCGGCCATTATAGACACTAGTGGTGTCCCCCAGATCAACCATTATAGACACCAGTGGTGTCCCCCAGATCAACCATTATAGACCCTAGTGGTGTCCCCAGATCAACCATTATAGACACTAGTGGTGTCCCCCAGATCGGCCATTATAGACACCAGTGGTGTCCCCCAGATCAACCATTATAGACACCAGTGGTGTCCCCCAGATCAACCATTATAGACACCAGTGGTGTCCCCCAGATCAGCCATTATAGACCCTAGTGGTGTCCCCCAGATCAACCATTATAGACACCAGTGGTGTCCCCCAGATCAACCATTATAGACACCAGTGGTGTCCCCCAGATCAACCATTATAGACACTAGTGGTGTCCCCCAGATCGGCCATTATAGACACCAGTGGTGTCCCCCAGATCAACCATTATAGACCCTAGTGGTGTCCCCCAGATCAGCCATTATAGACACCAGTGGTGTCCCCCAGACCAACCATTATAGACACTAGTGGTGTCCCCCAGACCAACCATTATAGAAACTAGTGGTGTCCCCCAGATCAACCATTATAGACACTAGTGGTGTCCCCAGATTGTCACAGAGTTCAGTTTCTCCTGTTCATAGCTTGGCTGCTACTAAAGCACATGGCTTAGTTTAGTTACAGACACATACATATATACATATATATATACACACACGTTGATGGGGTGGCAGGTAGCTTAGTGGTTAGAGCGTTGGGCCAGTAACCGAAAGGTTGCCAGAACGAATCCCCGAGCTGACAAGGTAAAAATCTGTCTTTCTGCCCCCTGAACAAGGCAGTTAAACCAGTTAACCCATTCACATGCAGTTGTAAACGCTGTGTTTACTCTCCAGACATTAAACACTGAACAACAAGAAGTACTCTCAAAATGTGGAAACACTGCTGCTTCGATGTACAGTTAACACTTTTACAGGCAAGAGGAGCTCAACAGCCTGACACAAATTACTCCACAGTCTAACTCTAACTAATAACAAGGAGGGAATGCTGAGCCTTGGTATTTACCTCGTGTTAAAGGGTTCTCCTGGTCTTTTCCAGCAACAAAAGTGACTTTTCAATCATAACAGTGCAGTGAGAAGTCGCCAGTTCCAGGTCATCTTGTTCTGTTCATTACGACGTCTTCCCAAGATCATGAGGAATGAGTTGCATTCCTCTCTGTCACTGGACTGAATGGACCAGAGGCATCTGAAAGAGTCCGTCAGTCCTAAAATATGTGTTTATGCATGGTACAGGGTGGGGACACGGTGGTACAGGGTGGAGACATGGTGGAGACAGGGTGATACAGGGTGGAGACATGGTGGAGACAGGGTGGAGACATGGTGGAGACAGGGTGGAGACAGGGTGGAGACAGGGTGGAGACAGGGTGGAGACAGGGTGGAGACAGGTTGACAGGGTGGAGACATGGTGGAGACAGGGTGGAGACATGGTGGAGACAGGGTGGAGACAGGGTGGAGACATGGTGATACAGGGTGGAGACATGGTGAGACAGGGTGATACAGGGTGGAGACAGGGTGATACAGGGTGGAGACAGGGTGGAGACAGGGTGATACAGGGTGATACAGGGTGCAGACAGGGTGCAGACAGGGTGCAGACAGGGTGCAGACAGGGTGACAGGGTGATACAGGGTGGTACAGGGTGCAGACAGGGTGGGGACAGGGTGATACAGGGTGGGGACAGGGTGATACAGGGTGGGGACAGGGTGATACAGGGTGGGGACAGGGTGATACAGGGTGGGGACAGGGTGATACAGGGTGGGGACAGGGTGGAGACAGGGTGGAGACAGGGTGCAGACAGGGTGGAGACAGGGTGCAGACAGGGTGGATACAGGGTAGAGACAGGGTGGAGACAGGGTGATACAGGGTGGAGACAGGGTGGAGACAGGGTGATACAGGGTGGAGACGGGGTGATACAGGGTGGAGACGGGGTGATACAGGGTGATACAGGGTGGATACAGGGTGCAGACAGGGTGACATAGGGTGGAGACAGGGTGATACAGGGTGGTACAGGGTGCAGACAGGGTGGGGACAGGGTGATAAAGGGTGGGGACAGGGTGATACAGGGTGGGGACAGGGTGATACAGGGTGGAGACAGGGTGATACAGGGTGGATACAGGGTGGAGACAGGGTGATACAGGGTGCAGACAGGGTGACCCAGGGTGGAGACAGGGTGATACAGGGTGGTACAGGGTGCAGACAGGGTGGGGACAGGGTGATAAAGGGTGGGGACAGGGTGATACAGGGTGGGGACAGGGTGATACAGGGTGGGGACAGGTTGATACAGGGTGGGGACAGGGTGATACAGGGTGGGGACAGGGTGATACAGGGTGGGGACAGGGTGATACAGCGTGGAGACAGAGTGGGGACAGTGAACTGTGTCAAACTCACTCTTTCTTTTTCATTTTATTTCCTCCACATGTCCGTAGTTGAGAGGCCAGAGAAACTTAATGACCAGTCATAGAAACAGAGAAACCACAAAACCAGTAAAAGGAGTATCTCAGTACAACCATTGTCCTGCATCCCTCTCTCTGCCTCGGCATTCCTGCCTCAGTCTGACTCTTTCTGTCTCCGTCTGAGTCCGTCTCCCCGCGTGTCGCCGACTAACATTTTAGTAATTCAGCAGAGGCTCTTATCCAGAGTGACTTACATTAGCGAGTGCATACATTCCCATTTGTACTGGTTCCCCACGGGAATCCAACCCACAACCCTGGCGTTGCAAGGGCAATGCTCTACCAACTGAGTCACACAGGACCTTTCTCTCTCTCTCCCTCTGTCTCGGTCTCCCTCTCTCTGTCCCTCGGTCTCTCCCTATGCTTCCCTCTCTGCTTCCCTCTCTGCTTCCCTCTCTGCTTCCACTTCCCGGCCTCTACTTCTGCCTCTTCTCACCATCCAGACCTCCTTGGTAAGGAATACTTTCCAGAGGAATTTTCTTTGGCTTCCTCCTCAGCCCCCTTGGTCTGGCCACCGCTCCTTCTGACTGGAACATCAAGGAAAAGTGTTGGATTTGGAGAACCTGGAGTGTTTTCATGGCCCTCTCTCCAACCTTCTACACCTCTCCATTTCACCTCAGAGTAGAGAGATAGGGGAGAGTACCTCTCTCCAACCTTCTAAATCAAATCAAATCAAATTTTATTAGTCACATACACATGGTTAGCAGATGTTCATGCGAGTGTAGCGAAATGCTTGTGCTTCTAGTTCCGACAATGCAGTAATAACCAACAAGTAATCTAACCTAACAATTCCACAACTACTACCTTACACACACACACAAGTGTAAAGGGATAAAGAATATGTACATAAAGATATATGAATGAGTGGTGGTACAGAACGGCATGGCAGATGCAGTAGATGGTATAGAGTACGGTATATACATATGAGATGAGTACTGTAGGGTATGTAAACATAAAGTGGCATAGTTTAAAGTGGCTAGTGGTACATGTATTACATAAAGATGGCAAGATGCAGTAGATGATATAGAGTACAGTATATACATATGAGATGGGTAATGTAGGGTATGTAAACATTATATTAAGTGGCATTGTTTAAAGTGGCTAGTGGTACATTTTTACATAATTTCCATCAATTCCCATTTTTAAAGTGGCTGGAGTTGAGTCAGTATGTTGGCAGCGGCCGCTAAATGTTAGTGGTGGCTGTTTAACAGTCTGATGGCCTTGAGATAGAAGCTGTTTTTCAGTCTCTCGGTCCCTGCTTTGATGCACCTGTACTGACCTCGCCTTCTGGATGATAGCGGGGTGAACAGGCAGTGGCTTGGGTGGTTGTTGTCCTTGATGATCTTTATGGCCTTCCTGTGACATCGGGTGGTGTAGGTGTCCTGGAGGGCAGGTAGTTTGCCCCCGGTGATGCGTTCTGCAGACCTCACTACCCTCTGGAGAGCCTTACGGTTGTGGGCGGAGTGGGCGGAGCAGGCGGTGATACAGCCCGACAGGATGCTCTCGATTGTGCATCTGTAGAAGTTTGTGAGTGCTTTTGGTGACAAGCCGAATTTCTTCAGCCTCCTGAGGTTGAAGAGGCGCTGCTGCGCCTTCTTCACAACGCTGTCTGTGTGGGTGGACCAATTCAGTTTGTCCGTGATGTGTACACCGAGGAACTTAAAACTTTCCACCTTCTCCACTACTGACCCGTCGATGTGGATAGGGGGGTGCTCCCTCTGCTGTTTCCTGAAGTCCACAATCATCTCCTTTGTTTTGTTGACGTTGAGTGTGAGGTTATTTTCCTGACACCACACTCCGAGGGCCCTCACCTCCTCCCTGTAGGCCGTCTCGTCCTTGTTGGTAATCAAGCCTACCACTGTAGTGTCATCCGCAAACTTGATGATTGAGTTGGAGGCGTGCATGGCCACGCAGTCGTGGGTGAACAGGGAGTACAGGAGAGGGCTCAGAACGCACCCTTGTGGGGCCCCAGTGTTGAGGATCAGCGGGGTGGAGATGTTGTTACCTACCCTCACCACCTGGGGGCGGCCCGTCAGGAAGTCCAGGACCCAGTTGCACAGGGCGGGGTCGAGACCCAGGGTCTCGAGCTTGATGACGAGTTTGGAGGGTACTATGGTGTTAAATGCTGAGCTGTAATCGATGAACAGCATTCTCACATGGGTATTCCTCTTGTCCAGATGGGTTAGGGCAGTGTGCAGTGTGGTTGCGATTGCGTCGTCTGTGGACCTATTGGGTCGGTAAGCAAATTGGAGTGGGTCTAGGGTGTCCGGTAGGGTGGAGGTGATATGGTCCTTGACTAGTCTCTCAAAGCACTTCATGATGACGGAAGTGAGTGCTACGGGGCGGTAGTCGTTTAGCTCAGTTACCTTAGCTTTCTTGGGAACAGGAACAATGGTGGCCCTCTTGAAGCATGTGGGAACAGCAGACTGGGATAAGGATTGATTGAATATGTCCGTAAACACACCAGCCAGCTGGTCTGCGCATGCTCTGAGGACGCGGCTGGGAATGCCGTCTGGGCCTGCAGCCTTGCGAGGGTTAACACGTTTAAATGTTTTACTCACCTCGGCTGCAGTGAAGGAGAGCCCGCAGGTTTTGGTAGGGGGCCGTGTCAGTGGCACTGTATTGTCCTCAAAGCGGGCAAAAAAGTTGTTTAGCCTGTCTGGGAGCAAGACATCCTGGTCCGCGACGGGGCTGGTTTTCTTTTTGTAATCCGTGATTGACTGTAGACCCTGCCACATACCTCTTGTGTCTGAGCTGTTGAATTGCGACTCGATTTTGTCTCTGTACTGGGACTTAGCCTGTTTGATTGCCTTGCGGAGAGAATAGCTACACTGTTTGTATTCGGTCATGCTTCCGGTCACCTTGCCCTGGTTAAAAGCAGTGGTTCGCGCTTTCAGTTTCACGCGAATGCTGCCGTCAATCCACGGTTTCTGGTTTGGGAATGTTTTTATCGTTGCTGTGGGTACGACATCGTCAATGCACTTCCTAATGAACTCGCTCACCGAATCAGCATATTCGTCAATATTGTTGTTGGACGCGATGCGGAACATATTCCAATCCGCGTGATCGAAGCAGTCTTGAAGCGTGGATTCAGATTGGTCGGACCAGCGTTGAACAGACCTGAGCGCGGGAGCTTGTTGTTTGAGTTTCTGTTTGTAGGCTGGAATCAACAAAATGGAGTCGTGGTCAGCTTTTCCGAAAGGGGGGCGGGGGAGGGCCTTATATGCGTCGCGGAAATTAGTTTAACAATGATCTAGGGTTTTTCCAGCCCTGGTAGCACAATCGATATGCTGATAGAATTTAGGGAGTTTTGTTTTTAGATTAGCCTTGTTAAAATCCCCAGCTACGATGAATGCAGCCTCAGGGTGTGTGGTTTCCAGTTTACAAAGAGTCAGATAAAGTTCGTTCAGGGCCATCGATGTGTCTGCTTGGGGGGGAATATATACGGCTGTGATTATGATTGAAGAGAATTCCCTTGGTAGATAATGCGGTCGACATTTGATTGTGAGGAGTTCTAGATCAGGTGAACAGAATGACTTGAGTTCCTGTGTGTTGTTATGATGATCACACCACTTCTCGTTAATCATAAGGCATACCCCCCCGCCCCTCTTCTTACCGGAAAGATGTTTGTTTCTGTCGGCGCGATGCATGAAGAAACCAGCTGGCTGCACCGACTCCGTTAGCGTCCCTTGAGTTAGCCATGTTTCCGTGAAGCAGAGCACGTTGCAATCCCTGATGTCTCTCTGGAATGCTACCCGTGCTCGGATTTCATCAACCTTATTGTCAAGAGACTGGACATTGGCGAGTAGTATGCTAGGGAGTGGAGCGCGATGTGCCCGTCTCCGAAGCCTGACCACGAGACCGCCTCGTTTGCCCCTTTTTCGGCGTCGCACAGGGTCGCCGGCTGGGATCAGATCCATTGTATTGGGTGGAAGGCAAAACACTGGATCCGTTTCGGGAAAGTCATATTCCTGGTAGGAACGATGATGAGTTGACGTTAATCGTATATTCAGTAGTTCCTCCCGACTGTATGTAATGAAACCTAAGATTACCTGGGGTACCGATGTAAGAAATAACACATAAAAAAACAAAAAACTGCATATTTTCCAAGGAACGCGAAGCGAGGCGGCCATCTCTTTTCGGCGCCGGAAGTACACCTCTCCATTCCACCTCAGAGTAGAGAGATAGGGGAGAGTACACCTCTCCATTCCACCTCAGAGTAGAGAGATAGGGGAGAGTACACCTCTCCATTCCACCTCAGAGTAGAGAGATAGGGGAGAGTACACCTCTCCATTTCACCTCAGAGTAGAGAGATCGGGGAGAGTACACCTCTCCATTTCACCTCAGAGTAGAGAGATCGGGGAGAGTACACCTCTCCATTCCACCTCAGAGTAGAGAGATAGGGGAGAGTACACCTCTCCATTCCACCTCAGAGTAGAGAGATCGGGGAGAGCCCAGGTGAACATAGGAGAGAGAACACCCTGTTCCCCCCACAACACACACACACTAGTGGTTTGTGGGTCAGCTATTTATTCACCCGCCCGCAATTGGTAATAACCTATCCGCAACTGCCCGACTACATGTGACAGTGTCAAATCTGAGGCCCACACCACCCATAACCTAACTAATATAGAAAACGTGCTGTAGGCTGCAGTCAGAGACGGTAAAATGATATCCATGCAGCTTCTCGTCTGTCATTATATGTTGCCCTAGAAGATTAAATAAACTCTCGTTGACCAGAATGATGTCATAAATACAATAAAATGAATGATGTCATAAATACAATAGAATGAATGAATGATGTCATAAATACAATAGAATGAATGAATGATGTCATAAATACAATAGAATGAATGAATGATGTCATAAATACAATAGAATGAATGAATGATGTCATAAATACAATAGAATGAATGAATGATGTCATAAATACAATAGAATGAATGAATGATGTCATAAATACAATAGAATGAATGCTTCAATCTAGTTGACATCAGTAAAACTCTTGCAAAAACACAACAAAAAAAAACAGGAAATGACATCAGTTTGACCAGTTGTCAGGAAGTAGAAAGCTGTGGAAACGACCCAACATGTTCCTGATAAGATTTCAGTTGAAATACTTTTAACTGTGGTTGAAATACTATCAGCTGTTATGATGCTGATATAGACAGCACCTCTACAGACAGTATCTAACTGTGGTTGAAATACTATCAGCTGTTATGATGCTGATAAAGACAGCACCTCTACAGACAGTATTTAACTGAGCATTCTCATTCTATCAAAATGCCGAAAGAAAGAAATCCTATTTCTCCACTCCTGTTCCTGAGACAAAATGTTGCCTACAATTGGTGTATCATTTGCTTAATTCTGCAGGAGTTAATATGAAGGCTATGTGAGAGGTTATAGACCTACAGTCAGTGTCCAGACTTCAGTTTCCATTCAACCCATCTGAACTGTTGCCTTGATGTGCCAAAGGCCTGTTTGAAGTTCCCGGCTTGCGACTGTGGAATTTGTACAGTGCCTCACATCATCACATCACATAACATAACACTGCTATCTTCCTGTTTCTCTATTTCACAGCTTTTCCTCTTATTGAATTCAACTCCGACATTGTCCCTTTTGCCTCTGTGGATCGATGTAAACTTTTTTTTCTTCTGCCTGTTCCCAAAAGCATTAGGTGATTGGTGTGTATGTTATTTGACGTACAGTTAGGACCTAAATGTTAAAGGTTAGGATTACACACTAACACCAGTTAGAGTAAATAAAGAAAGAAAACCCACAATGTGGCCTGTAGATATAAGCCACTCGCCCTTCATAGATATAACCTGCAGGCCAGCCACTCGCCCTTCATAGATATAACCTGCAGACCAGCCACTCGCCCTTCATAGATATAACCTGCAGACCAGCCACTCGCCCTTCATAGATATAACCTGCAGGCCAGCCACTCGCCCTTCATAGATATAACCTGCAGGCCAGCCACTCGCCCTTCATAGATATAACCTGCAGGCCAGCCACTCGCCCTTCATAGATATAACCTGCAGGCCAGCCACTCGCCCTTCATAGATATAACCTGCAGGCCAGCCACTCGCCCTTCATAGATATAACCTGCAGACCAGCCACTCGCCCTTCATAGATATAACCTGCAGGCCAGCCACTCGCCCTTCATAGATATAACCTGCAGACCAGCCACTCGCCCTTCATAGATATAACCTGCAGACCAGCCACTCGCCCTTCATAGATATAACCTGCAGACCAGCCACTCGCCCTTCATAGATATAACCTGCAGGCCTGCCACTCGCCCTTCATAGATATAACCTGCAGGCCAGCCACTCGCCCTTCATAGATATAACCTGCAGGCCAGCCACTCGCCCTTCATAGATATAACCTGCAGGCCAGCCACTCGCCCTTCATAGATATAACCTGCAGACCAGCCACTCGCCCTTCATAGATATAACCTGCAGGCCAGCCACTCGCCCTTCATAGATATAACCTGCAGGCCTGCCACTCGCCCTTCATAGATATAACCTGCAGACCAGCCACTCGCCCTTCATAGATATAACCTGCAGACCAGCCACTCGCCCTTCATAGATATAACCTGCAGGCCAGCCACTCGCCCTTCATAGATATAACCTGCAGGCCTGCCACTCGCCCTTCATAGATATAACCTGCAGGCCAGCCACTCGCCCTTCATAGATATAACCTGCAGGCCAGCCACTCGCCCTTCATAGATATAACCTGCAGGCCAGCCACTCGCCCTTCATAGATATAACCTGCAGGCCAGCCACTCGCCCTTCATAGATATAACCTGCAGACCAGCCACTCGCCCTTCATAGATATAACCTGCAGGCCAGCCACTCGCCCTTCATAGATATAACCTGCAGGCCAGCCACTCGCCCTTCATAGATATAACCTGCAGGCCAGCCACTCGCCCTTCATAGATATAACCTGCAGACCAGCCACTCGCCCTTCATCCACACAGTATTTAATGACCCTGAATTCACCTTCCCCGTGGATATGACCTTCGGGTTGAGTCATCACTCACACGCAGTCAGATTCCTTCTCTTTAATTTTTTTATATATTTATTTAACCTTTATGTAACTAGGCAAGTAAGTTAAAAACAAATTCTTATATACAATGACGGCCTACCAAAAGGCAAAAGGACTCCTGTTTGGACGGGGGCCTGGGATGAAAAAAATACAATATAAATATAGGACAAAACACACATCACGACGAGAGAGACGACACTACATAAAGAGAAACTTAAGACAACATAACAAGCCAGCAACACATGACAACACAGCATGGCAGCAACACAACATAACATGGTAGCAACACAACATGGCAGCAACACAACATGGTACAAACATTATTGAGCACAGACAACAGCACAAAGGGCAAGAAGGTGAGACAACAATACATCACACAAAGCAGCCACAACTGTCAGTAAGAGTGTCCATGATTGAGTCTTTGAATGAAATAAAACTGTCCAGTTTGAGTGTTTGTTGCAGCTCGTTCCAGTCACTAGCTGCAGCAAACTGAAAAGAGGAGCGACCCAGGGATGTGTGTGCTTTGGGGATCTTTAACAGAATGTGACTGGCAGAACGGGTGTTGTATGTGGAGGATGAGGGCTGCAGTAGATATCTCAGATAGGGGGCAGTGAGGCCTACGAGTGTTTTATAAATAAGCATCAACCAGTGAGTCTTGCGACAGGCATACAGAGATGACCAGTTTACAGAGGAGTATAGAGTGCATTGATGTGTCCTATAAGGAGCATTGGTGGCAAATCTGATGGCCGAATGGTAAAGAACATCTAGCTGCTCGAGAGCACCCTTACCTGCCGATCTATAATCTACGTCTCCGTAATCTAGCATGGGTAGGATGGTCATCTGAATCAGGGTTAGTTTATAGAGGAAACCAAGTCTAGATTTAACTTTAGCCTGCAGCTTTGATATGTGCTGAGAGAAGGACAGTGTACCGTCTAGCCATTACTCCCAAGTACTTGTATGAGGTGACTACCTCAAGCTCTAAACCCTCAGAGGTAGTAATCACACCTGTGGGGAGAGGGGCATTCTTCTTACCAAACCACATGACCTTTGTTTTGGAGGTGTTCAGAACAAGGTTAAGGGCAGAGAAAGCTTGTTGGACACTGTAGAGCGTTTAACACAACATCCAGGGAGGGGCCAGCTGAGTATAACACTATCATCCACATATAAATGGATGAGAGAGCTTCCTACTGCCTGACCTATGTTGTTGATGTAAATTGAGATGAGCCAGTGTCTGCTGGCAACAGAGTTGCCATGGTGATAGAGAACCAACCCCCTGGCTCAAGATCCATGATGGTGAGAGAGAACCAACCCCCTGGCTCAAGATCCATGATGGTGAGAGAGAACCAACCCCCTGGCTCAAGATCCATGATGGTGAGAGAGAACCAACCCCCTGGCTCAAGATCCATGATGGTGATAGAGAACCAACCCCCTGGCTCAAGATCCATGATGGTGAGAGAGAACCAACCCCCTGGCTCAAGATCCATGATGGTGATAGAGAACCAACCCCCTGGCTCAAGATCCATGATGGTGAGAGAGAACCAACCCCCAGGCTCAAGATCCATGATGGTGAGAGAGAACCAACCCCCAGGCTCAAGATCCATGATGGTGAGAGAGAACCAACCCCCTGGCTCAAGATCCATGATGGTGAGAGAGAACCAACCCCCTGGCTCAAGATCCATGATGGTGAGAGAGAACCAACCCCCAGGCTCAAGATCCATGATGGTGAGAGAGAACCAACCCCCTGACTCAAGATCCATGATGGTGAGAGAGAACCAACCCCCTGTCCAGTCCCCTCCCACTCCCCCCTAGGCCTATGGGATATGACCAAGCCCAGTCCGGTGGGTGACCCTGTCCAGTCCCCTCCCACTCCTAGGGGATATGACCAAGCCCAGTCCGGTGGGTGACCCTGCACCCCAGGTTTCTCCCTCCCTGTTGACAGCTGGGCCTGAGACGGATGTAAACTCTGACCCGGCCCTGCACCCCAGGTTTCTCCCTCCCTGTTGACAGCTGGGCCTGAGACGGATGTAAACTCTGACCCTGCACCCCAGGTTTCTCCCTCCCTGTTGACAGCTGGACCTGAGACGGATGTAAACTCTGACCCTGCCCTGCACCCCAGGTTTCTCCCTCCCTGTTGACAGCTGGGCCTGAGACGGATGTAAACTCTGACCCTGCACCCCAGGTTTCTCCCTCCCTGTTGACAGCTCTACAATGCTGTGCTGACTCTTAGCGGAACCCGGTGCGGTGATGTCATACTTGGTCAGGCCGTTCCTGACCGTGCCATCTCCATGAGGCCGCTTTCCGCTCCAGTGACTAAGGGGCTTGACTACTGGACCACGCCATTAAAAAGGGGTGGTTGGTGTGTGTGTGTGTGTGTATATATATATGTGTATGTGTGTATGTGTGTGTACCATAGGAAAGAAGATCAGCCTGCTCTGCCAAAGGCCATTATGTTACCTCTTACTCTAACTAAATTACATGGAAATGTTTAGTTTAACTTTGGTATTTTTTGGTTCTCTATTTCACCTACAGTATGCTATTCTGTACAGCTCTTCTTCCATAAATGTTTTGTATTTCATCCCCTTTTTCTCCCCAATTTCGTGCGATCCAATTACGACCTTGTCTCATTGCTGCAACTACCCAACGGGTTCGGGAAAGGTGAAGGTCGAGTCATGAGTCCTCCAAAACATGACCCGACAAATCGTTCTTCTTAACACCTGCCCGCTTAACCAGGAAGCCAGCTGCACGAATGTGTCGGAGGAAACACCATTCAACTGACGACCGAAGTCAGCCTACAGGCTCCCGGCCCACCAAAAGGAGTCGCTAGAGCACGATGAGCCAAGTAAAGCCCCCCTGCCAAACCCTCCCAGGATGATGCTGGGCGAATTGTGCGCCGCCCTATGGGACTCATGGCCGTTTGTGACTCAGCCCGGGAACGAACCAGGGTCTGTAGTGAAGTCTCTTCTAAAGGAATGAACACGTAAACAAATGACATAATGAAGATGGACATTCTTAGCACAGGAAACCATAATGCTGTATAATCAGTATATAAACAGACAGTAACCTATACACGGACAGTGTGACCTGAACTTACAGCGCCTGACCTTAAAAGACAGTAATGTTATGAAGCACAGCATGTCTGTACAGACACACACCATCTAAACATTCAGTTGACATGAACTTCACAACCTTACACACGCACGAAAGCTTGGAAAACAGTCCTCCCATCCAAGCCTTCTGCTACATGTGAAATGAGAAGATTGTGTCAACAGACTATTAAAGCCTGGTCAATATTCCCCTTGACCCTCTTGTATGAGAGGAATGCCAGAGGTTTACCTCTGGACTGCGATTTAGTGATAACAGTTTATGAAGTGCATACAGAGTTCTCATAACATCACACACACACACGTCACACACACGTCACACACACAGGCGAAGAGGAGAAAGCATAAGGTCCACCTAACAGCATTGTCAATGCATACCATACCGTCACCCATCACTCACACCTAACAGACTGGCTTCTCTCACTCAAACAAGCACAAACACACACACTCAGAACAAGAATAAACATGTACACAGATGGATGTAAACTAAAGAAGAACACAAAGCCACACTTTAGTGAATTTAGAACATTCCACACACAACGGTGTGACGTTAATATGAACAAAGGTTTAAGGTTTCTATCTAGATCCTCATAAGAGACTTGTCCATCATGATTTAATAGCACTAGATGACAGGACCCAAAAGCCTGGCTGACTTAGTGAAGCTCCCTGAGACACAGCCACACTTTAAAGCACCACACTTCGATAACACCGATCACCTGGAACTAACAAAAGGGTTTGCATTACTCCAGCAGCTCCCTCTGAGAACAGACCAATAGGGTTCACTAAAATCTCCAGTGGAAAGTGTTCTCACCTGAGCCATAGTAGTGCTGCTGTGGCATCCTCTGACAGCCAGCGAAGACACAGGGAAACGTGAGGCTACTAGCTAGGCTAGCTGTGGCATCCTCTGACAGCCAGCGAAGACACAGGGAAACGTGAGGCTACTAGCTAGGCTAGCTGTGGCATCCTCTGACAGCCAGCGAAGACACAGGGAAACGTGAGGCTACTAGCTAGGCTAGCTGTGGCATCCTCTGACAGCCAGCGAAGACACAGGGAAACGTGAGGCTACTAGCTAGGCTAGCTGTGGCATCCTCTGACAGCCAGCGAAGACACAGGGAAACGTGAGGCTACTAGCTAGGCTAGCTGTGGCATCCTCTGACAGCCAGCGAAGACACAGGGAAACGTGAGGCTACTAGCTAGGCTAGCTGTGGCATCCTCTGACAGCCAGCGAAGACACAGGGAAACGTGAGGCTACTAGCTAGGCTAGCTGTGGCATCCTCTGACAGCCAGCGAAGACACAGGGAAACGTGAGGCTACTAGCTAGGCTGCTGTGGCATCCTCTGACAGCCAGCGAAGACACAGGGAAACGTGAGGCTACTAGCTAGGCTAGCTGTGGCATCCTCTGACAGCCAGCGAAGACACAGGGAAACGTGAGGCTACTAGCTAGGCTGCTGTGGCATCCTCTGACAGCCAGCGAAGACACAGGGAAACGTGAGGCTACTAGCTAGGCTAGCTGTGGCATCCTCTGACAGCCAGCGAAGACACAGGGAAACGTGAGGCTACTAGCTAGGCTAGCTGTGGCATCCTCTGACAGCCAGCGAAGACACAGGGAAACGTGAGGCTACTAGCTAGGCTAGCTGTGGCATCCTCTGACAGCCAGCGAAGACACAGGGAAACGTGAGGCTACTAGCTAGGCTAGCTGTGGCATCCTCTGACAGCCAGCGAAGACACAGGGAAACGTGAGGCTACTAGCTAGGCTGCTGTGGCATCCTCTGACAGCCAGCGAAGACACAGGGAAACGTGAGGCTACTAGCTAGGCTAGCTGTGGCATCCTCTGACAGCCAGCGAAGACACAGGGAAACGTGAGGCTACTAGCTAGGCTAGCTGTGGCATCCTCTGACAGCCAGCGAAGACACAGGGAAACGTGAGGCTACTAGCTAGGCTGCTGTGGCATCCTCTGACAGCCAGCGAAGACACAGGGAAACGTGAGGCTACTAGCTAGGCTAGCTGTGGCATCCTCTGACAGCCAGCGAAGACACAGGGAAACGTGAGGCTACTAGCTAGGCTAGCTGTGGCATCCTCTGACAGCCAGCGAAGACACAGGGAAACGTGAGGCTACTAGCTAGGCTAGCTGTGGCATCCTCTGACAGCCAGCGAAGACACAGGGAAACGTGAGGCTACTAGCTAGGCTAGCTGTGGCATCCTCTGACAGCCAGCGAAGACACAGGGAAACGTGAGGCTACTAGCTAGGCTAGCTGTGGCATCCTCTGACAGCCAGCGAAGACACAGGGAAACGTGAGGCTACTAGCTAGGCTAGCTGTGGCATCCTCTGACAGCCAGCGAAGACACAGGGAAACGTGAGGCTACTAGCTAGGCTAGCTGTGGCATCCTCTGACAGCCAGCGAAGACACAGGGAAACGTGAGGCTACTAGCTAGGCTAGCTGTGGCATCCTCTGACAGCCAGCGAAGACACAGGGAAACGTGAGGCTACTAGCTAGGCTAGCTGTGGCATCCTCTGACAGCCAGCGAAGACACAGGGAAACGTGAGGCTACTAGCTAGGCTAGCTGTGGCATCCTCTGACAGCCAGCGAAGACACAGGGAAACGTGAGGCTACTAGCTAGGCTAGCTGTGGCATCCTCTGACAGCCAGCGAAGACACAGGGAAACGTGAGGCTACTAGCTAGGCTAGCTGTGGCATCCTCTGACAGCCAGCGAAGACACAGGGAAACGTGAGGCTACTAGCTAGGCTAGCTGTGGAATTCCAACACACCCAAGCCGAGCGTTCATTCCAGAACGTTAGACAGGCTCCCTCACGGCACGCCAACACTACAGCTACAGCTTGTTCTCTCTGTCCGGAGGCAGCGAGCCCAACCCCAGAGAAACACAAGAGAGGAAGGAGGGAGGGCGGAGGCTGGCGAGCAGTTTAGTCTCTGAAAAAACTGTTTGCAGGATAGCAGAGGGCCAGCTGGTTGTGTGTGAGACTGTGACTGTGTGTGTGTGTGTGTGTGTGTGTGTGTGTCTGTGTGTGTCTGTGTGTGTCTGTGTGTGTCTGTGTGTGACTGTGTGTGACTGTGTGTGACTGTGTGTGACTGTGTGTGACTGTGTGTGACTGTGTGTGTGTGTGTGTGTGTGTGTGTGTGTGTGTGTGTGGCATCCCTTTTGGCTAGCCTTTCTCACACAGGAAACGGGTCCAGGTGAGACTGTTAGCATCCGTTAGCGAGATGCTAGCACCAGGTGGATGTCTCCAGTCTACTTACTACTTTCCCCTTGAAGACTAAAAGGGGAAGTGCCATCTCACCCTGTCTACCAGGAAGCATGTGGAAATATCTGCCCTCATTAACATAAAGGAAAGAATAAAGACATCCACATCCAAGGGCCATTGAATGTCAGGCCACCTCCAGTAAGCTCTATCTCTATTGGTCAATTCAGTGTCCGTTCAAGGTTGGTTGGCTGGCTCTGCAGAACAAAGGGCTTGATGTGGCTGGCTGACACAGTGGGTCTTAGACTTTAGCAGCTAGCCAAACGCAAAGAGCTCTTTAATGCAGGAAAACTTAAATCCATTTCACCAAATTTTTTATCAGCAAGTTAAATGTGCAACCAGAGGGGAAAAAAATTCTAGACCACCTTTACTCCACACACAGAGACGTGTACAAAGCTCTCCCTCGCCCTCCATTTGGCAAATCTGACCATAATTCTAACCTCCTGATTCCTGCTTACAAGCTCAAATTAAAGCAGGAAGCATCAGTGACTAGATCAATAAAAAAAGTGGTTAGATGAAGCAGATGCAAAGTTCAGGACTGTTTTTCTAGCACAGACTGGAATATGTTCCGGGATTCCTCCGATGGCATTGAGGAGTACACCACATCAGTCATCGGCTTCATCAATAAGTGCATCGATGACGTCGTCCCCACAGTGACCGTACGTACATATCCCAACCAGAAGCCATGGGTTACAGGCAACATCCGCACTGAGCTAAAGGCTATAGCTGCCGATTTCAAGGAGCGGGACTCTAACCCGGAAGCTTATAAGAAATCCCACTATGTCCTCCGACGAACCATCAAACAGGCAAAACATAGTTCACCGGCTCTGATGCTCGTCGGATGTGGCAGGGCTTGCAAACCATTACAGACTACAAAGGGAAGCACAGCCGAGAGCTGCCCAGTGACACGAGCCTACCAGACGAGCTAAACTACTTCTATGCTCGCGTCGAGGCAAATAACACTGAAACATGCATGAGAGTACCAGCTGTTCTGGAAAACTGAGATCACGTTCTCCGCAGCCGATGTGAGTAAGACCTTTAAACAGGTCAACATTCACAAGGCCGCAGGGCGAGACGGATTACCAGGACGTGTACTTCACTGACATTTTCAACCTCTCCCTGTCCGAGTCTGTAATACCAACATGTTTTAAGCAGACCACCATACTGCCTGTGCCCAAGAACACTAAGGTAACCTGCCTAACTGACTACCGACCCGTAGTACTCACGTCTGTAGCCATGAAGTGCTTTGAAAGGCTGGTCATGGCTCACATCAACACCATTATCCCAGAAACCCTAGATCCACTCCAATTTGCATGCCGTCCCAACAGATCCACAGTTGATCAAATCAAAGTTTATTTGTCACGTGCGCCGAATACAACAGGTGTAGACCTTACAGTGAAATGCTTACTTACAGGCTCTAACCAATAGTGCAAAAAAGGTATTAGGTGAACAATAGGTAGGTAAAGAAATAAAACAGTAAAAAGACAGGCTATATACAGCAGCGAGGCTATAAAAGTAGCGAGGCTACATACAGACACCGGTTAGTCAGGCTGATTGAGGTAGTATGTACATGTAGATATGGTTAAAGTGACAATGCATATATGATAAACAGAGAGTAGATGATGCAATCTCCATTGCACTCCACACTTCCCTTTCCCACCTGGACAAAAGGAACACCTATGTGAGAATGCTATTCATATACAGCTCAGCGTTCACCACCATAGTGCCCTCCAAGCTCATCACTAAGGACCCTGGATGTTGACCTGGATCCTGGACTTCCTGACGGGCCGCCCCCAGGTGGTAAGGGTAGGTAACAACACATCCACCACTCTGATCCTCAACACAGGGGCCCCTGAGGGGTGCGTGCTCAGTCCCCTCCTGTACTCCCTGTTCACTCATGACTGCACGGCCAGGCACGACTCCAACATCATCATTAAGTTTTCCGATGACACAACAGTGGTAGGCCTGATCACCGACAACTATGAGACAGCCTATAAGGAGCAGGTCAGAGACCTGGCCGTGTGGTGCCAGGACAACAAATCGGTCCCTCGACATGATCAAGACAAAGGAGATGATTGTGGGATACAGGAAAAGGAGGACCGAGCACGCTCCCATTCTCATCGACGGGGCTGTAGTGGAGCAGGTTGAGAGCTTCAAGTTCCTTGGTGTCCACATCACCAACAAACTAACATGTTCCAAGCACACCAAGACAGTCGTGAAGTGGGCACAACAAAACCTATTCCCCCTCAGGAGACTGAAATGATTTGGCATGGGTCCTCAGATCCTCAAAACGTTCTACAGCTGCATCATCGAGAGCATCCTGACTGGTTGCATCACTGCCTGGTATGGCAACTGCTCGGCCTCCGACCGCAAGGCACTACAGAGGGTAATGCGTAAGGCCTAGTACATCACTGGGGCCAAGCTTCCTGCCATCCAGGACCTCTATACCAGGCGGTGTCAGAGGAAGGTCCTAAAAATTGTCAAAGACTCTAGCCACCCTAGTCATAGACTGTTCTCTATGCTACCGCATGGCAAGCGGTACCAGAGCTCCAAGTCTAGGTCCAAGAGGCTTCTAAACAGCTTCTACCCCCAAGCCATAAAACTCCTGAACACCTAATCAAATGGCTACCCAGACTATTTGCATTGCCGCGCCCCCCCCCCCCCCCCTTTACACCACTGCTCTGTTGTTATCTATGCATAGTCACTTTAATAACTCTACCTCCATGTACATATTACCTCAACTAACCGGTGCCTCCGCACATTGACTCTGTACCGGTACCCCCCTGTATATAATCTCGCTATTGTTATTTTACTGCTGCTCTTTAATTACTTGTTACTTTTATTTCTTATCCATATTTTTTTGAACTGCATTGTTGGTTAGGGGCTCGTCAGTAAGCATTTCACTGTAAGGTCTACAACCGGTTGTATTCGGCGCTTGTGACAAATACAGTTTGATTTGATCTGGAAGGTGTTCTGCAAGGGAGGTGTGAACAGTGTCATTCCACTGGGTAGAAAGGAAAGATCTTGGCAGCAGTGTTAAGACTGAGTGGCCCAGTGGGTCGGCCTTCAGATGACTGGTCTTTCAGTTACCCTCCTCTACTAATCCTAATGTCTGCCAACACAAACCCAACCAATGATCCAGCCATGTGAACAACAACTACAATTCAAGTTAAGATGAAAACCAGTCAGATTCTTCAATTCTGCAGGAAATTGTAGCTATAGAGTTTTGAAGGCTACAAAGGAGTTGGCTGAGGTTAGGATTGTAAATAGTTTCTAAGAATTAACAGCCATTGAAAGCCAGTGTTTGATAAGGTTTAAAGCTAGGCTAATTGGCTCAGATAAAAAGAGACCTCACTGTCAGGAAGAAATCTTTCTACGGAACTAAAGCAGAACCAAAGTCTAGGAGCCTACACTAAAAATGTTCCTTTGGCTGTCCCCATAGGAGAACCCTTTGAAGAACACTTTTTGGTTCCAAGTAGAACCCCTTGGATTCAATGTAGAACCCTTTCCACAGAGGGTTCTACATGGAACCCAAGAGTTCAACCTGGAACCAAAAAGGGTGCTACCTGGAACCAAAGATGGTTGTCTGATGGGGACAGCCGAAGAACCCTTTCGGAACCATCTAAGAGTGTACTGGTGAATCACAAACATCATTGCTCAAGAAAAGACCATTGGTACTCTGATACTCATTATAGCTGTGCTGTAGTTTCAGACAACATATAGAGAGCATTGTGGTGGAATTTAACCCCTAGTTATCCCCAGCAGCAGCTCCCTCACTGGGTCATGACGGCATAAATTACACAGGTTCCACCTTTCACCCAGAAAGGCCCTTTGAAAGTGTTGCCCGGGCTATGGTTTGCGTTGGCACAGTGAATCTACCTCCCTGGAAGACCGAGCGCGAGGGGACCGGGACGGCTGCCAATTTCACTCCCTTGTACAGCACAGCTCAGCACACACACAAGGATATACACTGAGTGTACAAAACATTAGGAACACCTGCTCTTTCACTGACGTAGACTGACCAGGTGAATCCAGGTGAAAGCTCTGATTCCTTACTGATGTCACCTGTTAAATCCACTTCAAGCAGTGTAGTCGAAGGGGAGGAGACAGGTCAAAGATGGATTTCAAGCCTTGAGACAATTGAGACATGGATTGTGTACGTCTGCCATTCACAGGGTGATTGGGCAAGACAACAGATTTACGGAGTAGTAGGTGCCAGGCACACCGGTTTGACTGTCAAGAACTGCCACGCTGCTGTTTTCTTAACGCTCTAATAGTTTCCTGTGTGTATCAAGAATGGTTCACCGCCCAAATGACAGCCAGCCAACTTAACACGACAATGGGAATAATTGGAGTACACATGGGCCAGCATTCCTGTGGAACGCTTTCGACACCTTGTACAGTCCATGCCCTGACGAATTGAGGTCTGAGGGCAAAATGGATGCAAATCAATATTAGGTAGGTGTTCTTAATGTTTTGTACACTTAGTATACGTGTACACGCATTACACACACACACACACTGAACAGCTCGAATCAAATAAAATAACATTCGATTTGATCAGAAAAGGAGCCTCAGCAACAAAAAGAAACGGCCATAGGATTTTCATTTTCAGCGAGCTTGTGGAAGCCAATTCCACTGGCTTCTCTTTACTTTGTGCCTTGTATTATGAAACAAGAGTTGACTTATATTTTTCCAGATCTCCACGAGGCCTAAGCCCCAGTGAATATTTCTGCAAGCCTCGTAATACAAAACCCTTGCTTCAGTATTTACTTAGGGGTTTAATTAATGTAAAGGCCTCAGCATTTTAACCGGCTGTGAAAATCTAAACCAGCGGTGTAATACTGTAATCATATGGAACTAGGAGTTAGAAGCCACATGAACCTTTGAACTCATCATTAGTCAAAGATCCAGGAAACATTAGACAGGTAGAGAGAGAACACAGAAAGTCCCAGGGCATCCAAACAGCTGAACAATCAGTACAAACCTGGCTGTTATGACAGGTTCTGGGCATTTGCTAACAATGTGTCAAATCAAATCCCTTCAATCCAATGTTCTCTCGGAAGGATTTGTATGTATTGTTAGATACTAATGCACGTTTGGAGCTAGGAACATAAATGTTTCCCTACATCCGCCATAACATCTGCTAAATATGTGTATGCCACCAATAACATTTGATTTGAACAAAGTTCTGAAGAAACCGGTTGAGGTGAAACGGTGCGTGAAAAGGTAGTGTGAGAGTGAGTGAGTGAGTGAGAGAGTAAGCTAGTGTGTGTGTGTGTGTGTGTGTGTGTGTGTGTGCCATGATTCCTTTCTTCCAGTTCTGTTGATGCCGCTTAGTTAATTTAACACAGATATATAAAACGACACAAGTTCAAAACAAACAAGATAAAACTTGAACATGTAGACATCCCAACTTCCCATCCCAGACATCCCAGAGCATAGTTGACTTATCTATAAGAAGCCCAGCCCTGTACTACAGTAGCTATCCAAACAACACGCCTCTGAACATTCACCGGTATCTCAACGTTTCAACACGTAGAATATCAGAGCTGTTCACATTTTAAATACCCACCTTATTATTCAAAAAGGGTTTTACAGTAGGTGCACCCCAATTGGGACCCTATATACAGCAAGTAGTGCACTACTTTTGACCCAGAGGCCTACGGTAAGATGTCCATTGAAATGGATGTAAACGTCTATTAAAAAAAATGTCTTCCTCACTTGTGGAGAGGCAGGCGTGCATCGTAGTCTCTGAAGAGGACAAGAGAACAGAACATTAGAGGTTGTGCACTGCCCTGCAACAGACGCCAGGCCTGTTAGCTATGGTGTCAACAAACAAACAGATTAAAAAATACAGCAGGCTAGCTCTGTTCTTTTAGTTCGCATCCCTGACCTTTCAGAAGTGCTAGAAGCATGTAGCTTCATAAAACAATATACTTTAATAAGGAAACCCACAAACTACACATAAATATAATCTCAGTTCAGAAAGACAAGGTAAGCTAACTGTAGCATATGGTGCGTTTACCGCTATGTTGATGCTGAGGGAAGCCGGTCTCAGCACCAACTGGTATGCAGTATGAGACAAAGTGCAAATGGCACCCCCATTTACTTTGTAGTGCACTACTTTAGAAGGCCCTATAAGGGAATAGGGTGACATTTTTCAACACATTCAATGAAGCAGCTGCACATAAACATATTGTCACTTCAGAAAGACAAGCTAAGCTAACTGTAGCGTACAGTGTGGTGCGTTTACTACCACTTTGATACTGAGGGAAGCAGTATGAAGCAGCCGGCTACACACAGACCATCATAAAATGACAGACACAAGCCAACAAAAAAAGATCTGCCTAATAAAGGCTAGACTGAAATTACATCAGGAGGACTGGATAGTAATACATCTGCATATTGATGGTGCTGCGGTCAGAAGTGGTTCTTTTCCCACTGGGCTTTCCCAGGCAGCAACACAGAGGCTACTGCAGCTGCTGGTGCACGTCAAACCTCTTGTGATAGGGGGCAGACGTGTGTGTGTGTGCGTTTATGTGTTTGTATATAGGAAGAGGAAGTGCGTACTATAGGTACCTCATTATGATACGTACGACTTTCAGAGGTTGACATCAATACCGGTGTTTCCACTGAACTGAGAACAAGCCTCATTAATCAACGTTGACTATCAAGTCCTCGTTTCCTGACTGGTTGCTAACTCGTTAAGTCTAAAAAAAAAAGGTCAAAGGCGAAACTAATGGAAAAACAAGCATCACTTGACCAGGATATCAATCTTTTAAACTAACTCTGTAACGAGCGTTGTTTCGTGGCCTACTGCACGTTAAGTCACGTGACTATAAAAATTGCACTTGTGTTTTTTTTTATCTACTTGGTGTCTGTGTCCTTGAATGACAGTTAATGAGAGCAGCAGACCTGACCTCCGACCTCTGACCTCTGGCCATTGAATTATAATACTACTAATAGTAATTTAATAGGATCACTATGGTTGTGGTACTCGGACGTGTGACCCCCGACCCCACCAAATCTCCTCCCAGACTGGGACCTGGAGCGGTTCTTTAAAACGTATTCCTTCCCTCTACGCGCTCACACCAACACATTCCAGACTCATTTGGACCAGCCCTGACTACAGCGGGTGGCTTTTAACTCAGCACAGGGCAAACAGTTATGCACAAACACTTTACATTACATCATGTATACGTTATTAGATTATTATAACTAGATGTCCTGTATATATTTCAAACTATTGAAGCGATTATACCGTTAATATTCCGGTGATTCCGACAGGTTGAATTAAGTGACGGGCGGTGCACACCTTCCCTGATTACCATATCTCAAAGCTATCATACCCTTAGGAATTCAGGGAGGCAGTTCAAAGTGAACTAAGAGGTTTTACGTGATAAGAGCTGAATCTATGCACGAGTTGAGACGGTCTCTGGGGCTGGGCTCTGTGTGTGTGTGTGTGTGTGTGTGTGTGTGTGTGTGTGTGTGTGTGTGTGTGTGGAGCTGTTGTCCCTGTGGTTACTTCCTGCACAGTGTGGAATGTTAGAGTTGGAGGGAGCCCTAGGGAGACTTTTCTTGTCCTGACAGACAGACAGACAGACAGACAGCACCACAGAGGGCGATATCCACAGTGACGTTCGTTACACCCAAGAGAGAAGTGTTCCTGACCTGACTCATAATGGATGTTATAATGTTAACTGCTGCGTCAACCTGATGTGCCCGTGGATCTGTTAGACTCATCCCTCTGATACACTTTAGGAACGGCAGCAAAAGTCAGAGGGAGAGGGCAGCTGACAACTGTAATAAATTATTCACTGTGAAGAACCTAACACAGATCCAAGCCCCCCCCCCCCCGTCGTCATCTTTGAATGACACTTCATTAGACGGGAAAACAGGAAATACATGTTCCACATCAACACTTTACAGGAAGTACAGTACAGGTTCCTATTGTCCTGATCTGCTTCCCAAATTAAGCACTACTTCTGACCAGGGCCCATGGGGCTTTGGTCAAAAGTAGTGCACTACATAGGGAATAGGGGTCCATTTGGACAAGCCTATACATTAAGTATATCTCTACCTGTCATGCTGATAACACTGACAAGCAGACGTCAAAACAGAATGAAATGAAAAAATAGTTTGACAACACACACTTTTACATAAAACCCAAATAGATTGATTACACTTCTGGGAAAGTGTGACTTTATTTGGATGAGCCGAAGTGCTGTATGACAAAACATACAACTTTATTCTACTGGGGGACAACTGAGAGTCCAACACATGACCTCAAATCAATATGTCTAATATGGGTTGGGCCATCCTGATATCTTTACCCCTGGGTGAACGGGACTGTGTTTATAAGGGTCTATATCCTGATATCTTTACCCCCAGGTGAATGGGACTGTGTTAATAAGGGTCTATATACCTGATATCTTTACCCCCAGGTGAATGGGACTGTGTTTATAAGGGTCTATATCCTGATATCTTTACCCCCAAGTGAATGGGACTGTGTTTATAAGGGTCTATATCCTGATATCTTTACCCCCAGGTGAATGGGACTGTGTTTATAAGGGTCTATATACCTGATATCTTTACCCCCAGGTGAATGGGACTGTGTTTATAAGGGTCTATATCCTGATATCTTTACCCCTGGGTGAACGGGACTGTGTTTATAAGGGTCTATATACCTGATATCTTTACCCCCGGGTGAATGGGACTGTGTTAATAAGGGTCTATATCCTGATATCTTTACCCCCAGGTGAATGGGACTGTGTTTATAAGGGTCTATATCCTGATATCTTTACCCCCGGGTGAATGGGACTGTGTTTATAAGGGTCTATATCCTGATATCTTTACCCCCGGGTGAATGGGACTGTGTTTATAAGGGTCTATATACCTGATATCTTTACCCCTGGGTGAATGGGACTGTGTTTATAAGGGTCTATATCCTGATATCTTTACCCCTGGGTGAACGGGACTGTGTTTATAAGGGTCTATATACCTGATATCTTTACCCCCGGGTGAATGGGACTGTGTTTATAAGGGTCTATATCCTGATATCTTCACCCCTGGGTGAATGGGACTGTGTTTATAAGGGTCTATATCCTGATATCTTTACCCCCGGGTGAATGGGACTGTGTTTATAAGGGTCTATATCCTGATATCTTTACCCCCAGGTGAACGGGACTGTGTTTATAAGGGTCTATATACCTGATATCTTTACCCCCAGGTGAATGGGACTGTGTTTATAAGGGTCTATATCCTGATATCTTTACCCCCAGGTGAATGGGACTGTGTTTATAAGGGTCTATATCCTGATATCTTTACCCCTGGGTGAACGGGACTGTGTTTATAAGGGTCTATTACCTGATATCTTTACCCCCGGGTGAATGGGACTGTGTTTATAAGGGTCTATATCCTGATATCTTTACCCCTGGGTGAATGGGACTGTGTTTATAAGGGTCTATATCCTGATATCTTCACCCCTGGGTGAATGGGACTGTGTTTATAAGGGTCTATATCCTGATATCTTTACCCCCAGGTGAATGGGACTGTGTTTATAAGGGTCTATATACCTGATATCTTTACCCCTGGGTGAATGGGACTGTGTTTATAAGGGCCAATATGCTGCTGTTTAGCCCTGCAACCATGACAACTGGCATCCTGTCTAAAGAGCCAGCTAAGCCAGGGTGTTTGGCAGGGCAGGACCGAGGACCCAACCACAGAGATACTTCAGTCTACTTCCACCGCTGTCTGCTCTGGCAGCCCACGTAATCTTACCGCACTTCCAGCCAACACAAAGAGGATTCTCTCTCGATCCAGTGATGGGACAAACACGACAAAGAGAAGACATTGGGTATCTCTCAATCAATATATCACAAATTTGACCTTACTTCGTTGTCTGTTGCTTCTCTTCTGGTTTCAATTGGTTTCGACAGATCTTAAGAAGTCCTTGGCAGCCTGGAACGGTACTTTAAAGGGTTTACTGACTAAGAGATAACAGTTTAATGAGCCAGGTATAAACATGCCCTTCATGGTGCTAAGTGTGGGGGTTTCAGTGGGTTGGCTTGGTTAAGGGTGAAACATTCCCATGCATTGATCATTGGGCTTGGTGTTAAAATAACAGAACGCAGGAGCCCAGCAGATCCAACCAAAAGGGAGTTTCCATAGCGACCGATTGTATGAGAGTAAATACATGTCACTTTAGCAGAAAGAGGGAGAATTTGTGAAAGACACAAGACAACATCACTTGCAGAAGATTATTAGACTCTTGGGAAAGATTGAAGTTTGGTTTAGGAACAGACTAGTTGTTGTGTTTTGCTTCAACATTACTGGTATGAATGATGAGTTTCCATACACCAGTAGGCTTTTCTCACAGGGCAATTTGACATGTTTGAGCAATAATAATGTAAGCCTACAGGAAAAAGATATAGCGCCTCATATTTGAGAACATAAAACAGGACACATTTTACAAAACACTTTGAAGAGGTTTGTATAAGCAAACACTAAGATAATTTCATTTCAGTGGCTCAATACAGTTCAGGAGAATATACACTTCATCTACACTGATTGAAGGGGATTTAACAGGTGGCATAAATAAGGGATCATAGCTTTCCCCTGGTCAGTCTGTCATGGAAAGAGCAGGTGTTCTTAATGTTTTGTACAGTCAGTGTAACTCAGAGGATGTGGGCAACAATAACATGACCATATAACCTTTTAAAATGACTAGATTTGCCTAAACTAAAAAGGCAACAGAGTGCATAGCATACATTGGTCATCACTGTATTGTGATTTTGAGTTATAGTATGCGGGGAAACTTAACAATAAAGTACTACTCCACTCAGAGAGAGAAGCATAAACATACCATTAACTTCGACTGCGTCAGTGAGACCATCTTACCTGGTTGAGTTCTCAGTACTTCCCAGCAGAGCATATATCCTGATAAAGTTAATTTAGCCGTCATGTATCACTCGGGTAGGCAGGTGAGATGCATCTGAACCGCTTCCAGATCTCGTCCAGCATTGTTTCCTGCTGCTGCCCCGCTATCCGCTGACGAGTCGTCCTGGCAGTCAGACAACTTGCAGCGAGCGTTCTCATTGTTGTCATCATCCGTGTCCCTCGCCTGTAGTATTCTAGGACGTTTTCAACAGTCTACTCTCGAGGCATCATAGCCATCACCTGCCACCGATTTCCACGTTCCACGAATTCCCACGTTGTGCTCGCACATGGAAGGCAAGTTTCTAAATTGTCAACATGATTGCTGTAGCCTACTTAATTAGAAGACGCTGTTATCATAAACAACGACAAACGTTCACCACACCATGCCATTCGTGTCTCTCCTTGTATGCAAAACCAGAATACAGTTACAAAACGTCCATATGGAGCGCGGCCGAACGAAGACAGTGGCGCACTGTTCATTATAGGGTACTCGGGTAACTAGTCCCCTGGGGGTAACTGCCCCGCCCCTCTGTAACTCACATTAAGACCACAGGATGTCATCATATTATGTCCCCAACACTTTCCCTGGCTGCCACTGCTCAACAAAAACATGTCCTCTGTGTCATCACAACTTTTGGAGATAAGTTTATGAAATATATATTTTTTGTTGATATATTTAAATGAAGTGAGATCTATATATGTTTTTAAATATACAAATAGGAAAGCCTTAAGATAAAGATAATAATTTAGATAACTTTTGAGTAAAGTAGTAATATGTTGGATGAGTGTGTTGGGGGCAACTCCCTCCCCTCTATCAAATCAAATGTTATTGGTCACATACACAAATTTAGCAGATGCTATTACGGGTGTAGTCAAATGCTTGTGCTTCTAGCTCCAACAGTGCAGTAGTATCTAACAATTAACAGTAATGCATCTTCTTAATTCCAAGTAAAATAATGGAATTAAGAAATATATAAATATTAGGACGAGTGGCATTGACTAATTACAGTAGAATAGAATACAGTATATACATATTGAATAAGTAAAGCAGTATGTAAACATTATTAAAGTGGCCAGTAATTCTATGTCTATGCAGCAGGCTCTAAGGTGCAGGGTTAAGTAGCTGACTAGTGATGGCTGTTTAACAGTATGATGGCCTTGACATAGAAGCTATTTTTCAGTCTCTCGGTCCCAGCTTTGATGCACCTGTACTGACCTCGCCTTCTGGATGATTACGGTGTGAACAGGCAGTGGCTCGGGTGGTTGATGTCCTTGATGATCTTTTTAGCCTTCCTGTGACATCGGGTGCTGTAGGTGTCCAGGAGGGCAGGCAGTGTGCCCCGGTGATGCATTGGGCAGACCGCACCACCCTCTGGAGAGCCCTGCTGTTGCGGGCAGTCCAGTTGCCGTACCAGTCGGTGATACAGCCTGACAGGATGCTCTCAATTGTGCATCTGTAAAAGTTTGAGGGTCTTAGGGGCCAAGTTGAATTTCTTCAGCCTCCTGAGGCACTGTTGCGCCTTCTTCACCACATGGTCTGTGTGGGTGGACCATTTCAGATTGTCAGTGATGTGTACGCCGAGGAACTTGAAGCTTTCCACCTCCAAGTCCACGATCAGCTCCTTCATTTTGTTGAAGTTGAGTGAGAGGTTATTTCCCTGGCACCACTCCGCCAGGGCCCTCACCTCCTCCCTGTAGGCTGTCTCGTCATTGTTGGTAATCAGGCCTACTACTGTTGTGTCATCTGAAAACTTGATGATTGAGTTGGAGGTGTGCGTGGCCACGCTGTCATTGCTGAGCACGCACCTTTGTGGGGCCCCTGTGTTGAGGATCAGCGCAGGTGTTGTTTCCTACCTTCACCACCTGGGGGCGGCCCGTCAGGAAGTAGAGGACTCAGTTGCACGGAGCGGGGTTTAAACCCGAGCTTAATGATGAGCTTGGAAGGTACTATGGTGTTGAAGGCTGAGCTGTAGTCAATGAACAGCATTCTGACATAGGTATTACTCTTGTCCAGATGGGATAGGGCAGTGCGATGGCATCGTCTGTGGAGAGCCCGCAGTCCTTGGGAGCGGGCCGCGTCGGTGGCACTGTGTTATCCTCAAAGCGGGCGAAGAAGGTGTTCAGCTTGTCTGGGAGCCGTCGTTGTCCGCGATGTGGCTGGTTTTCCCTTTGTAATCCGGGATGGTCTGTAGACCCTGCCACATACGTCTCGTGTCTGAGCCGTTGAATTCCACTTTGTCTCTGTACTGATGTTTTGCCTGTTTGATTGCTTTACGGAGGGAATGACTACACTGTTTGTATTCGACCATATTTCCAGTCACCTTGCCATGGTTAAATGTGGTGGTCCTCGCTTTCAGTTTTGCACGAATGCTGCCATCAATCCACGGTTTCTGGTTTGGGTAGGTTTCAATAGTCACCTTGGGAACAACATCCCCTATACACTTCCCGATGAACTCAGTCACGTGTCCGTGTAAGAGTCAATGTTATTCTCAGAGGCTACCCGGAACATATCCCAGTCCGCGTGATCAAAACAATTTAAAGCAAGGATTGCGATTGGTCAGACCAGCGTCGAATAGACCTTAGCACAGGTACTTCCTGTTTGAGTTTCTGCGTATAGGACGGGAGGAGCAAAATGGAGTCGTGATCTGATTTCCCGACGTTAGGACGGCCTTGTAGGTATCTCGAAAAGGCGAGTAGCAGTGATCTAGTGTTTTTCCTAATCGAGTACTACAGTCAATGTTTCGATAGAATTTCGTTAGCATTTTCCTCGAAGTTGCTTTTTTTAAATGTTTTGTGTCAGCAATTAGACATTGTTCTTAGGGGGGGGGGGGGTTACCTCCTAGTACCCCTCTAGTCGCCTTTACTAACTGGAAGCAGAGCCGACTGCGCTTTAATCGCGAGACAGAGGAGCTCTTGTAGTACTCCAAACTCGAGCTTACTTTATGAACCGAAATAATCCGGTAGAAAAACACATTATCACCCATGCTTAATTTGCGCAAATAAAGACACTATTGCGTTAATTCGTTTTTCAGGTTTGTTTGGTTTCTGTGTTCAATTGTTACCGTAATCTACATTGAGTGCATAGAAAGGGTAGATGGATGCCAAGCTATTTATTTACTACAGGAATTAGTTAGGTGACTTTTCCAAAGTAGCCTATGACTTCTGTAACAAAAGATAAATCCATCAATGTGTCTTATAGCAGATGCTTTATGGTCTAGTTTACAGTCTATATACATTATCAAGACCTTGCTGGTCAGAAAAGGAATTCTGGTAATTCTTTGTGTGTTCTATGTTCTGTTATTTTGGATTGTTTTTAATAATTTGTAAGCGCCTTTGGTGTGAGAAAAGCACTTTACAAATTAAATGAATTATTATAGATCATACAAGGGGCGGCAAGTAGCCTAGTGGTTAGAGCGTTGGACTAGTAACCGAAAATGCTGCAATATCGAATCCCTGAACTGACAAGGTGAAAAGCTGTCGTTCTGCTCCTGAACAAGGCAGTTAACAAACTGTTCCTAGGCCGTCATTGAAACTAATAATTTTTTCTTAACTGACTTGCCTAGTTAAATAAAAGGTAAAATAAAAAAAACAAGTTCCGCCATGTTATATCGTGAGGATTAACACATCAATACAATGTGTCACAAGGGGTCTTTCTAGACAGTACTTCCATAAATGTCAAGAGGCTTGAAAAGGTATCGTTTATCCCTTACTATTGGCCTTTCTAGGGAGTTTTTCCTAGCCACCGTGCTTCTACACCTGCATTGCTTGCTGTTTGGGGTTTTAGGCTGGGTTTCTGTACAGCACTTTGATATATCAGCTCACGAAGAGCTATATAAATAAATTTGATTTGACTTCCAAACTGAATCAGTCTCTGTCCCCATGTCTTTATCCAAGGGGTCACACACGCGCAGTGTTCCCATGTCTTTAACCGTGAGGTCATCCTATATAGATCACATCTGTGCTTTAGGTTTTTACTTCCTGAGGAGGAGAGTGGTCCAAGCCTCCTATCAAGTCAGCCTTAATGGCCATGCAATGTCTCAGCAAGACAGACTCTCTCTCTCTCCCAGTATTGTACACATGGATGGGACTCAACACATCCGGCATCATGGAGACAGTTTACTATTGTATCTTTGGCTAAACTCCACCGGGGATCTGTGAGGACAGATGCAGGGCTCTAAACAAGCAAGGACTCTATTCCAGATAAATTAGAGAAACTGACAGCACATCATTCCTTCAGCACGGGGCTTTCCCATGGCACAGTTACACAGCAAACACCCCAAATCCTATCCTGGCAAAGACCAAGGCTCTTTCTCACCGAGGCTCGTAGCACATAGCGAGCGATATGTAAGACGAATTACAGTGTTAGGTAGCCCCAGAGAGAGACAGAAAGTAAGAAAGAGAGAAGAGGGAGAGAAAGAGAGAGAGTGTGTGTGTGTAAGTGTAACAGATGTGAAATGGCTATCTAGTTAGCGGTGGTGCGCGCTAATAGCCTTTCAATCGGTGACGTCACTTGCTCTGAGACCTTGAAGTAGTGGTTCCCCTTGCTCTGCAAGGGCCGCGGCTTTTGTGGAGCGATGGGTAACGATGCTTCGTGGGTGACTGTTGTCACTAAAGTTAAACTGTTACATAAGCACACATTTATCAGTACATCCATCTGTTCTTTCCCAGGAACACGACCGAGTGGGACTGAGAACTGATGGCAAGACGTCTGTGCTTGAGATGCTGATGTGTAGGCAACTTTTAAAAGGTCAACAACATTAAAAACAAATGAATAACACAATACAGGATTGTTAGAAGTCTCTAGAATTGTGAACCTTTAAAGCAGCATCATACTGTCACCTAGTGGATATGTAGTTCAATAAAAACAATCTGTGTGGCAGAGCATTCTGGATATCAACTTCTATATCATTACTCGTGGATATATAACTGTTTGCTCAAGTGTAACCAGAGTAGATGTTTATTAAAATGTACTTATGTAGACCATGACAACGGAGTAGCAGAGTTTACCATCTGATGCAGTGTCCATATATCCAGCACAGTGTAAGCACGGACACATCTATGGACTATACACCCAGCGGGGAATGAACTCAACCAACTTTGTTTAACCTTGAAAAACATTAGAGCCTCCCGGGTGGCGCAGTGGTCTAAGGAACTGCATCGCAGTGCTAGCTGTGCCACCAGAGATTCTGGGTTTGAGTCCAGGCTCTGTCGCAGCCGGCCGCGACCCGGGAGGCCCATGTGGCGGAGCACAATTGGCCCAGCGTCGTCCGGGTTAGGGGAGGGTTTGGCCGGCAGGGATATCCTTCTCATCGCGCACTAGCGACTCCTGTGGCGCGAAGTGCACGCTGACCAGGTGTACGGTGTTTCCTCCGCCACATTGGTGTGGCTGGCTTCTGGGTTGGATGGGCATCGTGTCAAGAAGCAGTGCGGCTTGGTTGGGTTGTGTTTCGGAGGACGCATGTCTCTCGACCTTGAAAAACATTTAAATCGTTGTTTTTGCTTTTAAAGATATGCGTAGTCTAAGTTACACATCTGCTATGTTTATTTCTACAAAAGGAAGCAGTTGAGCGTGTATATTTTCAGTGTTGTCAAGTACAGCTCCTACTTCCAAACTTTCTCCCGTTTCCACCACTGCCATTACAGACTGGGCAAGAATCTTTGTCTGTTTGGGGTGTCCTCAGGCACAGAACAGCCATATGTTTAATACCAGCGCTGAACAGGTACATTAGGATTCCTGTCTGTCAGAAAATAATGACTGTTTTGCTCTATTATCTGTTGAACTTCTAACTGACCTCAAATTAATTCTGGTGTTCTCTGTAGAGGAAAAACTGCATATTTGGTTTGTGTCAAAATAGAGGAAACGGACTGAACCAGCTGGGGGTGGGGGGACTTCCAGGACTTGTCTGAAACGATTTGCGTTGCAAAGAGTTAAAGGACAAATGTAATTTTTATTAGGAATCCTTTTTATTCAAAAAGAAAAGGATATCATGGAGAAAAAAAGACTACATCATCACACTGGGGGTGTGGTCTACTACAAGGATTAACCCCATTAGGCGGTGGAAGAGTGGGCAGGACACATATCCAGATTATCATTTCTTATTATTCGGGTTAGATCCATTCTGGCAAATGTATTTAGTCCCAACATGGCAACCCAGCTGGGATCCATTTAGTCCCAAAATGGCAACCCTGCTGGATCCATTGAGTCCCAACATGGCAACACAGATAGATCCCAGAGACACCTCACCTGGCAACCCTACTGGATCCATCGAGACCCAACATGGCAACCAGGCTGGATCCATCGAGACCCAACATGGCAACAAGGCTGGATCCATCGAGACCCAACATGGCAACAAGGCTGGATCCATCGAGACTCAACATGGTAACCAGGCTGGATCCATCGAGACCCAACATGGCAACCAGGCTGGATCCATCGAGACCCAACATGGCATACCCGTTACTCCTCTTCATCATCCTCTTCTTCACAGGAACATTCAGGCAGGGAACGGAGCTGCCACTCCAGTTCATTATTTTATTTATCCATCACGGGAGAGGGGGGGGTGTATAGTGGAGGTTGGGGGGAGGGTGTATAGGGGAGAGTGAACAGGGATGTGATTTGTCAGTGTTTGCTCTTCTTCGATTTCTTGTGGGACCGATGCGGAGACCGTGATTTTGACCGTGACTTCTTAGCGGATTTCTTGGGTGTTCTGGAGCGTGATCTCCTGGAACGTTTGGGCGTGCGGGGTAACGAGGGAGACCTGGGGAGAAAGAACACAGGAGAGTTAAGGAGAACTGGAGGCCCAAGCTGTAATGGCCTTTAAGGACGTTTCTGAAAGTTATCCCACCACAAAGATAGAAGGATCAGATATTTGATTGACAAACAGTTGTTCTTCCTCTCAAAAGGTAAAAGTAGAACATCTTTAAAACATTCCTCTAGAAGTATATCTAAATGCTTCCTGACCTTTTGGGCAACTTCTTGCTGCTGGCGACGCGAGGGGAGTCTTTGTGGGAGGAGCGGGATCGTGACGACACTACGTCCTTGGAGTAGGAGCGGTCCGAGCGCTCGGAACGTTCTGACCTCTCCGAGCGGGGGGACGGAGAGCGAGCCCGTCTGCTGCTGCTCCTCGGGGGGCTGCCGGGCGAGACACTGTGACGCCGTTTCTTAGCAACCACAGGAGACAGACCACGCCTGGCAGAGATGATGAAATTGGCAGAATAATAGTTTTTTTTAGTCATACAACGACTGGCTATCGGTTTTTAATTTGAATCCCAGTGAGATATAAATCTCTGTCAAGGAAGCCCTGAACTGCCCCTCTTTTCAACGGTGCATATGAATGGTATTTAACCCTAATAGAGAGTGCTTTCCTAGGATCTGATAGGAACCCATCACATAGCTCTATCACTAAGTTTCCTCTTGCTATCCAACCATTATTTATGTCAATCTTCATTTTAGATTTGCATAGAAACGTTTTGTTTCATCTTTCTCACCTTGTATTATTTTATTTCTTAAGCACTTTGAAAGGCATTTGTTGGGAAAAAATGTGGTCTATAAATAAAGCTTGATTGATTAATAGAGCCACTAATGTCATTAAGTCTAATGAATGCATCACGAAAACTATGAGGGGTCTAACCTGTCTCTCCTGGTCGGAGTAGACTCCTCCTTCTCCTTCTTGGCGTCTTTTAAACGAGCTTCGCTTTTCTCCTTCTCCTTTTTGTCCCTCTCTTTCTCCTTCTCTTTCTCCCGTTCCAGTTTCTCCTTTTCTTTTTCCTGAAAAAAGGCGTTGTTAAGTTATATTACTGAATGGAAAGCAACATTATCCATATTTTCCTTTATTCAGCTATGATAGTACACCCAGTAACAATTGGAACTGTTCTCCAGGGAGTCCTGGGCTGTTAAATACATCAATATCTGAAGTATCCTCTAGGATATGTCCTTTAAACTTCAGGTAATATTGAGGTAAATAGCAATGACCGTAATTCATGTAATAAAGGGTGCCATAACATTGGCCAACAATAGTACAGCTCCTACAGTGCATTCGTAAAGTATTCAGACCCCTTCCTCCACATTTTGTTACGTGGAAAAAGTCAAGGGGTCTGAGTACTTTCAGAATGTACTGCATGCTCCTTCAGGAACCAAGAGGATTTGGTTCATAAGTAATACCTTGTGTAACAGTTTGTCTCTGTAGTGTTCCACCTGCTCTTGGAGACTCTGGCCAGACTTCTTGGGCCTTTTCCCAGACTCCAGCTCGTCCTGGAACTTCATCACTTTGACCTGAAGAAAACATATTATTTTAACATGTAGAAAAATACGACAGGGTCAACTTACATGGTGTGGCCACTGAACGTGTGGAGGAAACCAAACGTCTTGGTATCCTTATTATTATTTTACTATTAAATTAACAACTCCGAGCCTCATGTGAGTTGTACTTGTTTGTTTATCTCCGGCCATCTGATAATAATATTATATGCCATTTAGCAGACGCAGTAAAGCGCTTTTTTTTTTATACATATGGGTGGTCCCAGGAATTGAACCCACTATCCTAGTGCTCTACCAACTGAGCTCCAGTAAAATGCTGCCATGTTAACCTCTATCTCCCGTAGCTTGGTGCGTCTGTCCTCGTTCATCTCAGAGTGCTTGGTCTTGGTGTCCAAGTCGTCTCTGATGGGGTTGGAGTAACTGGGAGGCTCCTCTGAACGAGAACTCTTGGTGTCCTCATCGTCACTGTCGTCCTCGCCCTTCTTCTCCTCCTCTGGCTGCTCAAAGATCTCCCACTTTGAGGTGGTCACGGCTGAGGAGGGAACAGACACACAATTAAGACAAAATCATAGCTTGATAGAAATTGCCACAAAAAACAGGTTCAGGATACTTTCAAGTGGAATCCTAGCTTGGTAGAAAGCAGCCTATTCAAGTGGGATCCTAGCTTGGTAGAATGTAGCCTATTCAAGTGGGATCCTAGCTTGGTAGAAAGTAGCCTATTCAAGTGGGATCCTAGCTTGGTAGAAAGTAGCCTATTCAAGTGGAATCCTAGCTTGGTAGAAGGTAGCCTATTCAAGTGGGATCCTAGCTTGGTAGAAGGTAGCCTATTCAAGTGGGATCCTAGCTTGGTAGAAGGTAGCCTGTAGTCATGGTCTCACCCTGCGCCTCCAGCTCAGACTCGTCCACTGCTTCCCATTTTGAAGGTGCTACTTTAAAGGATGCAGCTTTGGCCGCAGCACGATCCACTAAAAGACAAGGAGGAGGTTGATTAGAAAACTGTCCTGTTGACGTTCGGGGTTAAGTCCATAGACCTCTTCCAAGGTAAGGAAACAAATATGAAGTACCCCTTTAATAATCAACGTGTCCGTATGTGGATGTGTAAAAGACAAATGGTCACTCACAGGGCAGTCCGTCTATGTCCTCCTCCGGGGCTTTGATGGGCACTCCATCCAGATCATCTAACCCCAGGGAAGCTCCGTCTAGAGGGGCGCCGGCCACCACGGCAGCCCCGTCCAGTCCTATAGGAACCCCATCCACGTCCTCCAGTGGGGCCCCATCCATGTCCTCGCCAATGGGGGCCCCGTCGATGTCCTCCACTGGCTCAGGCTGGGCCAACAGACTAGGGGCCAGGTGTTCAAACGGTGGTTTCTGTAGTGAGGAGAAGTGGAGTGGTTTAGGATTACATTCAAAACAAAAATAAGCTTCCAGAAGTTATTAGTGCTGGGTGGACGACATTACACATCACCAACATTATCAAATCGTAACATTTCCAATAGTCACACAATATTGTCAAACCATGACAACATTTTCAAATCGTAGCTAATAATAAGATTAGCAAGCATTCATTAGCAGAACCATGAGAACGAGCACAAGAGCGGGGAGTAGGCTAGCTGACCTCTACTGTGATGGGAGTGGAAGCCGTCTCCTCAGCTGACAAGTTGACTAGACCCAGGAAGACGTTCTGTAGCTTGATGAGGAAGGGATCTGGGTACACGGCCCAGTCCTCCCACGCACGGAAACACGACATCACTCGTTGCTGTTGGCCAAGAGAAAATACTACTTTAGAAAGTTGAAACGGTAAAACCATGTCCAGAAGCAAACCCTAGCCCCTAAAACCCAGCTCCTACACCCTAGCCCCTAAAACCCAGCTCCTACACCCTAGCCCCTAAAACCCAGCTCCTACACCCTAGCCTAGACCCTGTCCAGAAGCTAGCCCCTAAAACCCAGCTCCTACACCCTAGCCTCTGTCCAGAAGCAAACCCTAGCCCCTAAAACCCAGCTCCTACACCCTAGCCTAGTCCCTGTGTAGTTCTGAAAGAAAGGTGTAGGTAACATGATTAAAACTGATTGGAAAATGTATACAATTGAATATACCTTGAAGTTCTCTGATTGGAGGTGACCCTGTATCGTCTTGTATGTTGCATTGAGGTCTGAGAAGACCTGGCAGAGCTTGGCTTCAAAGCTGTGTGAGGGACAAGTTCAACATATTAACTTGTGTAGGAAAACATCTTCAATGCCAATATATACACTGCAAAGTTATGCAAACCAAAAGCAAGCAAGGTCCTTGACACCCACAGTCACATCCAAACATCACAACCACTGAACCCAAACTCAACGACTTACTATTTTCTGTAGTACGACGCGTTGGCTACTTTAGCAGATGAGTTGTACAGCACATCAGACACAAGATATAACCGTGCAATCTGAAAAACAAGGAAGGAATTATTAAAAAAAAAACATTTCAGCCAAACTGACCAGTCCTCCCTGATAGAATGGAATAACTACGATAAAAAGTACTCATTTTACGGCACATTTTACACAAGCCACTCAAGGCTCTTTCAGAAAACCAAACACCACAAGGCAAAAAGGAAGTTACAAAGAAACAAACATGGGTGAACCCAAAACAAAGTTGTGCCTACGACACGATAAAGTATCTTTATTTGCCCATTTACATGGAAATTAATTTAGGTGAGGTAATCATACAAAACAATACTATATACATGCAATAGAAAAAGGAAATTAAGAAAGATGCCTATTTAACATAGTATGTAACTGAACAGACGCTTGGTTTTCATCCTGTTTACCTTCTTGGGGAGTGGTGTCTTGAGGATGGAGAGAGACTCTGTGACACACTCTACGATCTCCTCTGCAGCCTCGGCATGACTCAGACAAAACAACATGGCCTCTGCTATGTCCCCCTTCCTAGGACTCAGTGCTCTCAACAGCTCTTCTAGCTGATCACGCTCTCTGGAGGGGGGGGGGGGGGGGGGGGATAAGTAGTTCAACATCATTTTTTATGTTTAAAGTTAGTAGCCTTGTCTGGTGCATAGAGGAGTCTATCTCCTGTTTCTGTAGTGTGAGGCAGCGTGATGTACCAGTACACCCCCTGGACAGGACACTAGTCTATCTCCTGTTTCTGTAGTGTGAGGCAGCGTGATGTACCAGTACACCCCCTGGACAGGACACTAGTCTATCTCCTGTTTCTGTACTGTGAGGCAGCTTGATGTACCAGTACATCTTCTGTTACTGTAGTGTGAGGCAGCGTGATGTACCAGTACACCCCCTGGACAGGACACTAGTCTATCTCCTGTTTCTGTAGTGTGAGGCAGCGTGATGTACCAGTACACCCCCTGGACAGGACACTAGTCTATCTCCTGTTTCTGTACTGTGAGGCAGCTTGATGTACCAGTACATCTTCTGTTACTGTAGTGTGAGGCAGCGTGATGTACCAGTACACCCCCTGGACAGGACACTAGTCTATCTCCTGTTTCTGTAGTGTGAGGCAGCGTGATGTACCAGTACACCCCCTGGACAGGACACTAGTCTATCTCCTGTTACTGTAGTGTGAGGCAGCTTGATGTACATCCCCTGGACAGGACACTAGTCTATCTCCTGTTTCTGTAGTGTGAGGTAGCACAGTACTTGATGTACCAGTACACCCCCTGGACAGGACACTAGTCTATCTCCTGTTTCTGTAGTGAGGCAGCGTGATGTACCAGTACACCCCCTGGACAGGACACTAGTCTATCTCCTGTTACTGTAGTGTGAGGCAGCATGATGTACCAGTACACCCCCTGGACAGGACACTAGTCTATCTCCTGTTTCTGTACTGTGAGGCAGCTTGATGTACCAGTACATCTTCTGTTACTGTAGTGTGAGGCAGCGTGATGTACCAGTACACCCCCTGGACAGGACACTAGTCTATCTCCTGTTACTGTAGTGTGAGGCAGCATGATGTACCAGTACACCCCCTGGACAGGACATTAGTCTATCTCAGGGTATTTAGTGTCAAGGTGCGAGTAACTTCATCCACATGCTATTGTGCACAGCACATATAAGCCTGGTACATCAAGAAATTCAAAGTTGGCCTTAGTGACCATTGAATTCTATGTGACTGACCTACTGAGTAAAGCATTTGTCATAATAAAAATTTTGCGAATCACATGACTGCAAGGCATGGCTCTATGCTTGTGGTGTGCTTGCGTACGGGGAGGGGGAAGGTGTTGTGGGAGATGATTGGTTGGTAGAATAAGCTGATTAAGCCAATGCCTATGTGCCGGGAGTTTCTCCAGGTCTTTCTGTGTTGGCTAACGAAGGCCAAGGTTGACTCGTTGCTTCATCAGATTCTTTGCGCATTTGTCCATTAGAGAATACCAATATGTTAATGACATTACAAACACAGAACATACTCTTCTTTTAAGCATCCTTTCTTCCCAGGCTCCTCCTCTTCCTCCTCTGGCTCCTCCCCCTCTTCAAAGTTGCCGTGTAGGTAGGGGTTGAGGGGAGGAGGGCGCCACAACGAGCCGTTCTTGAACATGCGGAATTCGTCCGTCCGCCATTTTGTTGGCGCTTCTCCCTGTGGGGGGTTAGGACATCATTCACATTAGACAACAAGGACATTGTTCAGGGTATCAAACAGTAGCAAGTTGAACAATGCCTCTTCTTCCTCCTTTTCAATGTGACAATTTTAAGAGGACAGACATGTTTGACCTAACCAGTCATGAGAGGACATCAGAGGTGCTAAAGAAGAAGGTAAAAAGGGGAGGATGTGATGCAGGACAAGGTGCCACGTGATTGGCTGGTCCATACTGACCTGTAGTATTGAGTAGAGTTTCCAGCGGTAGTAGACATGTGCTGGGCTCTGGTTCTCAAACAGAAACCTGACCAACAGAGGCAACACAATGACTAACAGTCAACTTGTTGATTAACAAAATACATTATGGTACATGACATGATCAAAACAGTGATCTCGGGAGACACACAAACATACCGGTACATAGGATTACTAAGCTCTCGATTCATGATCATGGCTTCGAACATGGGACCCTCACGCACCACAAACTCGATCATTCGGTGGATGAGAGAGAGCAAATTCCTAGAAGAAAAACACAGTTAAAACAAACGGATTCAGAGCAGTCGACCCTTCTTCTCCTGAGGCCCAGCCAGACTAGCAGACAGTCTGCTAGTGAGACCTAGAACAGCCTCTGGGCTACACACTATCACAACACATCCAGATGTACTAGACCGGCGTTTCTCAAACTCCATCCTGGAGACCCCCATGGGGTGCACGTTTTGGTTTTTGCTCCAGCTGATTCAAATAATCAAAGCTTGAGTTCATTACTTGAATCAGCTGTGTAGTGCTAGGACAAAAACGTGCACACCTTGGGGGTCGGCAGGACTGAGTTTGGGAAACGCTGTACTAGACAATTAAACTTGAACTATTTCTTACATTGTATTGTTTGACTACATTAACTAATCTAATGTGTAAGAATGATGGAAGAAACATCTTCCTAAATGTTTGACCTTAGCATTTCTGATATTATAAAAAATACCATAAAATCAATTTTAAAAGCCATTAAGGGTCTAAAACAAACACTAGTTATTACTTCTACTAGTTGTATAAACATGCATGAGTCTTTATGAATCAAGATAACAGGCAATGCTAACTACCATCTCCCCACAGTAAAGACTAGAAGGAAGGGAGGACAGTGAAGCTGGATAATAATACAAGTGTGATAGAGAGGTTTGAGTGACTCGTTATTGAGTGACGTATCAGCCAATACAGTGCCTGTCAAATCCACCCTGAAAACTCCTGACTGGCTGTCTGGCTGACTGGAAGAACCAAAGCAGTACAGGATTGTTGGCCTAAATAGGCTACATAACAAAAAGACCCTCTATTGGTCATAGGAATCACTAGTTAATGATGTATGGATAAATACCAATGTGTAAATGGGTGAATTAGGCCTCAGAGTGATCTAATATTGGTGCATGTTGGACAAATTAGTGGCCAACAAAAAAACAACACAGGATGTCTTTAATTTATTTGTAGACAACACAAATCACATTGACGAGATAGTATTGGAGCTGATCCTACCAATGCATGGTGGGTAAAATTCTGTATACTTTCCCAATCCATCCCATGATGCTTTCAGGTCCCTCGCTGCCGCAGACAGTTCAACTTGTTCTGCTCACCAAGGCCAATGTCAAAGGTCACTGAGACTAATGGGAGGTTTGGATTGGATGTCTGAGCTGGGGCCAGGTGTTGCTGAGCCCGTGATTGGATGACAGAGGCCAAGGGGGCGTTTCGGCGGGAGTGAGCAATAGTCAGAGGGCAGGACCGGTCACTCTAAAGAACCCAACTACTACCAGAATGGTATGGTATGTACGTCATGTGAGAGTGTATGGATATTATTAGCTTATGCATGCGAGTGGTGATATGGTGTAGTGAAAATGCTTTTGATGTCACCAAGTAATGGCATGGTGGTTCACGGACTGTATTGATGTTTGCAGGGAGAGTTGGATACATGTGTGAAGAGAAGAGCATATGGACACTGTGGTGGCAGGAAGCCAATGGTGTGCTGTAGGAATGAGCATCTTGCAGTCTGCTAGCATTAATCCTGATGGGGCTCTTTGGCTACGTCTGCTAGCATTAAACCTGATGGGGCTTTTTGGCTACGTCTGCTAGCATTAAACCTGATGGGGCTCTTTGGCTACGTCTGCTAGCATTAAACCTGATGGGGCTCTTTGGCTACGTCTGCTAGCATTAAACCTGATGGGGCTACGTCTGCTAGCATTAAACCTGATGGGGCTACGTCTGCTAGCATTAAACCTGATGGGGCTATAAGGCTACGTCTGCTAGCATTAAACCTGATGGGGCTATAAGGCTACGTCTGCTAGCATTAAACCCGATGGGGCTCTTTGGCTACGTCTGCTAGCATTAAACCTGATGGGGCTATAAGGCTACGTCTGATAGCATTAAACCCGACGCGGCTATAAGGCTACGTCTGCTAGCATTAAACCCGACGGGGCTATAAGGCTACGTCTGATAGCATTAAACCCGATGCGGCTATAAGGCTACGTCTGCTAGCATTAAACCTGATGGGGCTCTTTGGCTACGTCTGCTAGCATTAAACCTGATGGAGCTCTTTGGCAACGTCTGCTAGCATTAAACCTGATGGGGCTCTTTGGCTACGTCTGCTAGCATTAAACCTGATGGAACTATAAGGCTACATCTGCTAGCATTAAACCTGATGGAACTATAAGGCTACGTCTGCTAGCATTAAAGCTGATGGGGCTATAAGGCTACGTCTGCTAGCATTAAAGCTGATGGGGCTATAAGGCTACGTCTGCTAGCATGAACTTTCCAATTTGTAAGTCGCTCTGGATAAGAGCGTCAGCTAAATGACTTAAATGTAAAAATGTAAATGTAATTAAACCTGATGGGGCTATAAGGCTACGTCTGCTAGCATTAAACCTGATGGGGCTCTTTGGCTACGTCTGCTAGCATTAAACCTGATGGGGCTATAAGGCTACGTCTGCTAGCATTAAACCTGATGGAACTATAAGGCTACGTCTGCTAGCATTAAACCTGATGGGGCTCTTTGGCTACGTCTGCTAGCATTAAACCTGATGGGGCTATAAGGCTACGTCTGCTAGCATTAAAACTGATGGAGCTATAAGGCTACGTCTGCTAGCATTAAACCTGATGGGGCTATAAGGCTACGTCTGCTAGCATTAAACCTGATGGAACTATAAGGCTACGTCTGCTAGCATTAAACCTGATGGGGCTCTTTGGCTACGTCTGCTAGCATTAAACCTGATGGGGCTCTTTGGCTACGTCTGCTAGCATTAAACCTGATGGGGCTCTTTGGCTACGTCTGCTAGCATTAAACCTGATGGAACTATAAGGCTACGTCTGCTAGCATTAAACCTGATGGGGCTCTTTGGCTATGTCTGCTAGCATTAAAGCTGATGGGACTATAAGGCTACGTCTGCTAGCATTAAACCTGATGGGGCTCTTTGGCTACGTCTGCTAGCATTAAACCTGATGGAACTATAAGGCTACGTCTGCTAGCATTAAACCTGATGGGGGTCTTTGGCTATGTCTGCTAGCATTAAAGCTGATGGGACTATAAGGCTACGTCTGCTAGCATTAAAGCTGATGGGACTATAAGGCTACGTCTGCTAGCATTAAACCTGATGGAACTATAAGGCTACGTCTGCTAGCATTAAACCTCATGGGGTCATAAGCCTACTTGTGCTTGCCTCAACCATTGCTCACCCATACTGAACGACCCCCGTAGCGTGCAGAGATCTAATTGATCAAACTTTAAAATGTGGGTTTATTCATTATGGGTTGTTTTTATTCGTTTTTACACCAATTAAAAAAATAAAAACATGTACCTTTCTGTTGGGATAACCACTTTGACTATGGCTTGGGACAGAGTCTGTATATGAAGTCACATCAGATAATAAACATAGAATATGTGAGTATTATTAAAAAGGCAACAGGTGAAAAATATAAATATAAAATGCATTATAAACTGCATCATATGAAAAACAACTTTCCTTTACTGTTGTCAATTTTATGTATACAGTTCTTAAAATTCCCACACAACTTACCACTGCTTTTCTATTTAGACTAAACACACACCTCTCTATACAGCCATTGTTCCTGAACTGTCATCTTAAAATGACTTTCCTTCTAGCCCAGCTAGGAAAACACCTCAATAAAAGTAGACATTTTAAAATGGAACAAACCTATGACTAGTAGACGATATGCCCCAAAACGTCACTGGCTGCCCAACGGCCTAAGTAGACCTACGTCTACCAAAATACTTCTAAAACACTGGTACAACAGGCCTAATACAGCAACATCCCAGACCACGGTGAATTACCTTGTCGAATTCCTCCTTGTTCTTGGGCGGAGGGAGCAAGGTGACGTTGGGGTTCTTCAGCCTCTCGCGGGTCTGCGCGTTGAAGGGCAGGCCCGAGGGGGGCGGAGGGAGGGTGTTCTCCACCATGGACGGGGGGATGTAGATTGGGTGAGGTGGGATGGGTACACCTTTACCCCAGCCCAGCTTCATCTCAAAGTTCATCATCATCTTCCCTGGAAGCAGCACAAAATATTCTCTTAAAAATAAAAAAACACTAGCAGCCTATTTTACCTTCCATCACAGCTGATCTTACTAGCAATTCTACTGAATCAGCTGATGTTCCCAATATGCTAGGAATGCCAATGTGTCATGGTCATGTTGTATGATGCAATGAACCACTTCACAAAATAACCATTATTATCACTGGTATTGACAACGGAAGGCTGCTGATCCCATGCATCATATGTCCTACCGTTCTGGCCTTGAGCAAGACACTTAACCCCCCCCCCAAAGTAAAACACTGCACTGATAAATCTGATCCGTCAACCCTCCATCTGGAGAGCTACTGGGTGTGCAGGCTTTTGATCCAACCCTGCTCAAACACAGAGTCAGCTTATCAAGGTCCTGTTGAGCAGCTGATTTATATATATATATATTTTTTTTTTTACAATGTGGTGTGTTCGAGCAGGGCTGGAGTCACGCCCGGTAGGTCTCCTGGACTCTCCAGGAGGAGGGTTGGCCACCCTGCACGCCCGGTAGCTCTCCTGGACTCTCCAGGAGGAGGGTTGGCCACCCTGCACGCCCGGTACCTCTCCTGGACTCTCCAGGAGGAGGGTTGGCCACCCTGCACGCCCGGTAGCTCTCCTGGACTCTCCAGGAGGAGGGTTGGCCACCCTGCACGCCCGGTACCTCTCCTGGACTCTCCAGGAGGAGGGTTGGCCACCCTGCAACATTGCAATTACCACCAAATACATTGTCCTTATAAAAATAATAAAGGTGGGTGAAGTGTTTAACAAAGATTTTAATCTATTTGTAAGGTTAAAATATTCAGTGGTCAAGGGAGATCATGACAGCATAGGAGTTAATTGTCAATTAGGCTATTCTAAGAATGTTTTTTTTTTTTTTTGTCAGAATTACATTGCCAGGATTGAAAAGAGTAGAATCCTAGCCAATTATGATCGCTTGAGAGACGGTTCTACAACCGGAGTATGCAGCATTTGTTTCGTCAACGGCGCACCCGTATCAACTGCGTGTTGGCCATCTGTTATTTTAGGACATGGGACATGACATTAATGCATGCTAATAGCTAAATAGTTAACTAGCCAGATAGACAATTCTAAATACATTGTGTAGTTTGGCAGGTTATCTAGTGAGTCTGTTGTGTATCATCATTTGAAATAAATAATTTATCTGCTGCACAATGCCTCTCTCTCCTCTAGCTACGGGCCCACAGGCACACACGCAGGTGATGCACACAGCATGACTTTTCAAGGATTTTCATTGCTGACCAAAAACGTGCTATGACTGGGCAAATAACTCGCTAGCAATTATTATCAACAAATGGGCTTTGATCTCAAAAACGCATCTTGCGACTGCATGATTGAAAGACAGCTCATGCCTGTCAATGCAGGCCTACAATCGTTATACTGTGATGCACTCTGCAGCGATTGGGAGGACAGTGAGCAAAATGTTGCATCAAGAGGACGTTTTGATCCAATTATGATCAGAGTAGCCTAATTATTTGATAGTGATTTTTGCATGATTTGTTTTACTTGTCCGACTGGACAAATTTAAATCTATAATCTGCTTGTCCAACAAATGTTTTTACTTGCCCCCGGGCAAGCGTTAATGTTGAGCCCAGACAATGTTTTTGATCCATTATCAGTTCTCATATCATAACCATTAAACTCTAACTGTTTTAATGTCACCATTGGCCACATGGTGAAATTCCTGAGCGGTTTCCTTCCTCTCCGGCAACTGAGTTAGGAAGGACACCTGTATTGATGGGTGTATTGATACACCATCCAAACCCTAATTAATAACTTCACCATGCTCAAAGGGATATTCAGTGTCATTATTAATAAATAATATATATATAATTTTTACACGTCTACCAATCAGTGCCCTTCTTTACAAGGCATTGGAAAACGTCTCTAGTCTTTGTGGTTGAAGCGTGATTGAAATGCATTACTCGATTGAGGGACCTTACAGATAATTGTATGTTTGGGTTACAGAGATGGGGTAGTCATTGCAACTTACTATGTGATTTGTTAAGTACATTTTCACTCCCAAGACTTATTTAGGTTTGCCTTAACAAAGGGATTGAATACGTATTGACTCAAGATATTTCATCTATTCATTTTTAAATAACTTATAAAAATTTATAAAAACATAATTCCACATTGACATTATGGGGTATTTGTGTGTAGTGACACAAAACCTTAATTTAGTCCATTTTATATTCAGGCTGTAAAACAACAAAAAATGGGAAAAGTCAAGGGGTGTGAATAGTTTCTAAAGGCAGTACGTGTGATACCTGCTGGTGTACTCTACAACTCCCATGTCCCACAATGCAAAAGGAAAGCCCAGGAAGCAGAACCGTTATTTGATGTAAGTGAAGTTGCATTGTGATGGGTGGGTCAGTGGTGTGATGCATTGTGATGGGTGGGGTCAATGGTGTGATGCATTGTGATGGGTGGGGGTCAGTGGTGTGATGCATTGTGATGGGTGGGTCAGTGGTGTGATGCATTGTGATGGGTGGGTCAGTGGTGTGATGCATTGTGATGGGTGGGGGTCAGTGGTGTGATGCATTGTGATGGGTGGGTCAGTGGTGTGATGATAACTAAAGCTTTAATACCGTTGAGGTTCTTCAGAGCTCTCTCCGCATCCCTCCGGTTCATAAAGGCCACAAAGCCACAGTTCCTCTCCCTGGCCCTCTCCTCGTCCGTCCGCGGCCACATGATCTTCACGCTGGCTAGAGGGCCGTAACGCCCAAACTCCTGACACAGCATCTCCTCGTTCATCTATACAGCAACCAGAAGAACAGAGATGGGGGAGGGCAGGGAGGGAGGGACTTTTTGTTATTGGTGTCATTTTACATTGGAATATCCTCAGTAATACAATATATCAGTAGCAATTCAGTTACTAATATATGCAATTAGGAATATAATACATTCATACAACACATTTATAAAGCAATTTCTAAACCACAAAAAAGGTTTACCTGTGGGTTGATGTTTCCGAGATATAAGTTAGTCGTAGAGGGGTCTCCAACGTCATGGGAACCAGGTGCAGAGTCATCCAGAACTGCAGAGAGAGCAGAGAAGTCTTTATATAATATATAAACTTAGTGAGACGTAGATATTAAAAGCAAGCCACTGTATTAAGTTATCAAATTACCACTGGACGGACGGTTTCTTCTTGAAGAACCATCCACTAAAAAAAGCAGAAAAGCAGGATAAATGTTGTTTCCCAGCGAAGTGGAAACGGGCTGGGTGGAGGACGGAGGCAGTCAGTAGGAGGAGGGGGGACAGTCAGTAGGAGGAGGGGGGACAGTCAGTAGGAGGAGGAGGGACAGTCAGTCGGAGGAGGAGGGACAGTCAGTCGGAGGAGGAGGGACAGTCAGTAGGAGGAGGGGGGACAGTCAGTAGGAGGAGGGAGGACAGTCAGTAGGAGGAGGGAGGACAGTCAGTAGGAGGAGGGAGGACAGTCAGTAGGAGGAGGGGGGACAGTCAGTAGGAGGAGGGGGGACAGTCGGTAGGAGGAGGGGGGACAGTCGGTAGGAGGAGGGGGGACAGTCGGTAGGAGGAGGGAGGACAGTCGGTATGAGGAGGGAGGACAGTCGGTATGAGGAGGGAGGACAGTCGGTATGAGGAGGGAGGACAGTCGGTATGAGGAGGGAGGACAGTCGGTATGAGGAGGGAGGACAGTCGGTATGAGGAGGGAGGACAGTCGGTATGAGGAGGGAGGACAGTCGGTATGAGGAGGGAGGACAGTCGGTATGAGGAGGGAGGACAGTCGGTATGAGGAGGAGGAGTGGGGGGTACAGTCGGTATGAGGAGGAGGAGTGGGGGGTACAGTCGGTATGAGGAGGAGGAGTGGGGACAGTCGGTATGAGGAGGAGGAGTGGGGACAGTCGGTATGAGGAGGAGGAGTGGGGACAGTCGGTATGAGCAGGAGGAGGGGGACAGTCGGTATGAGGAGGAGTGGGGACAGTCGGTATGAGGAGGAGGAGTGGGGACAGTCGGTATGAGGAGGAGGAGTGGGGACAGTCGGTATGAGGAGGAGGAGTGGGGACAGTCGGTATGAGGAGGAGGAGTGGGGACAGTCGGTATGAGGAGGAGGAGGAAGGAACAGTCGGTATGAGGAGGAGGAGTGGGGACAGTCGGTATGAGGAGGAGGAGTGGGGACAGTCGGTATGAGGAGGAGGAGTGGGGACAGTCGGTATGAGGAGGAGGAGTGGGGACAGTCAGGAGGAGGAGGAAGGAACAGTCAGGAGGAGGAGGAGTGGGACAGTCGGTATGAGGAGGAGGAGGGGGACAGTCGGTATGAGGAGGAGGAGGGGGACAGTCGGTATGAGGAGGAGGAGGGGGAACAGTCGGTATGAGGAGGAGGAGTGGGGACAGTCGGTATGAGGAGGAGGAGGGGGGACAGTCGGTATGAGGAGGAGGAGGGGGGACAGTCGGTATGAGGAGGAGGAGGGGGGACAGTCGGTATGAGGAGGAGGAGGGGGGACAGTCGGTATGAGGAGGAGGAGTGGGGACAGTCGGTATGAGGAGGAGGGAGGACAGTCGGTATGAGGAGGGAGGACAGTCGGTATGAGGAGGGGGGACAGTCGGTATGAGGAGGGGGGACAGTCGGTATGAGGAGGGGGGACAGTCGGTATGAGGAGGGGGGACAGTCGGTATGAGGAGGGGGGACAGTCGGTATGAGGAGGGGGGACAGTCGGTATGAGGAGGGGGGACAGTCGGTATGAGGAGGGGGGACAGTCGGTATGAGGAGGGGGGACAGTCGGTATGAGGAGGGGGGACAGTCGGTATGAGGAGGGGGGACAGTCGGTATGAGGAGGGGGGACAGTCGGTATGAGGAGGGGGGACAGTCGGTATGAGGAGGGGGGACAGTCGGTATGAGGAGGGGGGACAGTCGGTATGAGGAGGGGGGACAGTCGGTATGAGGAGGGGGGACAGTCGGTATGAGGGGGGACAGTCGGTATGAGGAGGGGGGACAGTCGGTATGAGGAGGGGGGACAGTCGGTATGAGGAGGGGGGACAGTCGGTATGAGGAGGGGGGACAGTCGGTATGAGGAGGGGGGACAGTCGGTATGAGGAGGGGGGACAGTCGGTATGAGGAGGGGGGGACAGTCGGTATGAGGAGGGGGGGACAGTCGGTATGAGGAGGGGGGGGACAGTCGGTATGAGGAGGGGGAGACAGTCGGTATGAGGAGGGGGAGACAGTCGGTATGAGGAGGGGGGGACAGTCGGTATGAGGAGGGGGGGACAGTCGGTATGAGGAGGGGGGGACAGTCGGTATGAGGAGGGGGGGACAGTCGGTATGAGGAGGGGGGGCACAGTCGGTATGAGGAGGGGGGGGACAGTCGGTATGAGGAGGGGGGACAGTCGGTATGAGGAGGGGGGACAGTCGGTATGAGGAGGGGGGGACAGTCGGTATGAGGAGGGGGGGACAGTCGGTATGAGGAGGGGGGGACAGTCGGTATGAGGAGGGGGGGACAGTCGGTATGAGGAGGGGGGGCAGTCGGTATGAGGAGGGGGGGACAGTCGGTATGAGGAGGGGGGGACAGTCGGTATGAGGAGGGGGGGACAGTCGGTATGAGGAGGGGGGGACAGTCGGTATGAGGAGGGGGGGACAGTCGGTATGAGGAGGGGGGGACAGTCGGTATGAGGAGGGGGGGGACAATCGGTATGAGGAGGGGGGGACAGTCGGTATGAGGAGGGGGGACAGTCGGTATGAGGAGGGGGGACAGTCGGTATGAGGAGGGGGGACAGTCGGTATGAGGAGGGGGGACAGTCGGTATGAGGAGGGGGGACAGTCGGTATGAGGAGGGGGGACAGTCGGTATGAGGAGGGGGGACAGTCGGTATGAGGAGGGGGGACAGTCGGTATGAGGAGGGGGGACAGTCGGTATGTGGAGGGGGGGACAGTCGGTATGAGGAGGGGGGGACAGTCGGTATGAGGAGGGGGGGACAGTCGGTATGAGGAGGGGGGGGACAGTCGGTATGAGGAGGGGGAGACAGTCGGTATGAGGAGGGGGAGACAGTCGGTATGAGGAGGGGGAGACAGTCGGTATGAGGAGGGGGGGACAGTCGGTATGAGGAGGGGGGGACAGTCGGTATGAGGAGGGGGGGACAGTCGGTATGAGGAGGGGGGGACAGTCGGTATGAGGAGGGGGGGCACAGTCGGTATGAGGAGGGGGGGCACAGTCGGTATGAGGAGGGGGGGCACAGTCGGTATGAGGAGGGGGGGGACAGTCGGTATGAGGAGGGGGGACAGTCGGTATGAGGAGGGACAGTCGGTATGAGGAGGGGGGGGGCAGTCGGTATGAGGAGGGGGGGCAGTCGGTATGAGGAGGGGGGGACAGTCGGTATGAGGAGGGGGGGACAGTCGGTATGAGGAGGGGGGGACAGTCGGTATGAGGAGGGGGGGACAGTCGGTATGAGGAGGGGGGGACAGTCGGTATGAGGAGGGGGGGACAGTCGGTATGAGGAGGGGGGGACAGTCGGTATGAGGGGGGGACAGTCGGTATGAGGAGGGGGGGACAATCGGTATGAGGAGGGGGGGACAAACGGTATGAGGAGGGGGGGACAAACGGTATGAGGAGGGGGGGACAGTCGGTATGAGGAGGGGGGACAGTCGGTATGAGGAGGGGGGACAGTCGGTATGAGGAGGAGGAGGGCAGTCAGTATGAGGGAGAGTACGGGGGGGTTCAAGACAGTCAGTAAGGGGGGGTTCAAGACAGTCAGTACGGGGGGGTTCAAGACAGTCAGTACGGGGGGGTTCAAGACAGTCAGTACGGGGGGGTTCAAGACAGTCAGTACGGGGGGGTTCAAGACAGTCAGTACGGGGGGTTCAAGACAGTCAGTACGGGGGGTTCAAGACAGTCAGTACGGGGGGTTCAAGACAGTCAGTACGGGGGGTTCAAAACAGTCAGTATGGGGGGCAGTCAGTGAGGGGGAGGTTCTAGGTAGTCAGCCAAAGGGTCTGAGAGGCAGGGGCCAGTCAGCCAAAGGGTCTTTATGTATTTTAGATAGTTTAGCGGTTTCCTAGCCTGAAATCTTAACTGATATGCTCTGTTTGACCATTGAAACAGAGCAAATGAGTTTGGACTCCAGCCTAACCTTACCCTGTCAGTAGTCAAACAGCAGACACTTACTTGAGGAGCGTTTTCCCTCCATCCCAGAGAGAGGTTCGAATCGACTGACTCTGCCTTTTATCTTGTGTCTTTCATCCCTCTCCTCCTGTATTCTGGGAGATACAGACGGAGAATATGATGTTATGCAATCCAACGCAATAAACAAGTACAGTCGTGGCCAAAAGTTTTGAGAATGACACAAATATAAATTTCCACAAAGTTTGCTGCTTCAGTGTCTTTAGATATTTTTTTCAGATGTTACTATGGAATACTGAAGTATAATTACAAGCATTTCATAAGTGTCAAAGGCTTTTATTGACAATTACATAAAATTAATGCAAAGAGTCAATATTTGCAGTGTTGACCCTTCTTTTTCAAGACCTCTGCAATCCGCCCTGGCATGCTGTCAATTAACTTCTGGGCCACATCCTGACTGATGGCAGCCCATTCTTGCATAATCAATGCTTGGAGTTTGTCAGAATTTGTAGGTTTTTGTTTGTCCAACCGCCTCTTGAGGATTGACCACAAGTTCTCAATGGGATTAAGGTCTGGTGAGTTTCCTGGCCATGGACCCAAATTATTGATGTTATGTTCCCCGAGCCACTTAGTTATCACTTTTGCCTTATGGCAAGGTGCTCCATCATGCTGGAAAAGGCATTGTTCGTCACCAAACTGTTCCTGGATGGTTGGGAGAAGTTGCTCTCGGAGGATGTGTTGGTACCATTCTTTATTCATGGCTGTGTTCTTAGGCAAAATTGTGAGTGAGCCCACTCCCTTGGCTGAGAAGCAACCCCACACATGAATGGTCTCAAAATGCTTTACTGTTGGCATGACACAGGACTGATGGTAGCGCTCACCTTGTTTTCTCCGGACAAGCTTTTTTCCGGATGCCCCAAACAATCGGAAAGGGGATTCATCAGAGAAAATGACTTTACCCCAGTCCTCAGCAGTCCAATCCCTGTACCTTTTGCAGAATATCAGTCTGTCCCTGATGTTTTTCCTGGAGAGAAGTGGCTTCTTTGCTGCCCTTCTTGACACCAGGCCATCCTCCAAAAGTCTACGCCTCACTGTGCATGCAGATGCACTCACACCTGCCTGCTGCCATTCCTGAGCAAGCTCTGTACTGGTGGTGCCCCGATCCCGCAGCTGAATCAACTTTAGGAGACGGTCCTGGCGCTTGCTGGACTTTCTTGGGGGCCCTGAAGCCTTCTTCACAACAATTGAACCGCTCTCCTAGAAGTTCTTGATGATCCGATAAATGGTTGATTTAGGTTCAATCTAACTGGCAGCAATATCCTTGCCTGTGAAGCCCTTTTTGTGCAAAGCAATGACGACGACATGTGTTTCCTTGCAGGTAACCATGACTGACAGAGGAAGAACAATGATTCCAAGCACTACCCTCCATTTGAAGCTTCCAGTCTGTTATTCGAATTCAATCAACATGACAGAGTGATCTCCAGCCTTGTCCTCGCCAAAACTCACACCTGTTTTAACGAGAGAATCACTGACATGATGTCAGCTGGTCCTTTTGTGGCAGGGCTGAAATGCAGTGGAGATGTTTTTGAGGGATTCAGTTCATTTGCATGGCAAAGAGGGACTTTGCAATTAATTGCAATTCATCTGATCACTCTTCATAACATTCTGGAGTATATGTCATCATACAAACTGAGGCAGCAGACTTTGTGAAAATTAATATATGTGTCATTCTCAAAACTTTTGGCCACGACTGTACATTGTGACGACCCTCCCACTCTCTCTGCCGAATTCTTTCTCTTTGCTCGTTTTCCTTAATAGGATGTCGGTGGGCGGAGCCAGGAGGGTCATCAGCAACATGGGTAACACCTGGGCTTGGGTGTGTCCCAGGATAAATACACCTCTTCCCCATTCATTGAGGAGACTCTCTCCATGCAGACACACTGATAGATTTTGGTTGTAGCATTTTTGTGGCTGTTTTGTTTGTTTGCTTTGGCACCTTTCAACACCCCTTCATTATCACATGTATACACGCAACCACTCACTTACACTACTGATTACTGACACGATTGTTAAATGTATTTAGTTTACTTTAGTTAATAAATATATTTTGTTATTCCTTATCTCCACATTGTCTCCCTTTTTGTTAGGAACTTCGAGCCGGTTGGTGACAACACGGAGCTAAAGGGATGTGAAATCGCTTACTGTTTCAGTTCTTCCTTAAAGAGCTCTAAGTTGCTTTTCTTCTTTTCCTTTTCAGTTGTTTTCTTCAGTGTCTGAAAAGTAAAAAAAAACGTGTTTTTTTCTTGATTTTTGACGAAGCCATTAAAATAACTACCTATTTGGTTAGTCGAACAACAGTCAAATAAATGCTTGTTGCAATAATACATACGTGTTTTTTATCTAATGTTAAAAACTGTGGAGGGGTTTCCAAAGGCAGGAAGCTGCCTTTCGGTGGTGCTGCTGTTTCGAAGCGAGACTTGGGTTTATACAGCTTGCCCTTCTTGTCATCGGAAGCAGCCTCCTCTGTAGGAAAAAGCATACAGTATGTCAACACGAGATAGTCTAGTTTTTTACTAGAATGTACAATACAATAGTTCACAACTGTATTTATCCAATACACAGAGACAATGGAAAATGGTAATTTGACTCCCCAACATACAGTTGAAGTCGTGAGTTTACATACACTTATGTGAGTCATTAAAACTCGTTTTTCACCCACTCCACAAATTTCTGGTAACAAACTATAGTTTTGACAAGTCGGTTAGGACAACGTTGTGCATGACACAAGTCATTTATCCAACAATTGTTTACAAACAGGTTATTTCACTTATAATTCACTGTATCACAATTCCAGTGGATCAGAAGTTGACATACACTAAGTTGACTGTGCCTTTAAACAGCTTGGGAAATTCCATAAAATTATTTCATGGCATTAGAAGCTTCTGATTGGCTATCTGACATCATTTGAGTCAATTGGAGGTGTACCTGTGGATGTATTTCAAGGCCTACCTTCAAACTCAGTGCCTCTTTGCTTGACATCATGGGAAAATCAAAAGATATCAGCCAAGACCTCAGAAAAAAATTGTTGACCTCCACAGGTCTGGTTCATCCTTGGGAGCAATTTCCAAACCCCTGAAGGTACCACGTTCATCTGTACAAACAATAGTACGCAAGTATAAACACCATGGGACCACACAGCCGTCATACCGCTCAGGAAGGAGACGCGTTCTGTCTCCTAGAGATGAACGTACTTTGGATGCGAAAAGTGCAAATCAATCCCTGAACAGCAAAGCACCCTGTGAAGATGCTGGAGGAAACAGGTACAAACGTATCTATATCCACAGTAAAACAAGTCATATGTCAACATAACCTGAAAGGCCGCTCAGCAAGGAAGAAGCCACTGCTCCAAAACCGTCATAAAAAAGCCAGACTACGGTTTGCAACTGCACATGGGGACAAAGATCGTACATTTTGGAGAAGTGTCCTCTGGTCTGATGAAACAAAAATAGAACTGTTTGGCCATAATGACCATCGTTATGTTTGAAGGAAAAAGGGGGATGCTTGCAAGCTGAAGAACACCATCCCAACCGTGAAGCATGGGGGTGGCAGCATCATGTTGTGGGGGTGCTTTGCTGCAGGAGGGACTGGTGCACTTCACAAATTAAATGGCATCATGAGGAAGGACAATATATCCACATAATTTAAGCAACATCTCAAGACATCAGTAAGGAAGTTAAAGCTTGCTCGCAAATGGGTCTTCCAAATGGACAATGACCCCAAGCATACTTCCAAAGGTCTGGCAAAATGGCTTAAAGACAACAAAGTCAAGGTATTGGAGTGGCCTTCACAAAGCCCTGACCTCAATCCTATAGAAAATGTGTGGGCAGAACTGAAAAAGCGTGTGCGAGCAAGGAGGCCTACAAACCTGACTCAGCTACACCAGCTCTGTCAGGAGAAATGGGCCAAAATTCACCCAACTTATTGAGGGAAGCTTGTGGAAAACTACCCAAAACGTTTGACCCAAGTTAAACAATTTAAAGGCAATGCTACCAAATACTAATTGAGTGTATGTAAACTTCTGACCCACTGGGAATGCGATGAAAGAAAATAAAAGCTGAAATAAATAATTCTCTCTACTATTCTTCTGACATTTCCCATTCGTAAAATAAAGTGGTGATCCTAACTGACCTAAGACAGGGAATTTTTACTAGGAATAAATGTCAGGAATTGTGAAAATCTGAGTTTTAATGTATTTGGCTCAGGTGTATGTAAACTTCCGACTTCAACTGTATCTACACATTTAATATTTAGCTAAAAATATCCCTGATAGTTTTGTGCGGTTTGAGTTGGTTCTTCTTACCTTTAGTTGCATTAGCAATGCCTCCCCGGACAAAGGCCTTGACCTTGCCCTCTCCTCCCTCGAACGCAGCCAGGAACTCTTCATAGATCTCTGCAGCTGCACGCTCATCCTCCTGCCAAGGACCAGACCATCAACATCTCTCACAGGCCATCTCACAATACCAGAGCACTTGTCCAATAATAAATACGTATTATACTTTCTGCTGCAAAAACGTTTCCTACCGTTTGCTCTAATAAACACGCCACTGATTCAACAAACCAATTTAAACACAAACAGCTAATGCTACATGAATCCACTTTGGAATGATCAAGTTTATAGAAAATGCAAGGTGCATTAGGATGCTGCCCAAAACAAACACGTGGGCATATCCAGATTTCAATTTGATCCCTTGTGTGGGTCACAACTTGTAACATGAAATACATTTGACACTTCTATTTACCTTCTTTTTGATTTCCTCTTGTTCCTTCTTGCTTAGGGTCCTCTTGGGCACGACCGTTTTGCCAATGCTGAAGGACTTCAACTTGCTCTCTAGTAGCGCCTACAAATGTAAATAAAAGACAACTTCGATAGCTAAAGAGTTGAATACACTCACATGTCTCATTACAATAACAGTTAAGAGATCACTCATTTGTGCGTTTTCCTTGAGGTTGCTTGATATTCTTCCATGCATTAGTTAGCACGCTGACCTGACAGACAACGTTGTGAAACAGCCACCTTACAGTATGCTAACTGGTGAAATGACAGGTTGTTGCTAGCTAGCTGCTACCTAACAGCCAACTGGCTATTTACTAATACTGTGGATAGTATTGTGTTGTTGAATTGGAATGATCGAAATGTTGAGTTTGTCAGAAGCTTAGCTAACTACGGTAGTTATCACAGCCTGTCAGGAGGCCTACGGCGGGTATAATGATTTTTGTCCACCAGCTACAGCTTCACAACGGCAAAGGACTAGTGGAGGCTATTGTTAGCTAGCCCGTATTTATTTATTCACCACGCTGGTGCAACAACCAAAACCAAGCACCAACTCACAGCAACTAGCTAAATGGAGCCAAATGCTACAATAGTAATCAGCTAACTATGTAAACACATGGCGAATCAGTCCAATGTTTGAAAACAGGAAAAATACCGGTGTATCAGGCCCTTACAGTAGCTAGCTAGCTAGCGTTAATAAGCTAAGTGGTCTTTTCGTACACAAACGCTCCTTATAATTAGGAACACGTATGGCAACAGCTGCACAACGTTTATAACCACACAAACTACAATAAACAGTTCGTATAGAGTTGAATTGCCAATGCATCAAGTAAATGTCGATTAATAAATTCACCTTTGCGCTAGATTTCTGCGAACCACCTGGCGTTCGGTCCGCCATCTTGGTTGTGCTAACTTTAATCAATTACCGATTTTGGGATACGTTTTTTTACCTAGTCCAAAATAGTCGAATAAAGAAAAATCGATGACTGTTTGCATAGCTTAGTAGTTGTTTGAATGGCCTACTACCTAAATGGTGGCCTTGCAATAATAGGCTTCTGGATAAAAAACAACTAGAACTATTAATTAATCAGCCAACTATAAATCACAGTCGTGATATATTTTTTGTGGGGTTGGTGCCTACTCCATATTTAAATTCAGTGGTGTAAAGTACTTCAGTATATTTTAGAAATTACAATTATTTTTGATACTTAAGTATAATTAAAACCCAACACTTTTAGACTTTTACTCAAGTAGTATTTTACTGGGTGACTTTCACTTTTACTTTAGTAATTTTCTATTAAGGTATCTTTACCTTTACTCAAGTATGACAATTGGGTATTTTATTCACCACTGTTTAATAAATTGCATTACCCAACTTGTTCTATTGATGACCTGTTGACACATGGCTTTTCAAGCCAAATTCACACATTCAGACAACCTGAAAACATGTATTTGAGAAGCGATGCTTCATTTGCGCCACCAGATGGAGCCATTTATAGCCAAACCTCTCTGTGTGTGCGTTTGTGTGTGTGTGTGTGTGTGTGTGTGTGTGTGTGTGTGTGTGTGTGTGTGTGTGTGTGTGTGTGTGTGTGTGTGTGTGTGCGTGCGTGCGTGTGCGTGCGCACGTGTACATTTACATGTTAAAATATCTCAAATTTGACCAACTTTTATCTAGGGGTTTAGTGTTGTGAGAATTAGAGTTAGAATTAGAATTGCATTAAAGATTAGGGTTTGGAGCTAGGGTTAGTTTTAGGGTTAGGAGCTAGGGTTAGGAGCTAGGGTTAGGTTTAGGTTTAGGTTTAGGGTTAGGAGCTAGGGTTAAGTTTAGGGTTAGGGTTAAAGTTAAGGTTTAAAAAAACAATAACAGATCAGAGGCAGTAGGGATGACCAGGGATGTTCACTTGATAAGTGTGTGAATTGGACCATTTTCCTGTCAAAATGTTTATTTTATTTATTTTTATTTAACCTTTATTTAACTAGGCAAGTCAGTTAAGAACAAATTCTTATTTACTATAACGGCTTACCAAAAGGCAAAAGGCCTCCTGCGGGGACGGGGGCCTGGGATAAAAAAAGAAGAATACAATACAATATAGGACAAAAGACACATCACAACAAGAGAGACAACACAACACTACTAAAGAGAGATCTAAGACAACAACATAGCAAGGCAGCAACACCTGACAGCACAAATCATGGTACAAACATTATTGGGCACAGACAACAGCACAAAGGGCAAGAAGGTAGAGACAACAATACATCACACAAAGCAGCCATAACTGTCAGCAAGAGTGTCCATGATTTCCCAGGTACTGGGAAATACACCACAAATGTAACGAATACTTTTGGGTGTCAAGGAAAATGTATGGAGTAAAAAGTACAATATTTTCTTTAGGAATGTAGTGAAGTAAAAGTAAACGTTGGCAAAAATATAAATAGTAAAGTAAAGTACAGATACTCCAAAAAACTACTTAAGTAGTACTTTAAAGTATTTGAGCTTAAGTACTTTACACCACTGGTATACAGTCTATGTATGAGGAGTACCTGGGATATGGATTCGGCTATTTCATCCACAAGCGTTGCTGACAGGTATATAAATCGAGCACACAGCCATGCAATCTCCATAGACAAACACTGGCAGTAGAAAGGCCTTACTGAAGAGCTCAGTGACTTTCATAGGATGCCACCTTTCCAACACGTCAGTTCATCAGCTTTCTGCCCTGCTAGAGCTGCCCCGGACAACTGTAAATTATGTTATGTGAAGTGGAAACATCTCGGAGCAACAACAGTTCAGCTGTGAAGTGGTAGGCCACACAAGCTCATAGAACGGGACCACCGAGTGCTGTAAAACGTAACGTGTAAAAATGATCTGTCCTCGGTTGCAACTGTGTTTGTTGGGAGCTTCATGAAATGGATTTCCATGGCCGAGCAGCCGCATACAAGCCTAAGATCACCATGTGCAATGATAAGCGCCGGCTGGTGTGGCGTAAACCTCGCCTCCATTGGACTCTGGAGCAGTGGAAACACATTCTCTGGAGTGATGAATCACGCTTCACATTCTGGCAGTCCAGCAGACAAATGTAGGTTTGGTGGATGCCAGGAGAACGCTACCTGTCCCAATGCATAGTGCCAACTGTACAACTTGGTGGAGGAGGAATAATGATATGGGGCTATTTTTCATGGTTCGGGCTAGGCCCCTTAGTTCCAGTGTAGGGAAATCTTAACGCCGCATACAATAACATTCTAGACAATTCTGTGCTTCCAACTTTGTGGCAACAGTTTGGGTAAGGCCCTTTCCTGTTTCAGCATGACAATGCCCCCAAGGTCCATACAGAAATGGTTTGTCGAGATTGGTGTGGAACAACTTGACTGGCCTACACAGAGCCCTGATCTCAAACCCATCAAACACCTTTGGGATGAATTTGAACACCGACTGCGAGCCAGGCCTAATCGCCCAACATCAGTGCCCGACCACACTAGGGCTCTTGTGGCTGAATGGAAGCAAGTCCCTGCAGCAATGTTCCAACATCTAGTGGAAATCCTTTCCAGAAGAGAGGAGGCTGTTATAGTAGCCAAGGGGGGGAACGACTCCATATTAATGCCCATGAATTTGGAATGAGATGTTTGACGAGCAGGTGTCCACATACTTTTGATCATGTAGTGTAGTTGGGGTGCTTGATTGAGGTAATATGTACATGTAGGTAGGGGTGAAAGCAGAAAGTCCCTTTGATTAATAACTATTCAGCAGTCTTATTTATGGCTTTGGGATAGAAGCTGTTCAGGAGCATTTTGATCCCAGAATTGATGCTCCGGTACCGCTTGCCATGCGGTAGCAGAGAGAACAGACTAAGACTTGGGTGGATTCTGGCAATTTTTAGGGCCTTCAATTTTGAGATGCTTTTTAAGGACCTTCCTCTAGGATAGAGGATACATATGGTGTACTGTACATATGGTGCATAAGGGCACATTTTGGAATATGTACTGTAAATACTGTAACATACAGGGCATTCAGAAAGTATTCAGACCCCTTCACTTTTTCCACATTTTATTCCGTTTCAGACTTATTCTAAAATTGTTTTTCTTTTTTAAACAATCTTCATCAATCTACACACAACACCACATAATCACAATTCAAAAACAGGTAATTTTTTTTTGCTGCAAATGTATAAAAAAAAACAAACAACAGAAATACCTTATTTACTTAAGTATTCAGACCCTTTGCTATGAAACTCGAAATGGAGCTCAGGTACATTCTGTTTCCACTGATCATCCTTGAGATGTTTCTTCAACTTGATTTGTGTCCACCTGTTGAAAATTCTATTGACTGGAAATTATTTGGAAAGGCACACACCTGTCTATATAAGTTCCCACAATTGACAGTGCATGTCAGAGCAAAAACCAAGCCATGAGGTCAAAGTAATTGTCCGTAGAGCTCCCGAGACAGGATTGTGTCGAGGCACAGATCTGGGGAAGGGCACCAAAAAATGTCTGCAGCATTGAAGGTCCCCAAGAACACAGTGGCCTCCGTCATTCTTAAATGGAAGAAGTTTGGAACCACCAAGACTCTTCCTAGTGCTGGCCGCCCAGCCAAACTCAGCAATCGGGGGAGAAGGGCCTTGGTCAGGGAGGTGACCAAGAACCCAATGGTCACTCTAACAGAGCTCCAGAGTTTCTCTGTGGAGATGGGAGAACCTTCCAGAAGGACAACCATCTCTGCAGCACTCCACCAATCAGGCCTTTATGGTAGAGTGGCCGGACAGAAGCCACTCCTCAGTAAAGGCACATGACAGCCCGCTTGGAGTTTGCCAAAAAGCACCTAAAGAATCTCAGACCATGAGAAACAAGATTCTGTCGTTTGATGAAACCAAGATTGAAAACTTTGGCCTGACTGTCGAGCGTCACTTCTGGAGGAAACCTGACACCATCCCTACGGTGAAGTATGCTGGTGGCAGCATCACGCTGTGGGGAGGGACTAGGAGACTAGTCAGGATCGAGGGAAAGATGAATGGAGCAAAGTAAAAACCTGCTCCAGAGCGCTCAGGACCACGGACTGGGGCGAAGGTTCACCTTCCAACAGGACAACGACCCTAAGCACACAGCCAAGACAACGCAGGAGTGGCTTCAGGACAAGTCTCTGAATGTCCTTGAGTGGCCCAGCCAGAGCCCGGACTTGAAACCGATTTAACATCTCTGGAGAGACTTGAAAATAGCTGTGCAGCGACGCTCCCCATCCCACCTGATAGAGCTTGAGAGGATCTGCAGAGAAAAATAGGAGAAACTCGCCAAATTCAGGTGTGCCAAGCTTGTAGCATCATACCCAAGAAGACTTGAGGCTGTAATCGCTGCCAAAGGTGTTAATCAAAGTACTGAGTTAAGGGTCTGAATACTTATGTAAATGTGATATTCCAGTTTTTCGTTTTAATAAATTAGCAACATTTTCTAAAAACCTGTTCTACTTTAGTCAAATTGATGAGGGAAAAAAAATGTCATCCACTTTAGAATAAGGCTCTAACGTAACAAACGTAACGTAACAAAATGTGTAAAAAGTGATAGGGTCTGAATACTTTCCGAATGCACTGTATATGCCTACTGTAATAGTCTTATCTAAAATAATTATAGCCCTATAGGCTATTTTAGTTGTTTAGGCATATTTTGCATTGATGTATTCATTATTCTCTCTTTTTTTTTTTAAATGCATGTCATTCTGAAGATCTCATAGAAACAGTCTATATTCAAAGTGCATACATTTTGTTCATGTGGAACTCTGTTCCCTGGATAAATCTTTCACTAGGGATATTCACATTATTCTTTCGAAGGTAAATTATTCTGCCAGGTGTGGTATTAAACTAAAGCAAGAGTCCCCCACTCCCCCCCATACTCCTCCCACCCCAATACTTCCAGTGCGTCTTTGATACCAGGTTTTGGAAAAAGGCAGCTGCCTGCGGATTGCTCCCTCCTACCACGCAGAACAAATGCTTTATTCAGTCTGTGTTCCAGCTTGCAGCCTGCGAAACTCCCTCCAGGAACTTTCCTGAGTACTTTTCCCCACGGCTCGAGCCACTGAATGTCATTCATGCCACGGAGCGAAAACATGCGAACTGGTGCCTGGTCCGTTCACCCGACAATGTGGAGAATATGCAGTATTTTTTGTGCTTGGGGTGTCCTGTCTTTGACAGAGGTCTGCGCGCAGTCTCTACTGGGGTCACGACGGAGGTAGGTTACCTTTTCCCTTCACTTTAATCTAACAATCTATAGTTTTTTGGGCTCTGTGTTAGGCTATTGGTCAGGAAAAACAACTGTGTAGCACTAGCCTACTGTACAAAGCCTTATCACGAGTTGTCAGTGATACGTTAGTCTACAGCACAATGATGAAGGAACCGCATCAATCATCATCATCATTTATCATCATCACCACCGGGGAGTTATTATTTTGGAGTAATCTGCAGTGTGCGCTGTAGGCATGAGGACGCACACAGGCGCATTGCCGAGACATCCCATAATAAACACCAACAATACCTTTACGCCTAGGTTTTTTCTCCTTTCAAAGATTCCTTGATAGACATTTGTACTAGAAATGAGAAGTGTCACAAATATTTTTTCTCATGTTTCCAGACCAACGTTTACATGCGGAGGCAATATAACGGATGATTCTGGGGTCGTTGGGAGCCCGGGATATCCAGGGGTGTATCCCCCAAATACCAAATGTGTTTGGAGAATCACGGTGAGCCAAACATACTTGTAGCCTACTGTAAATACATGATCCATGTTTAACAGTTATCAACTTAGTGTGTTCCTAATTAGCTACTGAAGGCTATTAGGTTTACCAGCGCCATGTCAGACAAAATGAGAAGCAATATCAGTGAACTAAAATGATGCAATGATTCTTGTAATACACTTCAATGGTGTACCAATCCACAAATCCTAACTGTGTAATTGGTAGTCTGGTATTTGGCTAGTGGCTCAGCACCCCTCAGGCATTTTGAGCTGCCTGCTTGGTATTTTCAACATGCAGTCTGGTCACATGGCTGGAATGAATAAACGGCAAATCAAGGAAATAATCACCAACAGCAAAGTCCTGTAATTAAAGAAAAACTGTATGTTTCTTACTTGTTAATAACATGTGTATCCTTGCTAGATTTAGACTTGGAATGCTTTGACTGTTGATTGCAGTTTGGTGTATTTAAAAGTGGAAGAGATTCATCAAGGTTCATTCATTGCATATCAGAGGAAGATCTGTTTTCTATTATATTGAGTTGTCAGATAGGCCCCTTATGTGATTGTCTAGATTGTACTGTATACTGTATGTGATTGTATGTCGTCTCAGGTCCCTGAGGGTAAAGTGGTGGTCCTGTCCTTCCGCTTCATTGACCTGGAGAGTGACAACCTGTGTCGCTATGACTACATAGATGTGTACAGCGGCCATGCGAGTGGCCAGAGGCTGGGCCGCTTCTGTGGGACCTTCAGGCCAGGCGCCTTGGTCTCCACTGGCAACAAGATGCTAATTCAGATGGTGTCTGATGCCAACACGGCTGGGAGTGGCTTCCTGGCGGTGTACTCGGCTGCCGAGCCGCACGAGAGAGGTAAGCAGAATAGAATATAGACGAAGAATAGAATAATACTATAGTCATTTTTAAGGGTTTACGTGTCTTACTCAAGAGCACAGTGGCAGGAGACGGATCTAGGATCCTATTTAGGATCCTATTTTTTCCTATTGGACTTGAGATTCTAACCGGTGACCCGCCATTTGCAGGCGGGTCACCGGTTGTCTAGGCTACCTCCCGGGCCAGGAACCACTGTGTGGGTTGAAGAGGGGCTGTGCCGTCTCTAAGCTGTTGTAGCCCTAGGTGTAGTGTGTAGGGAACACTGTAGTCATCTGTATCCAGGCTCTACCCAAGCATGTTCAGCAGAGCCTTAGAGGCTGAGTCCTACTCTGACACATCGTGACACATCGTAAAGACATCCGATGTCAGTGAGTGTTTGTGTGTTTAGGGCCAAAGGTCACATTCTAACAAGCTAATTCACGGGCCTCTTAACCTCCTCTAGCTGCCTCTAGTAATGATACAATACCCAGATGGAAATTTCTGAGAGGGGAATTATTTACATCTGAGAAAGAAAAGGCAGTTGTAGCTTGATAAATTACTCCCAACGGATAGCAGGTCATACAACAGCAAATGAGTGGAAAGAACAGTGGAACTTGGTAAGATAAAGTTCAGACTTCTTATGTAGTTAAGACGAGACCTATTGACTTAAAGCTTGCTCGCGGACGAGGTGAATGAAAAACAGGAACGTCTCGACACATTTCACAGTATGACGAGGAATTTGTCACGGCTTGTTTTTCCGGACAGAGTGCTCTAGAGGCAGACAGGTCAGCGCCGTCCCGTCCTCTTCTCACCCGGTGACGTCTCCCTGAATGAGTTTGTGGAATTTTAATGGTTGGTTGTATACCTTCTCTCTGTCTCCGTACCTCTACAGTAGCTGACAGCTAGAATGTCTCTGGGTCTGTCAGTTCAGATAGACTGTGGTTCTTCACTCACCTGATGATGCTGGAGCAGATAGACTGTGGTTCCTCACTCACCTGATGCTGCTGGAGCAGATAGACTGTGGTTCCTCACACACCTGATGCTGGAGCAGATAGACTGTGGTTGCTCACACACCTGATGCTGGAGCAGATAGACTGTGGTTGCTCACACACCTGATGCTGGAGCAGATAGACTGTGGTTGCTCACACACCTGATGCTGGAGCAGATAGACTGTGGTTCCTCACACACCTGATGCTGGAGCAGATAGACTGTGGTTGCTCACACACCTGATGCTGGAGCAGATAGACTGTGGTTGCTCACACACCTGATGCTGGAGCAGATAGACTGTGGTTGCTCACACACCTGATGCTGGAGCAGATAGACTGTGGTTGCTCACACACCTGATGCTGCTGGAGCAGATAGACTGTGGTTCCTCACACACCTGATGCTGGAGAAGATAGACTGTGGTTGCTCACACACCTGATGCTGGAGCAGATAGACTGTGGTTCTTCACACACCTGATGCTGGAGCAGATAGACTGTGGTTCTTCACACACCTGATGCTGGAGCAGATAGACTGTGGTTGCTCACACACCTCATGCTGGAGCAGATAGACTGTGGTTGCTCACACACCTGATGCTGGAGCAGATAGACTGTGGTTGCTCACACACCTGATGCTGGAGAAGATAGACTGTGGTTCTTCACACACCTGATGCTGGAGCAGATAGACTGTGGTTGCTCACACACCTGATGCTGGAGCAGATAGACTGTGGTTGCTCACACACCTGATGCTGGAGCAGATAGACTGTGGTTGCTCATACACCTGATGCTGGAGCAGATAGACTGTGGTTGCTCACACACCTGATGCTGGAGCAGATAGACTGTGGTTGCTCACACACCTGATGCTGGAGCAGATAGACTGTGGTTCTTCACACACCTGATGCTGGAGCAGATAGACTGTGGTTCTTCACACACCTGATGCTGGAGCATATAGACTGTGGTTGCTCTGTCTCCCCGTTCCTGCGACTGGTTAAAACTGAAAAGCACCACACAGCCCTCTTCCATTGGTTCAATGTCTATTTTAGTTACTCAGACAAATTGCACTCGCCGTCGTCTGCCAGCCATGAGTATGGGAGCTCAGCTGTAGTGGAAACACTGTTAGTCACCAAACTGCATGTTACAGGAGATCCAACGGTGGTTTTTAAAGATCCACAGATCTCTTGCCAGTCCAAGCAGCTTGTGTGGTAGGCTGACGTGTTCTTTCTCCGATGTGTGATGGCTTGCCTAGCGTGTGGACTTCCTGTTAACAACACATCCCAGCAGGGGACCAAAGCATAGAGACAGACAACTGTCTTTTTTAGTTACTCGTAATCACAAAGGAAGCATGAGATGAGAGTTAGCCTACTGATTAGAACATTCTAGAAGGACTCATTATAGAATTATTTCATGCACAACATCCCGTCCTTTGACGTTAAAGAGGAAGATATATTTTGCACATAAAGGAACAGTCACTGGAGGATGTTCAGTGGTTCTTTAAAGTAACAGCATGTGAAGCAGTACTATCTGCCAGGGACTATAACTAAACGTTGTGCTTTGACTTTGCACCCACCAGGGGACCAGTACTGTGGAGGGCGTCTGGATAAACCGTTCGGGTCAATTAAAACCCCTAACTGGCCTGAGAAGGACTACCCTGCTGGTGTCACCTGCTCATGGCACATAGTGGCTCCTAAGAACCAGGTGAGCGTTACTATCAGATGCCCCAGCAGTAGTTCATTGGGGATCCTAACACATACTACTGCTACTCGCAGTTCAACTTGACGAATGACACCATTGAGAGTGATTGAGATCGTTTGAGGTTTTCACATCATTGCTTTGTGCTTTGCTCTTGTTTAGTGCTGCACAGTGTAATACACCTTTAGAATGTGGGCTGAATGTAATGTGTTCTATGTAACCTGTGTTCTATGTAACCTGTGTTCTATGTAACCTGTGTTCTATGTAACCTGTGTTCTATGTAACCTGTGTTCTATGTAACCTGTGTTCTATGTAACCTGTGTTCTATATAACCTGTGTTCTATGTAACCTGTGTTCTATGTAACCTGTGTTCTATGTAACCTGTGTTCTATGTAACCTGTGTTCTATGTAACCTGTGTTCTATGTAACCTGTGTTCTATATAACCTGTGTTCTATGTAACCTGTGTTCTATATAACCTGTGTTCTATGTAACCTGTGTTCTATGTAACCTGTGTTCTATGTAACCTGTGTTCTATGTAACCTGTGTTCTATATAACCTGTGTTCTATGTAACATGTGTTCTATGTAACATGTGTTCTATGTAACATGTGTTCTATGTAACCTGTGTTCTATGTAACCTGTGTTCTATGTAACCTGTGTTCTATGTAACCTGTGTTCTATATAACCTGTTTTCTATGTAACATGTGTTCTATGTAACCTGTGTTCTATGTAACATGTGTTCTATGTAACCTGTGTTCTATGTAACCTGTGTTCTATGTAACATGTGTTCTATGTAACCTGTCCACTAACACAGATCATTGAGGTGAAGTTTGAGAAGTTCGATGTGGAAAGAGACAACTACTGTCGCTATGACTACGTGGCCATTTTCAACGGGGCAGAGATCAACGATGCCAAGAGGATCGGGAAGTACTGTGGCGATAGCCCTCCAGCGTACGTCACACACCTGTTTCTACTATGCATTTATCTTGCTAATGTAGCTACCGCTTATCGTGTTGATCTTGATCAACAAATCAATTCACATTGGATTTGTCACATGCACCAAATACAACAGGTGTAGACTTTACAGTGAAATGCTTACGAGCCCTTTTCCCAACAATGCAGAGTTAAAAAGTAAGAAAAAAATTACCCCAAAAATAAAAAAGGAAACAGTAACAGAATAAAATAACAATAATGAGACTATATACAAGGAGTACCAGTACTGAGTCAATGTGCAGGGGTATGAGGTTGTTGAGATAATTGAGGTAATATTCCATGTAAGTAAGGGTAAAAGTGACTAGGCAATCAGGATAGATAGTAAACAGGATAGATAATAAATCTACTAATGCCTTATTTACTGATAAACCTATGCACAATATATTCATTAGCCTATGTGATCTCTCTCTCTCTCTGCCCCCCTTCAGTCCAGTGTTCTCTGAAGGTAACCAGCTCCTGATCCAGTTCCTCTCAGACCTCAGTTTGACTGCAGACGGGTTCATCGGCCACTACAAGTTCAGACCTAAGAAGTTCTCCACCACCCCGGTACCACTGACCACCACCACCCCAGCAGTTACCACCAGACCCATACGTAGGTAGCTCTCTTTTCTCTGTTTAATCCAAGCAGGAGATATATGTCCCCTTGTCCATCACATCACAGTCTTGTTGTTACAATGTAACACAGCCTTGTTGTTGCAGATCTACTGTGGTATTAGCCTGGTCCCATATCATATCTACTGTGGTATTAACCTGGTCCAATATCAGATCTACTGTGGTATTAACCTGGTCCCATATCAGATCTACTGTGGTATTAGCCTGGTCCCATATCAGATCTACTGTGGTATTAGCCTGGTCCCATATCATATCTACTGTGGTATTAACCTGGTCCAATATCAGATCTACTGTGGTATTAACCTGGTCCCATATCAGATCTACTGTGGTATTAGCCTGGTCCCATATCAGATCTACTGTGGTATTAGCCTGGTCCCAGATCAGATCTACTGTGGTATTAACCTGGTCCCAGATCAGATCTACTGTGGTATTAACCTAGTCCCAAATCAGATCTACTGTGGTATTAGCCTGGTCCCAGATCAGATCTACTGTGGTATTAACCTGGTCCCAAATCAGATCTACTGTGGTATTAGCCTGGTCCCAAATCAGATCCACTGTGGCAGTGGCTGTTGCCCAGGATGAAAGGCAATGGAGCACACACCAAGGCTGGATGGCAGTTCATCTCTTTGTAGATTGGAAGCCAGTCATAACATCAGTCCCCTACATGTTATCACTTTCTTCTAGTCTTTTTACATCTGTAATTTGTCAACTAGGACAGAGCTAAGGGGAAGGGGGACTAGTAAACACCCCAAATATCCTGGGTTAAGGAATGATAGTCACCAGTTGAAGTATCCTGAGTTAAGGAATGATAGTCACCAGTTGAAGTATCCTGAGGTAAGGAATGACAGTCACCAGTTGAAGTATCCTGGGGTAAGGAATGATAGTCACCAGTTGAAGTATCCTGAGGTAAGGAATGATAGTCACCAGTTGAAGTATCCTGTGGTAAGGAATGACAGTCACCAGTTGAAGTATCCTGGGGTAAGGAATGATAGTCACTAGTTGAAGTATCCTTGGGTAAGGAATGATAGTCACCAGTTGAAGTATCCTGGGGTAAGGAATGATAGTCACCAGTTGAAGTATCCTGGGGTAAGGAATGATAGTCAACAGTTGAAGTATCCTGGGGTAAGGAATGATAGTCACCAGTTGAAGTATCCTGGGGTAAGGAATGATAGTCACCAGTTGAAGTATCCTTGGGTAAGGAATGATAGTCCCCAGTTGAAGTATCCTGTGGTAAGGAATGATAATCACCAGTTGAAGTATCCTGGGGTAAGGAATGATAGTCCCCAGTTGAAGTATCCTGGGGTAAGGAATGATAGATTCCAGTTGAAGTATCCTGGGGTAAGGAATGACAGTCACCAGTTGAAGTATCCTGGGGTAAGGAATGATAGTCACCAGTTGAAGTATCCTGGGGTAAGGAATGATAGTCCCCAGTTGAAGTATCCTGGGGTAAGGAATGATAGTTACCAGTTGAAGTATCCTGGGGTAAGGAATGATAGTCACCAGTTGAAGTATCCTGGAGTAAGGAATGATAGTCACCAGTTGAAGTATCCTGGGTTAAGGAATGATAGTCACCAGTTGAAGTATCCTGGGGTAAGGAATGATAGTCACCAGTTGAAGTATCCTTGGGGTAAGGAATGATAGTCACCAGTTGAAGTATCCTGCGGTAAGGAATGATAGTCACCAGTTGAAGTATCCTGGGGTAAGGAATGATAGTTACTAGTTGAAGTATCCTGGGTTAAGGAATGATAGTCACCAGTTGAAGTATCCTGGGGTAAGGAATGATAGTCACCAGTTGAAGTATCCTGGGGTAAGGAATGATAGATTCCAGTTGAAGTATCCTGGGATAAGGAATGATAGTCCCCAGTTGAAGTATCCTGGGGTAAGGAATGATAGATTCCAGTTGAAGTATCCTGGGGTAAGGAATGATAGTCACCAGTTGAAGTATCCTGGGGTAAGGAATGATAGTCACCAGTTGAAGTATCCTGGGGTAAGGAATGATAGTCACCAGTTGAAGTATCCTGGGGTAAGGAATGATAGTCACCAGTTGAAGTATCCTGAGGTAAGGAATGATAGTCACCAGTTGAAGTATCCTGGGGTAAGGAATGATAGTCACCAGTTGAAGTATCCTGGGGTAAGGAATGACAGTCACCAGGTGAAGTATCCTGGGGTAAGGAATGACAGTCACCAGGTGAAGTATCCTGGGGTAAGGAATGACAGTCACCAGGTGAAGTATCCTGGGGTAAGGAATGACAGTCACCAGGTGAAGTATCCTGGGGTAAGGAATGTTTTTAGGGCGCACACACAACCCTTTATTGTTTTTCTTTCAATGAGGCCAGTACTCACAATATCAAATCCCTAGTCAGATGATTGCCTTGGCAGCCCCCCGCCATGATGTCATCTGGGCCCTGTCATGACTGCCTCAGATTGTCTTATCTTTCAGCCGTTTTGTTCTCCACCAGTAAAAAATAACATTTGGACAGTGGTTGGAGAGTCATTTTCTAGTCTTCCCTATACACTACCATAGTAGCTTTGATTGTAAAAACAGATGGTAGCCAGCAGTAAGCAATTTTTGTTGTATCTTTATTTAACTAAGCAAGTCAGTTAAGAACAAATTCTTATGTATGATGATGGCCTAGGAACAGTGGCCTTGTTCAGGGGCAGAACAACAGCTTTTTACCTTGTCAGCTCAGGGATTTGATCTAGCAAACTTTTGGTTACGAGTCCAATAGCTCTAACCGCTAGGCTACCTGCTGGGGCGGCACACCTATACTTTGAGCATGAACAGTACATCATTATTTGATTGTTTTTATTAATATTATTATTAATATTTTTAGCGCCTTGGGTGTAAGAAAAGTGTTTTACAAATTAAATGAATTATTATTAGGAATATTATTATTATTATTATTGCTATTATGTGGGGCAGCAGGTAGCCTAGTGGTTAGAGCGTTGGGCCAGTAACCGAAAGGTTGCTGGATCGAATCCCCAAGCTGACAAGGTCAGCAAAAAAGACAGTCAAAATCTGTCTTTCTGCCCCTGAACAAGGCAATTAACCCATTGTTCCCCGGTAGGCTGTCATTGTAAATAAGAATTTGTTCTTAACTTAATAAAGGTTAAAATAATAATGTGAACCGTTATGTAGGATTCAGTGGTGGTCGGGGCTGTTTAAGATGAGGGAGGATTTAAAAAAAATAATGAACAGCATATTGGATGACTGTCATTGATATTCCATTCACCCAGCTCAATGTAACATTGATAGGTTTAGGCTACTTCATAATACTACATTTTTCCCTATACCCATCATGAGGTTGCGACAACCTAGCCTATGAATGAAAGTTTACAGCGTAGGTGCACACAGGTCGAGATAATTTCACAATCTTGCCTGCATCTAGCTGATCTAGGGTGTAATCATTAGTCCAAACAGTTGCAAACAAGAGTTTCTATTGGACAAATTCAGGTATGTTTATCCCCATTTCATTCCATTTAAGAAACGTTTTTCAACAGAATCGGGACAATGATTACACCCCTGATCACATGCAAACACAGTTCACTTTCATAGCAGCCACATACAAACAGCTGGTTGTATATATAATTCCTTCTCCTATCTATCTACGCACTCTCCTCCTCTCACCTTTTCCCTTCGCTTGTGGACTTCAGTGCACAACACATCAGCTGTCTGTGAACAGGCAAAAAAAACTTTCCAAACCAAACCTTCATATCATGACCGCTAACCGCTACACACAGCCACCACCATTGACACATTTTGTATTGAAGTCAGTGTACCCAGAGGAGGACGGAAGCTAGCTGTCCTCCGGCGACACCAAGGTGCTACCTTACAGACTGCTGTTAAGGGTACTGTAGACCTTCATCGCAAAATAGTGTGTTTTAATCAATTATTTGGTGACTTGAATATATTTAACTGTAGTTTTATCTCAAAATGTTTCACTATTTAAATTTTCTGAAATTCACTGAGGAAGATGGTCCTCCCTTTCCTCCTCTGAGGAGCCTCCACTGGTAGGATTCTAAGTTACTTACAGTTTTCAATGGGACGTGTTTACACTATTTAATTAGCCTATGTTTGATTTCAATGCATTCACTGAATTGTCTCGAGGTGAAATAAAATCAACCCAAATCCTACCTGCTAGCATCACCTGAATGTGGAAGAATGTGAATTAAGGGACTGTGTTCTCTTTTTTTCTCCATGTCTCCCCCAGCTCTGAAGTACTCTGTAGCTCTGTGCCAGCAGAAATGCAAAAGAAGTGGAACCGTTGAGAGCAACTACTGTACCAGTGACTTCGGTAGGATAAATACTATTTTCCCACAGCTAATGCTACATCTATTACTATGGCTGCCCTACCTAAAGCTGCCAGTACTACTGTCACAAATACTTAGCTACAGGAACAAACAACAACAGGTGTGTGTGTGTGTGTGTGTGTGTGTGTGTGTGTGTGTGTGTGTGTGTGTGTGTGTGTGTGTGTGTGTGTGTGTGTGTGTGTGTGTGTGTGTGTGTGTGTGTGTGTGTGTGTGTGTGTCAGTAAAGTCAAATCAAACTTTATTTGTCACATGCGTGTAATAGTGTAGACCTTACCGTGAAATGCTTACTTACAAGCCCTTAACCCTCAGTGCAGTTCAAGAAACATTAAGAAAATATTTACCAAAAAAACTAAAGTAAAAAATAATAAAAAGTAACACGATAAAATAACAATAACGAGGCTGTATACAGGGGGTACCGGTACCGAGTCAATATGCGGGGCCATTTGTTAGTCCAGGTTAGTCGAGGCCATTTGTACATGTAGGCAGGGGTGAGGTGACTATGCATACATAATAAACAGAGGGTAGCAGCAATGGGGGTGACAGAAAATCCTCCCAACATTAATCCCAGTCCATATGAACCATCCCTCCCACAACAAACCCATGTTGTCATGGCCCCCTCCATCATGACACACTACCCTTGGCCTTCTGTGTTGTTTCAGCGTGTCACAGAAGCTTCCTTGAGGGTTTTCTGAGAGGGCAGTGAATTTGCGTGGGACAGACACAGTTCTCTTCTCACAGAGTAAACAGAGCCTGACTGAAGGAAAAGTGTTGCTAACAGAAAGTGTTGATTCAGCCAACATACTCCATGACCTCCGTCCTTTAGACTACCTCTATTCGTTATTTTTTTCTCTGAACAGATGTTAATGGAATGAGACAGGTATTTTATTCATGCTTTTTTCTCAGGGAGATTAGGTCAGATTTGCATGGAAAAGGGTTCTGGCTCACTGGCTGTCAGTGAATCCCAGTAATGTGGTGTTGGTGGAAAATGTTCTTGTATAATACATTGGCAGACAGTCTGCAGTCATATCAAGCCAAGAGCGTTACATCACACGTTCGAATGACTAGGCTAGACACAAAAGGACCTAACAGACAACTCGACTGACACGTCTTTTACTTCCTGTTTACACATGGTTTTCATTATGTTCTATTCAACCAGTACATTTTGATGAAGGCTTCCATGGCTGAAAACGTCCCAGCATCACAGTATTCGTATTGTAAGGTATTCAATCTTGATCAATCTTGACTTAATATTGTCGAGTTATGCTTCACCGTTTCATGACGATAACAAAGTTTTCAGACTATAAATCGAAAGCGGGTTTTGTTGAGCGCCTGTGGTTCTGTTCAGCACACCAATCCCAGCCCTCTGAACTCCCAGTGGTTCTGTTCAGCACACCAATCCCAGCCCTCTGAACTCCCTGTGGTTCTGTTCAGCACACCAATCCCAGCCCTCTGAACTCCCTGTGGTTCTGTTCAGCACACCAATCCCAGCCCTCTGAACTCCCTGTGGTTCTGTTCAGCACACCAATCCCAGCCCTCTGAACTCCCTGTGGTTCTGTTCAGCACACCAATCCCAGCCCTCTAAACTCCCTGTGGTTCTGTGACAGTGATAACAGGAACTGTCATCACGGCGGCGGTGCGAGGAGGCAGCGTGTACGCCACCATCTCCATCATCAACGTCTACAAAGAAAGCAACCTGGCCATCCAGCAGGCCGGCAAAACCATGAGCACCAAGATCATCGTCCTCTGCAAGAAGTGTCCGTTCATCAGACGAGGTGAGTAGTAGTACAACAACGAGCCACAGCTCTGGTCCAGGGCGTTATGTGCGGCTCAAACGGTTTTATATTGTCTATGGGCTTGAAGAAGGCTCGAACTGCCCGTAAAGCCCAGGACCAGAGCTATGTGGACCACTACTAGGGGACTCTGGGACTCACTCTCCCCTGGATATATTCATCAGTTTGGCTTGGTTTAGTAACAGACATTCACCATGATATGCATGATAGCACCAGGTATTAGTCCATGATAGACATTCACCATGATATGCATGATAGCACCAGGTATTAGTCCATGATAGACATTCACCATGATATGCATGATAGCACCAGGTATTAGTCCATGATAGACATTCACCGTGATATGCATGATAGCACCAGGTATTAGTCCATGATAGACATTCACCATGATATGCATGATAGCACCAGGTATTAGTCCATGATAGACATTCACCATGATATGCATGATAGCACCAGGTATTAGTCCATGATAGACATTCACCATGATATGCATGATAGCACCAGGTATTAGTCCATGATAGACATTCACCATGATATGCATTATGGTGTGCGGGTCAGCTGTTTGTTCACCCGCACCGACCCGCAATTGGCAATAACCTATCCGCAACTACCCGACTACATGAGATAAAGTGTCAAATCTGAGGCCCACACCCGCCCCTAACCTAACTAATACAGAAAACGTGCTGTAGGCTACAGTCAGAGAAGATTATTTTTTTGCCTCATAAACACAGGTTTCTGCTTATAATTTCAGACATTTTGGTATTTATTAGTCGAGTTGTTTATAATTCGATACATTGCGCCTCTTTTCTGTCGTTACATGTTGCCCTACAAACTAAATAAACTCTCACTCACCAAAATAATGTCACAAATCGATTGAATGAATGCTTCAATCTAGTTGACATTGGTACCGTTTTTTCTGTCGTCTCTGCTTCTTTCTCGTAGCAATGACGTTTAGGGACCGGGGAGAAAATGCAATATCTCAACAACAACAACAAAAAACAGGAAATTACATCAGTTTGACCAGTTGTCAGGAAGTAGAAAGCTGTGGAAACGACCCAACATGTTCCTGATAAGATTTCAGTTGAAATACTTTTAACTGTGGTTGAAATACTATCAGCTGTTATGATACTGATAAAGACAGCACCTCTACAGACAGTATCTAACTGTGGTTGAAATACTATCAGCTGTTATGATGCTGATAAAGACAGCACCTCTACAGACAGTATCTAACTGTGGTTGAAATACTATCAGCTGTTATGATGCTGATAAAGACAGCACCTCTACAGACAGTATCTAACTGTGGTTGAAATACTATCAGCTGTTATGATGCTGATAAAGACAGCACCTCTACAGACAGTATCTAACTGTGGTTGAAATACTATCAGCTGTTATGATGCTGATAAAGACAGCACCTCTACAGACAGTATCTAACTGTGGTTGAAATACTATCAGCTGTTATGATGCTGATAAAGACAGCACCTCTACAGACAGTATCTAACTGTGGTTGAAATACTATCAGCTGTTATGATGCTGATAAAGACAGCAGCTCTACAGACAAAATCTAACTGAGCATTCTCACCCCCATCAAGATGCTGAAAGAAAGAAATCCTATTTCTCCACTCCTGTTCCTGAGACAAAATGTTGCCTACAATTGGTGTATCATTTGCTTAATTCTGCAGGAGTTAATATGAAGGCTATGTGAGAGGTTATAGACCTACAGTCAGTGTCCAGACTTCAGTTTCCATTCAACCCATCTGAACTGTAGGCTACAGTTGCCTTGATGTGCCAAAGGCCTGTTTGAAGTTCCTGTCTTGTGACTGTGGAATTTGTACAGCGCTTCGCATCATCACACATAACATAGCCGGCACTGCTATAATAATCTTTTACCACTTCACCAAATAATTCCCAAACATGACTTTTCTGGTCTTCTTTTGTCTTTATTTTCAACTCTCCATTTCACAGCTTTTCCTCTTATTGAATTAAACTCCGACATTGTCCCTTTTTGCCTCTGTGGATCGATATAAACTTTCTTTTCTGCCTGTTCCCAAAAGCATTTGATGATTGGCATGTAGGTTATTTGGCATACAGTTAAGACCTAAAAGTTAAAGGTTAGGATTACACACTAACGCCAGTTAAGGTAAATAATGAAAGAACCATAATGTCGCCTGTAGATATAAGTTGCAATTTTTTTATTTATTTTCTCTATTCTAATGAATAGCACCATCGAGCCAATGTGTTTTTCTTTCAGTTCAAATTCTATAATTGAGTAATACTGACAGTTTCACGTGACTTTGAAGTGTGGCACTGAGTGTGAAAAATGCATGTAACAGAGTGTCCCACATATACAAGATAATTAAGAACCAGTGGAGGCTGCTGAGGGGAGGACGGCTCATAATAATGTCTGGAATGAAGCAAATGGAATGGCATCAAACACATGGAAACCATGGAAACCATGTTTGAAGTATTTGATACCATTCCACTGATTCCACTCCAGCCATTACCACGAGCCCGTCCTCCCCAAATAAAGTGCCACCAACCTCCTGTGATAGGAACGCTAGACCCCAGTTGCAGGTGTTTCCACAGACTATCTTGTGTATGGCTCTGAGTTTGCCTCCATTGCTGTATTCATTCAAGCTCATCTGAAAGAGTTTGACCAAAGTCTGAGGTAAGCGGCAAAAGTCACTGTCGAAAAAGATCAATACCTTCCCTCAGCCGTTGATCCATAACGTGAATATATACGTTTAATATATATGTTTATAAACACACTGTATATGGAACCCAGAAGATAAAGGGGGATACCTAGTCATTTGTACAACTGAATGCCTTCAACTGAAATGTGTCTTCTGCATTTAACCCAACCCCTCTGAATCAGAGAGGTGCAGGGGGGCTGCCTTAATTGACATCCACCGCGCCCGGGGAACACTGGGTTAACTGCCTTGCTCGGGTGCAGAACAACAGATTTTTATCTTGTCAGCTCAGGGATTCAATCCAGCAACCTTTCGGTTACTGGCTCAACACTCTAACCACTAGGCTACCTGAGTAGACCCTGATGTGCTACCTTCCTGAATGTCCCTGCCGTTCCGCCACTGCATTCAGCCTCTTTCTTTGTGATCCCACTAGGCCTCAACTACATCTTCATGGGCTCAGCGGACGAGGATGGAAAGGGGAAGATCGCCCCACATCACTTCGTTATGGCCTTCAAGGCCAAGAACCAGAGGGGCCTCAATGTACTGAAGACCAAACGCTGCTGAGATCAGCTACATGCTGCCTGAGTCTCCACCCCCCCCCCCCCCCACCATGTAACGTTGTTCGTATTAGTCTCCGCCCAGCATGCCCTGGCTCCGCCCCTCGTCACCTCTCATCCGTCACCACAGGACTAGTCTACAGAGCTCAGGCTGTGATTGGCTGTTTGTTTCTCTTTCTATTCTTTTTCCATGTTGTTTTTCTCTCCTCTGAGCTGGACCTGTTTTGAGCACAATGTGAAGATGTGAGTGTAATAATTGAAGGAGGAGAGGAAGATAGAGAGTACTAGTTGGAACGAAACAGTAGAAAATGTTTTGCAATATGCTAATACCTAAGTTAGTTCCCGTTTTTTCCTGTTTAATAAACAACATTTTCTCACGTTTCAAGCCCACTGAAAACAACCAGATGTCACAATGAGTGTTGGCTTGGATCAAACATGTGGTTTGGTTACAGGAAGTCCATTATTGAGGACTGGGTGTTGTAGTTTTAAGGACAGTGTTTACTAACTGCTCTTTATCCTCCATGTTCACTTTGGATATGGGAGGTATTTTATGTGGGGTCGAAAAGTGCAATAGTTTAATATATACTATTCCCAATGGAATGATTTGGTGTCATTCTGGTGTTCTGTTTAGTACTGTCACTTATTAGCCAAAGCTTTTACGATAAATGGATACAACATAGCACTCCTCATTATGTCAGCTTGGTTTGGTCGCCTTACATTCAAATGTAATGTTTGTAATAAAAAGTGAAGATGTGAACTTAAAGGAAAATTCCTCTCAAAAACGATCTTTTAGTATTTGTTTCATTAGTCCGTTGTTGATATAGTCCCAAAATGTTTTGTATGTCACTAATCACTTTTTCAAGATATATAACTTTCAAAATATCGAAATACAGCCGGTATGATGCATTTTGCCAAAATATAGTTTTTGGGTGGAGTTTTCCTTAATCAATATAAAGTATTTTCATATGAAACAATTAGTAAATGTTATTTATATTTTATTATTTTCATCTGACCAAATAATTTTTTTTAAATGAAGTTTATTATAACGAGGTGATTCTTCATATGGAGTGTCATCTTTAATTAATTGACCAGTAGTAACTTGTCATTTGTCATGATAACATTGTATATATGAAGATAAATAACCGTTATATTTGGTCTACATAGAGTTAGTGGTAACTTTGGTCAGGTGTGGAGGCAGCTGTTGGTAGGGCTGAATGCTCCATCGAGCACTGGGATTGGTCAGGTGTGGAGGCAGCTGTTGGTAGGGCTGACTGCTCCATCGAGCACTGGGATTGGTCAGGTGTGGAGGCAGCTGTTGGTAGGGCTGAATGCTCCATCGAGCACTAGGATTGGTCAGGTGTGGAGGCAGCTGTTGGTAGGGCTGACTGCTCCATCGAGCACTGGGATTGGTCAGGTGTGGAGGCAGCTGTTGGTAGGGCTGAATGCTCCATCGAGCACTGGGATTGGTCAAGTGTGGAGGCAGCTGCTGGTAGGGCTGAATGCTCCATCGAGCACTGGGATTGGTCAGGTGTGGAGGCAGCTGTTGGTAGGGCTGAATGTTCCATCGAGCACTGGGATTGGTCAGGTGTGGAGGCAGCTGTTGGTAGGGCTGAATGCTCCATCGAGCACTGGGATTGGTCAGGTGTGGAGGCAGCTGTTGGTAGGGCTGAATGTTCCATCGAGCACTGGCATTGGTCAGGTGTGGAGGCAGCTGTTGGTAGGGCTGACTGCTCCATCGAGCACTGGGATTGGTCAGGTGTGGAGGCAGCTGTTGGTAGGGCTGAATGCTCCATCGAGCACTGGGATTGGTCAGGTGTGGAGGCAGCTGCTGGTAGGGCTGAATGCTCCATCGAGCACTGGGATTGGTCAGGTGTGGAGGCAGCTGTTGGTAGGGCTGAATGTTCCATCGAGCACTGGGATTGGTCAGGTGTGGAGGCAGCTGTTGGTAGGGCTGAATGCTCCATCGAGCACTGGGATTGGTCAGGTGTGGGGGCAGCTGTTGGTAGGGCTGAATGCTCCATCGAGCACTGGGATTGGTCAGGTGTGGAGGCAGCTGTTGGTAGGGCTGAATGCTCCAATGAGCACTGGGATTGGTCAGGTGTGGAGGCAGCTGTTGGTAGGGCTGAATGCTCCAATGAGCACTGGGATTGGTCAGGTGTGGAGGCAACTGTTGGTAGGGCTGAATGCTCCATCGAGCACTGGGATTGGTCAGGTGTGGAGGCAGCTGTTGGTAGGACTGAATGCTCCATCGAGCACTGGGATTGGTCAGGTGTGGAGGCAGCTGTTGGTAGGGCTGAATGCTCCATCGAGCACTGGGATTGGTCAGGTGTGGAGGCAGCTGTTGGTAGGGCTGAATGCTCCATCGAGCACTGGGATTGGTCAGGTGTGGAGGCAGCTGTTGGTAGGGCTGAATGCTCCAATGAGCACTGGGATTGGTCAGGTGTGGAGGTAGCTGTTGGTAGGGCTGAATGCTCCATCGAGCACTGGGATTGGTCAGGTGTGGAGGCAGCTGTTGGTAGGGCTGAATGCTCCAATGAGCACTGGGATTGGTCAGGTGTGGAGGCAACTGTTGGTAGGGCTGAATGCTCCAATGAGCACTGGGATTGGTCAGGTGTGGAGGTAGCTGTTGGTAGGGCTGAATGCTCCATCGAGCACTGGGATTGGTCAGGTGTGGAGGCAGCTGTTGGTAGGGCTGAATGCTCCAATGAGCACTGGGATTGGTCAGGTGTGGAGGTAGCTGTTGGTAGGGCTGAATGCTCCATCGAGCACTGGGATTGGTCAGGTGTGGAGGCAACTGTTGGTAGAGCTGAATGCTCCATCGAGCACTGGGATTGGTCAGGTGTGGAGGCAGCTGTTGGTAGGGCTGAATGCTCCAATGAGCACTGGGATTGTTCAGGTGTGGAGGCAGCTGTTGGTAGGGCTGAATGCTCCAATGAGCTCTGGGATTGGTCAGGTGTGGAGGCAGCTGTTGGTAGGGCTGAATGCTCCATCGAGCACTGGGATTGGTCAGGTGTGGAGGCAGCTGTTGGTAGGGCTGAATGCTCGGGGTTGACCAGGGATATGCTGGCGCTGAACAGTGAGAAACACTCTCAGATGTCACTATTAAAACCAACTGTCTCCTCCTCGCAGCCAGCTCTCTGTGAGAAAATAATCTTCTGTTTCAAGTATTTTCCCAAGCATGGGATGCAACTCAATATTTAATCTCTAATCGTTTCTCACTGCCAAGATAAATAAGCAGAGGCGGGACCACGTCACTATTATTCGAGTCACAAGCAGGTCTCAAGTAAAAAGGTCCAAGTCTTAAGTCGAGTCCCAAGTAGAACGGGTCGAGTCTCGAGTCAAGTCCATGCCGTGCATTCTAGTCGAGTCACAAGTTTTCTTTCATATCCAGTCTCAAGCCAAGTATTTTTTGTTGTTTTAGCTATACAGGCAATGCCTTGTTCAACTGTTGGGGTAGGTTCCTTGTCAATCATTTGCTTATTGGTGAAATCAGCAATCAGACAATATATTTAAGTAAATCAATCAAAAACCTTTATTAATGCAATTTTAGACAGAAGTTGACAACGGGAACATAGCACGCATGTTTCCCAGTAAGTTCTGCAACATAAAAAAGGTTAAAGTTGCTTTAATATGCTTGCAGTCAACCCCTAGTGATGTAACTGCCTACGTCAACACCTTCTTCTCATGAGACCAAGCCCATGCATATCCAGTTATACAAACTTGCAGGAGAGACAATAGTTCAAGTGTTTTCTAAGGGCTCAGCAGTCATTTTCCACTCCCCAAGTTGCTTTATAGTGGTATGTCTGACTTGTCTCTTATCTCTTTCACTCCCCTGCAGGGTTCTGTGTCTATGAATCTCTTTTAGCCGTGAGGCGCTTACTCACAGACACCCTGTTTTGTCTGCAATAACTCTCAGACCATTTCTTATAAGAAGCAGAGACTAGAAAAGAACTGTAGAACAATATTAAACCTTATAATGCATATATATACTGTATCCCAGGACAAATTAGCTAGCAACAGCAAGCTAAATGTCCATGAATGTTTCATGTGTTTCGACCTGTCCCTAAATTAATATAGTTGGTTCAGAGATTATTTTGATATTTCAACCTGCGTATCTGGATTGCGTCTGATGTGGGTGTACAAAATCAACATGCGCACGATGGCACACGCGTGCGTACGCACGTGCCCCGTCTAGACAAGTGCCCGGTTTAGACAAGGGCCCCGTCTAGACAAGTGCCCGGTTTAGACAAGGGCCCGGTTTAGACAAGGGCCCGGTCTAGACAAGTGCCCGGTTTAGACAAGGGCCCGGTTTAGACAAGGGCCCGGTTTAGACAAGGGCCCGGTTTAGACAAGTGCCCGGTCTAGAGAAGTGCCCGGTCTAGACAAGTGCCCGATCTAGACAAGTGCCCGGTCTAGAGAAGTGCCCGGTCTAGACAAGGGCCCGATCTAGACAAGTGCCCGGTCTAGACAAGGGCCCGGTTTAGACAAGGGCCCGATCTAGACAAGTGCCCGGTCTAGACAAGTGCCCGGTTTAGACAAGTGCCCGGTCTAGACAAGGGCCCGATCTAGACAAGTGCCCGGTCTAGACAAGGGCCCGATCTAGACAAGGGCCCGGTCTAGACAAGGGCCCGATCTAGACAAGTGCCCGGTCTAGACAAGTGCCCGGTCTAGACAAGGGCCCGGTCTAGAGAAGTGCCCGGTCTAGACAAGTGCCCGGTCTAGACAAGGGCCCGGTCTAGACAAGTGCCCGGTCTAGACAAGTGCCCGGTCTAGACAAGTGCCCGGTCTAGACAAGGTCCCGGTCTAGACAAATGCGATACTGTCTCTGGCTGCATGGAGAGTAATCCACAGAGACCGTGCCACAAAATGCGTGGCAAAACGTTACAAAACCTGGCAGGATAATTTCAAGTCACCAGTCTCAAGTCAAAGTTGAGTCCCGAGACTTGAGGGTCCATTATTTTATTTTATATCAAGTCTGAAGTTAGTTTATTTTATATCAAGTCTCAAGTCATCCAATTTGTAACAGTCTTAGCTGGTTGGTTGAGGTTCGGTTGGAGTCAGAGGTGGTTCATGCATAACTGCTGGGGTAGAGCATGGTTGGGTTGAATTTGAGGTTAGGTTGAGACCCGATCAGTCCTAGCTCCGTGGGTAGAACATGGCGTACTTGGAGGTTCTGAAGCCTAGCAGGCCCCTGACAATCCACAGGAGAGTTCTGCTGTTCAATAGAAAAAACACAAACAACAATTTCACATAATAACAGGAAATAGGAAGAACTCCACTCATTCACAACTGCACGTGTTATGATGAATTACCATATTACAGGATTTCCACAAATATAGCCAGAGAAATAGAGAACGCTGGGCAGAGCCACACAGGAAATACACACAGTGAAGAGAAACTGTGATTGTAGCTGGCAGGCTGAGACAGTGAGAGACAGGTTGAAAGTTTCTCTCATGAAATAAATCACGTCCTCTACTCTACCCAACTGCTGTTTCTACAGGAACCGCAGATGAAAATTCAAAGCAGACTTTTGGCCCAGTGTTGAGGACAAGAGCACAGAGAGGAGAAACAATGGTAAAATGAATCCACTGACTGGGAATGAGACAATCATAAGACAGAGAGGAGGTCTGGAAGAGTTTAAATTCTGGTCTTGCCACCAAGCCTTGCTTTATCAATTAGGATGTTCACCAGGGAAATAGTTTCCATGTGAGGTGATGATAGAATGATGATGGTGATTTGTGTTCCTTCTGTTGCTAGTGCTGCCTGGTGTGTGTGTGTGTGTGTGTGTGTGTGTGTGTGTGTGTACCTGCAGTGGTCCTAGTATGGAGTTGGTGTACATGAAGAAGAGTCATAGGTAACTCAGGACGTTAGGATGGGGTGGAAGGCATCCTTATTCTTCCTCGCTCTGTGTCCTCCACGTTCTTAAACTGGCAGAGGAGATCACGTTAATACACACACACGCACACATACTGTACACACACACGCACGCACGCACACACACACACATAGAAACACACACACATACTGTACACACACACACACACACACAGAAACACACACACATACCTTGCTGTGGGACACTATCTTGAGGGCGAAGGTGGACAGGTAGAGGGAGTTCATGACGAAGCTCAGCTGATTCCTCATCCAGGAAGTCCTCGTACCATAGACGCTTCACGTCCGACCACACCATACCTAGAGGTTCAGGAAGGAATTTAGTGTCACCAAACAGAGTATAGGGAAAGTACCATGGAGTCTTCACGTCCGGGAGGGCAGGAAGTAACAACCACCATACAGAGACATGAACAGAGGAACGGGAAAGGAATTTTGTGTTCACCCCCGGAATGTTCTAATTTCTGACATTTCACAATGACTTCAAGATTGAACACGGAACGTAAATTATCCCACAGAGAGGCTCCTGGGAAAAATGATAAGTCTGAAAAACAGAAACTACAGGATTTATGTGTGGAATCCAGTTAGTTTGGAAAACCAGTTAGTTTCAACCTCATCTCGTTCTGGTTGTACTTGATGGCTAGTTTGAGTCGGCTGAGGTTCATGCGTTCCTCCATCAGGCCTCTCTTGTCCACCGTGACTTCGTTGGCCGTGTGGTTGAGGATCACCTCCAGCTCCCTGGAGTTACTTGCCTGGGCCAGGAGGTCCTTAGCAAACATCTTACACTGCTTAGCTAGCTCCTCATAGTCATTCCTGGAACCATGGAGAAGAGAGGGGAGGAGAGGAGTGTAAAGGAGAGGGGGAAGATGAGAGGAGAAGAAAGGAAAGGGGGAAGAGGAGATGAGCGTAAAGGAGAGGGGGAAGATGAGAGGAGAGGAAAGGGGGAAGAGGAGTGGAGAGGTGTCGTGGTAATTTCCTGTATTACTAAATGATGAGAGTTTACAAACCACACACAAGTCAGAGTTATATTTTAAAGTCCATCTTTAATTATATGAGCTTCACCAAAGCCCTTTGACTCTCAGATCAATTCAGTGTTTATAAATGAATTCTCTGAGAGTGCTTACAAAACAATTCTTAGTATATTTTATAGCTAAGATACACCCCTCTCAACTCACATGACGAACCACAGATCTTAGGAACTTCACAAAGAAAGACTTTTACTTGAGAGAGGAGTATCCCATAGCCAGATAGCATTAGCTATAAATTATCTTTCAGTTTGGTCTCTTAGACTAGGTTCTACTTCTCGTTCTTGGTACTTCATATTATCAAAACATTACCTCATCCAATGGCATATATCAATTGTCAATTCTAGATACTCCCATCTCAAATACACCCCCTCTTCTCCCCACTCCTGGAGAAGCTCACTAAGGGGAGTGAACCTCTAGGTCATATACTATGAAAGATAAGTTCAACATCAGAGGGGTGGTATAATGGTTCCAGACACTGCCATACTCCTCCCCCCCAATGGGAAAAGGAGGGTATGACTGGCATACAGACATAGTGGAGCCCTTCACATGGTTTCACAGATATATTCACATATGCAAGACAATGTTCAAACCTGACTTCTCCCTTTCTGATATTCTGCCTATTACCAGACATGTAAAAGACAAGCCTGACCTCGCCCCTCTCTGGGCCCCAAGTGACTTTTCCCTAGAGGAGATAGGAAAATGCAACCGCCAACAGTATAGTCTAAAAGAAGACATTCTAATGACAAGTATAAAATAAATAAAACATCTTATTTATCTATGTTACCTAACTAATTCTGATTCAGCTATGACAGGGGGGAGTGGAAAGGAGAGAAGGAATAGGAGAGGAGAGGAGAGGAGAGGAGAGGAGAGGAGAGGAGAGGAGAGGAGAGGAGAGGAGAGGAGATAGAAGGTGTTAGAAGGTGTTGTTGGTAAACTAGTAGGTGTTAGAAGGTGTTGTTAGTAAACTAGTAGGTGTTAGAAGGTGTTGTTAGTAAACTAGTAGGTGTTAGAAGGTGTTGTTAGTAAACTAGTAGGTGTTAGAAGGTGTTGTTAGTAAACTAGTAGGTGTTAGAAGGTGTTGTTAGTTAACTAGTAGGTGTTAGAAGGTGTTAGTAAACTAGTAGGTGTTAGAAGGTGTTGTTAGTAAACTAGTAGGTGTTAGAAGGTGTTGTTGGTAAACTAGTAGGTGTTAGAAGGTGGTGTTAGTAAACTAGTAGGTGTTAGAAGGTGTTGTTAGTAAACTAGTAGGTGTTAGAAGGTGTTGTTAGTAAACTAGTAGGTGTTAGAAGGTGTTAGTAGTAAACTAGTAGGTGTTAGAAGGTGTTGTTAGTAAACTAGTAGGTGTTAGAAGGTGGTGTTAGTAAACTAGTAGGTGTTAGAAGGTGTTGTTAGTAAACTAGTAGGTGTTAGAAGGTGTTGTTAGTTAACTAGTAGGTGTTAGAAGGTGTAGTTAGTAAACTAGTAGGTGTTAGAAGGTGTTGTTAGTAAACTAGTAGGTGTTAGAAGGTGTTGTTAGTAAACTAGTAGGTGTTAGAAGGTGTTAGTAAACTAGTAGGTGTTAGAAGGTGTTGTTAGTAAACTAGTAGGTGTTAGAAGGTGTTGTTAGTAAACTAGTAGGTGTTAGAAGGTGTTGTTAGTAAACTAGTAGGTGTTAGAAGGTGTTGTTAGTAAACTAGTAGGTGTTAGAAGGTGTTAGTAGTAAACTAGTAGGTGTTAGAAGGTGTTAGTAGTAAACTAGTAGGTGTTAGAAGGTGTTGTTAGTAAACTAGTAGGTGTTAGAAGGTGTTGTTAGTAAACTAGTAGGTGTTAGAAGGTGTTGTTAGTAAACTAGTAGGTGTTAGAAGGTGTTGTTAGTAAACTAGTAGGTGTTAGAAGGTGTTAGTAGTAAACTAGTAGGTGTTAGAAGGTGTTGTTAGTAAACTAGTAGGTGTTAGAAGGTGTTGTTAGTAAACTAGTAGGTGTTAGAAGGTGTTAGTAGTAAACTAGTAGGTGTTAGAAGGTGTTGTTAGTAAACTAGTAGGTGTTAGAAGGTGTTGTTAGTAAACTAGTAGGTGTTAGAAGGTGTTAGTAAACTAGTAGGTGTTAGAAGGTGTTGTTAGTAAACTAGTAGGTGTTAGAAGGTGTTGTTAGTAAACTAGTAGGTGTTAGAAGGTGTTAGTAAACTAGTAGGTGTTAGAAGGTGTTGTTAGTAAACTAGTAGGTGTTAGAAGGTGTTAGTAAACTAGTAGGTGTTAGAAGGTGTTGTTAGTAAACTAGTACATTTACATTTACATTTAAGTCATTTAGCAGACGCTCTTATCCAGAGCGACTTACAGGTGTTAGAAGGTGTTGTTAGTAAACTAGTAGGTGTTAGAAGGTGTTGTTAGTAAACTAGTAGGTGTTAGAAGGTGTTGTTAGTAAACTAGTAGGTGTTAGAAGGTGTTGTTAGTAAACTAGTAGGTGTTAGAAGGTGTTGTTAGTAAACTAGTAGGTGTTAGAAGGTGTTGTTAGTAAACTAGTAGGTGTTAGAAGGTGTTGTTAGTAAACTAGTAGGTGTTAGAAGGTGTTAGTAGTAAACTAGTAGGTGTTAGAAGGTGTTGTTAGTAAACTAGTAGGTGTTAGAAGGTGTTGTTAGTAAACTAGTAGGTGTTAGAAGGTGTTAGTAGTAAACTAGTAGGTGTTAGAAGGTGTTGTTAGTAAACTAGTAGGTGTTAGAAGGTGTTGTTAGTAAACTAGTAGGTGTTAGAAGGTGTTGTTAGTAAACTAGTAGGTGTTAGAAGGTGTTGTTAGTAAACTAGTAGGTGTTAGAAGGTGTTAGTAGTAAACTAGTAGGTGTTAGAAGGTGTTGTTAGTAAACTAGTAGGTGTTAGAAGGTGTTGTTAGTAAACTAGTAGGTGTTAGAAGGTGTTAGTAGTAAACTAGTAGGTGTTAGAAGGTGTTGTTAGTAAACTAGTAGGTGTTAGAAGGTGTTGTTAGTAAACTAGTAGGTGTTAGAAGGTGTTAGTAAACTAGTAGGTGTTAGAAGGTGTTGTTAGTAAACTAGTAGGTGTTAGAAGGTGTTGTTAGTAAACTAGTAGGTGTTAGAAGGTGTTAGTAAACTAGTAGGTGTTAGAAGGTGTTGTTAGTAAACTAGTAGGTGTTAGAAGGTGTTAGTAAACTAGTAGGTGTTAGAAGGTGTTGTTAGTAAACTAGTACATTTACATTTACATTTAAGTCATTTAGCAGACGCTCTTATCCAGAGCGACTTACAGGTGTTAGAAGGTGTTGTTAGTAAACTAGTAGGTGTTAGAAGGTGTTGTTAGTAAACTAGTAGGTGTTAGAAGGTGTTGTTAGTAAACTAGTAGGTGTTAGAAGGTGTTGTTAGTAAACTAGTAGGTGTTAGAAGGTGTTGTTAGTAAACTAGTAGGTGTTAGAAGGTGTTGTTAGTAAACTAGTAGGTGTTAGAAGGTGTTAGTAAACTAGTAGGTGTTAGAAGGTGTTAGTAAACTAGTAGGTGTTAGAAGGTGTTGTTAGTAAACTAGTAGGTGTTAGAAGGTGTTGTTAGTAAACTAGTACGTGTTAGAAGGTGTTGTTAGTAAACTAGTAGGTGTTAGAAGGTGTTGTTAGTAAACTAGTAGGTGTTAGAAGGTGTTAGTAAACTAGTAGGTGTTAGAAGGTGTTGTTAGTAAACTAGTAGGTGTTAGAAGGTGTAGTTAGTAAACTAGTAGGTGTTAGAAGGTGTTGTTAGTAAACTAGTAGGTGTTAGAAGGTGTTGTTAGTAAACTAGTAGGTGTTAGAAGGTGTTAGTAAACTAGTAGGTGTTAGAAGGTGTTGTTAGTAAACTAGTAGGTGTTAGAAGGTGTTGTTAGTAAACTAGTAGGTGTTAGAAGGTGTTGTTAGTAAACTAGTAGGTGTTAGAAGGTGTTGTTAGTAAACTAGTAGGTGTTAGAAGGTGTTGTTAGTTAACTAGTAGGTGTTAGAAGGTGTTGTTAGTAAACTAGTAGGTGTTAGAAGGTGTTGTTAGTAAACTAGTAGGTGTTAGAAGGTGTTGTTAGTAAACTAGTAGGTGTTAGAAGGTGTTAGTAGTAAACTAGTAGGTGTTAGAAGGTGTTGTTAGTAAACTAGTAGGTGTTAGAAGGTGTTGTTAGTAAACTAGTAGGTGTTAGAAGGTGTTGTTAGTAAACTAGTAGGTGTTAGAAGGTGTTAGTAGTAAACTAGTAGGTGTTAGAAGGTGTTGTTAGTAAACTAGTAGGTGTTAGAAGGTGTTGTTAGTAAACTAGTAGGTGTTAGAAGGTGTTAGTAGTAAACTAGTAGGTGTTAGAAGGTGTTGTTAGTAAACTAGTAGGTGTTAGAAGGTGTTGTTAGTAAACTAGTAGGTGTTAGAAGGTGTTAGTAAACTAGTAGGTGTTAGAAGGTGTTGTTAGTAAACTAGTAGGTGTTAGAAGGTGTTGTTAGTAAACTAGTAGGTGTTAGAAGGTGTTAGTAAACTAGTAGGTGTTAGAAGGTGTTGTTAGTAAACTAGTAGGTGTTAGAAGGTGTTAGTAAACTAGTAGGTGTTAGAAGGTGTTGTTAGTAAACTAGTACATTTACATTTACATTTAAGTCATTTAGCAGACGCTCTTATCCAGAGCGACTTACAGGTGTTAGAAGGTGTTGTTAGTAAACTAGTAGGTGTTAGAAGGTGTTGTTAGTAAACTAGTAGGTGTTAGAAGGTGTTGTTAGTAAACTAGTAGGTGTTAGAAGGTGTTGTTAGTAAACTAGTAGGTGTTAGAAGGTGTTGTTAGTAAACTAGTAGGTGTTAGAAGGTGTTGTTAGTAAACTAGTAGGTGTTAGAAGGTGTTAGTAAACTAGTAGGTGTTAGAAGGTGTTAGTAAACTAGTAGGTGTTAGAAGGTGTTGTTAGTAAACTAGTAGGTGTTAGAAGGTGTTGTTAGTAAACTAGTACGTGTTAGAAGGTGTTGTTAGTAAACTAGTAGGTGTTAGAAGGTGTTGTTAGTAAACTAGTAGGTGTTAGAAGGTGTTAGTAAACTAGTAGGTGTTAGAAGGTGTTGTTAGTAAACTAGTAGGTGTTAGAAGGTGTAGTTAGTAAACTAGTAGGTGTTAGAAGGTGTTGTTAGTAAACTAGTAGGTGTTAGAAGGTGTTGTTAGTAAACTAGTAGGTGTTAGAAGGTGTTAGTAAACTAGTAGGTGTTAGAAGGTGTTGTTAGTAAACTAGTAGGTGTTAGAAGGTGTTGTTAGTAAACTAGTAGGTGTTAGAAGGTGTTGTTAGTAAACTAGTACGTGTTAGAAGGTGTTGTTAGTAAACTAGTAGGTGTTAGAAGGTGTTGTTAGTAAACTAGTAGGTGTTAGAAGGTGTTGTTGGTAAACTAGTAGGTGTTAGAAGGTGTTGTTAGTAAACTAGTAGGTGTTAGAAGGTGTTGTTAGTAAACTAGTAGGTGTTAGAAGGTGTTAGTAAACTAGTAGGTGTTAGAAGGTGTTAGTAAACTAGTAGGTGTTAGAAGGTGTTGTTAGTAAACTAGTTGGTGTTAGAATGTGTTGTTAGTAAACTAGTAGGTGTTAGAAGGTGTTAGTAAACTAGTAGGTGTTAGAATGTGTTGTTAGTAAACTAGTAGGTGTTAGAAGGTGTTGTTAGTAAACTAGTAGGTGTTAGAAGGTGTTAGTAAACTAGTAGGTGTTAGAAGGTGTTGTTAGTAAACTAGTAGGTGTTAGAAGGTGTTGTTGGTTAACTAGTAGGTGTTAGAAGGTGTTGTTAGTAAACTAGTAGGTGTTAGAAGGTGTTGTTGGTAAACTAGTAGGTGTTAGAAGGTGTTAGTAAACTAGTAGGTGTTAGAAGGTGTTGTTAGTAAACTAGTGGGTGTTAGAAGGTGTTGTTAGTAAACTAGTAGGTGTTAGAAGGTGTTGTTAGTAAACTAGTAGGTGTTAGAAGGTGTTGTTAGTAAACTAGTAGGTGTTAGAAGGTGTTGTTAGTAAACCAGTAGGTGTTAGAAGGTGTTGTTAGTAAACTAGTAGGTGTTAGAAGGTGTTGTTAGTAAACTAGTAGGTGTTAGAAGGTGTTGTTAGTAAACTAGTAGGTGTTAGAAGGTGTTAGTAAACTAGTAGGTGTTAGAAGGTGTTGTTAGTAAACTAGTAGGTGTTAGATGGTGTTAGTAGTAAACTAGTAGGTGTTAGACGGTGTTGTTAGTAAACTAGTAGGTGTTAGAAGGTGTTGTTAGTAAACTAGTAGGTGTTAGAAGGTGTTAGTAAACTAGTAGGTGTTAGAAGGTGTTGTTAGTAAACTAGTAGGTGTTAGAAGGTGTTGTTAGTAAACTAGTAGGTGTTAGAAGGTGTTAGTAAACTAGTAGGTGTTAGAAGGTGTTGTTAGTAAACTAGTAGGTGTTAGAAGGTGTTGTTAGTAAACTAGTAGGTGTTAGAAGGTGTTAGTAAACTAGTAGGTGTTAGAAGGTGTTGTTAGTAAACTAGTAGGTGTTAGAAGGTGTTAGTAAACTAGTAGGTGTTAGAAGGTGTTGTTAGTAAACTAGTAGGTGTTAGAAGGTGTTGTTAGTAAACTAGTAGGTGTTAGAAGGTGTTGTTAGTAAACTAGTAGGTGTTAGAAGGTGTTGTTAGTAAACTAGTAGGTGTTAGAAGGTGTTAGTAGTAAACTAGTAGGTGTTAGAAGGTGTTGTTAGTAAACTAGTAGGTGTTAGAAGGTGTTGTTAGTAAACTAGTAGGTGTTAGAAGGTGTTAGTAAACTAGTAGGTGTTAGAAGGTGTTAGTAAACTAGTAGGTGTTAGAAGGTGTTGTTAGTAAACTAGTAGGTGTTAGAAGGTGTTGTTAGTAAACTAGTAGGTGTTAGAAGGTGTTGTTGGTAAACTAGTACGTGTTAGAAGGTGTTGTTAGTAAACTAGTAGGTGTTAGAAGGTGTTGTTAGTAAACTAGTAGGTGTTAGAAGGTGTTGTTAGTAAACTAGTAGGTGTTAGAAGGTGTTGTTAGTAAACTAGTAGGTGTTAGAAGGTGTTGTTAGTAAACTAGTAGGTGTTAGAAGGTGTTGTTAGTAAACTAGTAGGTGTTAGAAGGTGTTGTTAGTAAACTAGTAGGTGTTAGAAGGTGTTGTTAGTAAACTAGTAGGTGTTAGAAGGTGTTGTTAGTAAACTAGTAGGTGTTAGAAGGTGTTAGTAAACTAGTAGGTGTTAGAAGGTGTTGTTAGTAAACTAGTAGGTGTTAGAAGGTGTTGTTAGTAAACTAGTAGGTGTTAGAAGGTGTTGTTAGTAAACTAGTACGTGTTAGAAGGTGTTGTTAGTAAACTAGTAGGTGTTAGAAGGTGTTGTTAGTAAACTAGTAGGTGTTAGAAGGTGTTGTTGGTAAACTAGTAGGTGTTAGAAGGTGTTGTTAGTAAACTAGTAGGTGTTAGAAGGTGTTGTTAGTAAACTAGTAGGTGTTAGAAGGTGTTAGTAAACTAGTAGGTGTTAGAAGGTGTTAGTAAACTAGTAGGTGTTAGAAGGTGTTGTTAGTAAACTAGTAGGTGTTAGAAGGTGTTGTTAGTAAACTAGTAGGTGTTAGAAGGTGTTGTTAGTAAACTAGTAGGTGTTAGAAGGTGTTAGTAAACTAGTAGGTGTTAGAAGGTGTTGTTAGTAAACTAGTAGGTGTTAGAAGGTGTTGTTAGTAAACTAGTAGGTGTTAGAAGGTGTTGTTAGTAAACTAGTACGTGTTAGAAGGTGTTGTTAGTAAACTAGTAGGTGTTAGAAGGTGTTGTTAGTAAACTAGTAGGTGTTAGAAGGTGTTGTTAGTAAACTAGTAGGTGTTAGAAGGTGTTGTTGGTAAACTAGTAGGTGTTAGAAGGTGTTGTTAGTAAACTAGTAGGTGTTAGAAGGTGTTGTTAGTAAACTAGTAGGTGTTAGAAGGTGTTAGTAAACTAGTAGGTGTTAGAAGGTGTTAGTAAACTAGTAGGTGTTAGAATGTGTTGTTAGTAAACTAGTAGGTGTTAGAAGGTGTTGTTAGTAAACTAGTACGTGTTAGAAGGTGTTGTTAGTAAACTAGTAGGTGTTAGAAGGTGTTGTTAGTAAACTAGTAGGTGTTAGAAGGTGTTGTTAGTAAACTAGTAGGTGTTAGAAGGTGTTAGTAAACTAGTAGGTGTTAGAAGGTGTTGTTAGTAAACTAGTAGGTGTTAGAAGGTGTTGTTAGTTAACTAGTAGGTGTTAGAAGGTGTTGTTAGTAAACTAGTAGGTGTTAGAAGGTGTTGTTAGTAAACTAGTAGGTGTTAGAAGGTGTTGTTAGTAAACTAGTAGGTGTTAGAAGGTGTTAGTAAACTAGTAGGTGTTAGAAGGTGTTGTTAGTAAACTAGTAGGTGTTAGAAGGTGTTGTTAGTAAACTAGTAGGTGTTAGAAGGTGTTGTTAGTAAACTAGTAGGTGTTAGAAGGTGTTGATAGTAAACTAGTAGGTGTTAGAAGGTGTTAGTAAACTAGTAGGTGTTAGAAGGTGTTGTTAGTAAACTAGTAGGTGTTAGAAGGTGTTAGTAAACTAGTAGGTGTTAGAAGGTGTTGTTAGTAAACTAGTAGGTGTTAGAAGGTGTTGTTAGTAAACTAGTAGGTGTTAGAAGGTGTTGTTAGTAAACTAGTAGGTGTTAGAAGGTGTTGATAGTAAACTAGTAGGTGTTAGAAGGTGTTAGTAAACTAGTAGGTGTTAGAAGGTGTTGTTAGTAAACTAGTAGGTGTTAGAAGGTGTTAGTAAACTAGTAGGTGTTAGAAGGTGTTGTTAGTAAACTAGTAGGTGTTAGAAGGTGTTGTTAGTAAACTAGTAGGTGTTAGAAGGTGTTGTTAGTAAACTAGTAGGTGTTAGAAGGTGTTGTTAGTAAACTAGTAGGTGTTAGAAGGTGTTAGTAGTAAACTAGTAGGTGTTAGAAGGTGTTGTTAGTAAACTAGTAGGTGTTAGAAGGTGTTGTTAGTAAACTAGTAGGTGTTAGAAGGTGTTAGTAAACTAGTAGGTGTTAGAAGGTGTTAGTAAACTAGTAGGTGTTAGAAGGTGTTGTTAGTAAACTAGTAGGTGTTAGAAGGTGTTGTTAGTAAACTAGTAGGTGTTAGAAGGTGTTGTTGGTAAACTAGTACGTGTTAGAAGGTGTTGTTAGTAAACTAGTAGGTGTTAGAAGGTGTTGTTAGTAAACTAGTAGGTGTTAGAAGGTGTTGTTAGTAAACTAGTAGGTGTTAGAAGGTGTTGTTAGTAAACTAGTAGGTGTTAGAAGGTGTTGTTAGTAAACTAGTAGGTGTTAGAAGGTGTTGTTAGTAAACTAGTAGGTGTTAGAAGGTGTTGTTAGTAAACTAGTAGGTGTTAGAAGGTGTTGTTAGTAAACTAGTAGGTGTTAGAAGGTGTTAGTAAACTAGTAGGTGTTAGAAGGTGTTGTTAGTAAACTAGTAGGTGTTAGAAGGTGTTGTTAGTAAACTAGTAGGTGTTAGAAGGTGTTGTTAGTAAACTAGTACGTGTTAGAAGGTGTTGTTAGTAAACTAGTAGGTGTTAGAAGGTGTTGTTAGTAAACTAGTAGGTGTTAGAAGGTGTTGTTAGTAAACTAGTAGGTGTTAGAAGGTGTTGTTGGTAAACTAGTAGGTGTTAGAAGGTGTTGTTAGTAAACTAGTAGGTGTTAGAAGGTGTTGTTAGTAAACTAGTAGGTGTTAGAAGGTGTTAGTAAACTAGTAGGTGTTAGAAGGTGTTAGTAAACTAGTAGGTGTTAGAATGTGTTGTTAGTAAACTAGTAGGTGTTAGAAGGTGTTGTTAGTAAACTAGTACGTGTTAGAAGGTGTTGTTAGTAAACTAGTAGGTGTTAGAAGGTGTTGTTAGTAAACTAGTAGGTGTTAGAAGGTGTTGTTAGTAAACTAGTAGGTGTTAGAAGGTGTTAGTAAACTAGTAGGTGTTAGAAGGTGTTGTTAGTTAACTAGTAGGTGTTAGAAGGTGTTGTTAGTAAACTAGTAGGTGTTAGAAGGTGTTGTTAGTAAACTAGTAGGTGTTAGAAGGTGTTGTTAGTAAACTAGTAGGTGTTAGAAGGTGTTAGTAAACTAGTAGGTGTTAGAAGGTGTTGTTAGTAAACTAGTAGGTGTTAGAAGGTGTTGTTGGTAAACTAGTAGGTGTTAGAAGGTGTTAGTAAACTAGTAGGTGTTAGAAGGTGTTAGTAAACTAGTAGGTGTTAGAAGGTGTTGTTAGTAAACTAGTAGGTGTTAGAAGGTGTTGTTAGTAAACTAGTAGGTGTTAGAAGGTGTTAGTAAACTAGTAGGTGTTAGAAGGTGTTGTTGGTAAACTAGTAGGTGTTAGAAGGTGTTAGTAAACTAGTAGGTGTTAGAAGGTGTTGTTAGTAAACTAGTAGGTGTTAGAAGGTGTTAGTAAACTAGTAGGTGTTAGAAGGTGTTGTTAGTAAACTAGTAGGTGTTAGAAGGTGTTAAAGCTGTGCAGTGCTACAAGCCCAGCTTCAGACGCAATCGTTAGGCAAGGGTAATTTCAGTGTAGGAAAGGAAGAAACAGCGTCTGTGCCACCAGTAAGTACAGATAGTAACGTTAGTATAAATCCCCCCGCACAGTCCCCGCAGCCGGACAACTTTCTCATGGCTTCTGGAGGGAAATGCTGTTGGAATGCTCAACCGGTGTCGCTCATTCAGCCGACAGAAACTTTCAACCGGTTCTCCCCATTATGTAGCGAGTCGGAGTCTGAGTCTGAGTTTTCTCTTGTCTCTACTCCTCCCGTTACGGGGTCTGAGACGCCGAAGGCTCCCACCATTAGCTCTGACAAATTGAAAACCCTAGTCATTTTTTTTTTTTTTTTTTTTTTTTTTTTTTTTTTTAATTTTATCCCCTTTTCTCCCCAATTTTCGTGGTATCCAATCGCTAGTAATTACTATCTTGTCTCATCGCTACAACTCCCGTACGGGCTCGGGAGAGACGAAGGTCGAAAGCCATGCGTCCTCCGAAGCACAACCCAACCTAGCCGCACTGCTTCTTAACACAGCGCGCCTCCAACCCGGAAGCCAGCCGCACCAATGTGTCGGAGGAAACACCGTGCACCCGCCCCCCTCGGTTAGCGCGCACTGCGCCCGGCCCGCCACAGGAGTCGCTGGAGCGCGATGAGACAAGGATATCCCTACCGGCCAAACCCTCCCTAACCCGGACGACGCTAAGCCAATTGTGCGTCGCCCCACGGACCTCCCGGTCGCGGCCGGCTGCGACAGAGCCTGGGCGCGAACCCAGAGACTCTGGTGGCACCGCTAGCACTGCGATGCAGTGCCTTAGACCACTGCGCCACCCGGGAGGCCCTGAAAACCCTAGTCATTGGCGACTCCATTACCCGCAGTATTAGACTTAAAGCGAATCACCCAGCGATCATACACTGTTTACCAGGGGGCAGGGCTACCGACGTTAAGGCTAATCTAAAGATGGTGCTGGCTAAAGCTAAATCTGGCGAGTGTAGAGAGTATAGAGATATTGTTATCCACGTCGGCACCAACGATGTTAGGATGAAACAGTCAGAGGTCACCAAGTGCAACATAGCTTCAGCGTGTAAATCAGCTAGAAAGATGTGTCGGCATCGAGTAATTGTCTCTGGCCCCCTCCCAGTTAGGGGGAGTGACGAGCTCTACAGCAGAGTCTCAGCACTCAATCGCTGGTTGAAAACTGTTTTCTGCCCCTCCCAAAAGATAGAATTTGTAGATAATTGGCCCTCTTTCTGGGACTCACCCACAAACAGGACCAAGCCTGACCTGCTGAGGAGTGACGGACTCCATCCTAGCTGGAGGGGTGCTCTCATCTTATCTACCAACATAGATAGGGCTCTAACTCCTCTAGCCCCACAATGAAATAGGGTGCAGGCCAGGCAGCAGGCTGTTAGCCAACCTGCCAGCTTAGTGGAGTCTGCCAATAGCACAGTCAGTGTAGTCAGCTCAGCCATACCCATTGAGACTGTGTCTGTGCCTCGACCTAGGTTGGGCAAAACTAAACATGGCGGTGTTCGCCTTAGCAATCTTATTAGGATAAAGACCTCCTCCATTCCTGCCATTATTGAAAGAGATCGTGATACCTCACATCTCAAAATAGGGTTACTTAATGTTAGATCCCTCACTTCAAAGGCAGTCATAGTCAATGAACTAATCACTGATCATAATCTTGATGTGATTGGCCTGACTGAAACATGGCTTAAGCCTGATGAATTTACTGTGTTAAATGAGGCCTCACCTCCTGGTTACACTAGTGACCATATCCCCCGTGCATCCCGCAAAGGCGGAGGTGTTGCTAACATTTACGATAGCAAATTTCAATTTACAAAAAAAAAAATGGCGTTTTCGTCTTTTGAGCTTCTAGTCATGAAATCTATGCAGCCTACTCAATCACTTTTTATAGCTACTGTTTACAGGCCTCCTGGGCCATATACAGCGTTCCTCTCTGAGTTTCCTGAATTCCTATCAGACCTTGTAGTCATAGCAGATCATATTCTAATTTTTGGTGATTTTAATATTCACATGGAGAAGTCCACAGACCCACTCCAAAAGTCTTTCGGAGCCATCATCGACTCAGTGGGTTTTGTCCAACATGTCTCTGGACCTACTCACTGCCACAGTCATACTCTGGACCTAGTTTTGTCCCATGGAATAAATGTTGTAGATCTTAATGTTTTTCCACATAATCCTGGACTATCGGACCACCATTTTATTACGTTTGCAATCGCAACAAATAATCTGCTCAGACCCCAACCAAGGAGCATCAAAAGTCGTGCTATAAATTCTCAGACAACACAAAAATTCCTTGATGCCCTTCCAGACTCCTTCTGCCTACCCAAGGACATCAGAGGACAAAAATCAGTTAACCACCTAACTGAGGAACTCAATTTAACCTTGCGCAATACCCTAGATGCAGTTGCACCCCTAAAAACGAAAAACATTTGTCATAAGAAACTAGCTCCCTGGTATACAGAAAATACCCGAGCTTTGAAGCAAGCTTCCAGGAAATTGGAACGGAAATGGCGCCACACCAAACTGGAAGTCTTCCGACTAGCTTGGAAAGACAGTACCGTGCAGTACCGAAGAGCCCTCACTGCTGCTCGATCATCCTACTTTTCCAACTTAATCGAGGAAAATAAGAACAATCCAAAATTTCTTTTTGATACTGTTGCGAAACTAACTAAAAAGCAGCATTCCCCAAGAGAGGATGGCTTTCACTTCAGCAGTAATAAATTCATGAACTTCTTTGAGGAAAAGATCATGACCATTAGAAAGCAAATTACGGACTCCTCTTTGAATCTGCGTATTCCTCCAGGGCTTAGCTGTCCTGGATCCGCACAGCTCTGCGAGGGCCTGGGATCGGGAGAGACACTTAAGTGTTTTAGTACTATATCTCTTGACACAATGATGAAAATAATCATGGCCTCTAAACCTTCAAGCTGCATACTGGATCCTATTCCTACTAAACTGCTGAAGGAGCTGCTTCCTGTGCTTGGCCCTCCTATGTTGAACATAATAAACAGCTCTCTATCCACCGGATGTGTACCAGACTCACTAAAAGTGGCAGTGATAAAGCCTCTCTTGAAAAAGCCAAACCTTGACCCGGAAAATATAAAAAACTATCGGCCTATATCGAATCTTCCATTCCTCTCAAAAATTTTAGAAAAAGCTGTTGCGCAGCAACTCACTGCCTTTCTGAAGACAAACAATGTATACGAAATGCTTCAGTCTGGTTTTAGACCCCATCATAGCACTGAGACTGCACTTGTGAAGGTGGTAAATGACCTTTTAATGGCGTCAGACCGAGGCTCTGCATCTGTCCTCGTGCTACTAGACCTTAGTGCTGCCTTTGACACCATCGATCACCATATTCTTTTGGAGAGACTGGAAACCCAAATTGGTCTACACGGACAAGTTCTGGCCTGGTTTAGATCTTACCTGTCGGAAAGATATCAGTTTGTCTCTGTGAATGGTCTGTCCTCTGACAAATCAACTGTACATTTCGGTGTTCCTCAAGGTTCCGTTTTAGGACCACTATTGTTTTCACTATATATTTTACCTCTTGGGGATGTTATTCGAAAACATAATGTTAACTTTCACTGCTATGCGGATGACAGACAGCTGTACATTTCAATGAAACATGGTGAAGCCCCAAAATTGCCCTCGCTAGAAGCCTGTGTTTCAGACATAAGGAAGTGGATGGCTGACAACTTTCTACTTTTAAACTCGGACAAAACAGAGATGCTTGTTCTAGGTCCCAAGAAACAAAGAGATCTTCTGTTAAATCTGACAATTCATCTTGATGGTTGTAAAGTCGTCTCAAATAAAACTGTGAAGGACCTCGGCGTTACTCTTGACCCTGATCTCTCTTTTGACGAACACATCAAGACTGTTTCAAGGACAGCTTTTTTCCATCTACGTAACATTGCAAAAATCAGAAATTTTCTGTCCAAAAATGATGCAGAAAAATTAATCCATGCATTTGTTACTTCTAGGTTAGACTACTGCAATGCTCTACTTTCCGGCTACCCGGAGAAAGCACTAAATAAACTTCAGTTAGTGCTAAATACGGCTGCTAGAATCCTGACTAGAACCAAGAAATTTGATCACATTACTCCAGTGCTAGCTTCCCTACACTGGCTTCCTGTTAAGGCAAGGGCTGATTTCAAGGTTTTACTGTTAACCTATAAAGCGTTACATGGGCTTGCTCCTACCTATCTTTCCGAGTTGGTCCTGCCGTACATACCAATACGTACGCTACGGTCACAAGACGCAGGCCTCCTAATTGTCCCTAGAATTTCTAAGCAAACAGCGGGAGGCAGGGCTTTCTCCTATAGATCTCCATTTTTATGGAACAGTCTGCCTACCCATGTGAGAGACGCAGACTCGGTCTCAACCTTTAAGTCTTTACTGAAGACTTATCTCTTCAGTAGGTCATATGGTTGAGTGTAGTCTGGCCCAGGAGTGTGAAGGTGAACGGAAAGGCTCTGGAGCAACGAACCGCCCTTGCTGTCTCTGCCAGGCCGGTTCCCCTCTCTCCACTGGGATTCTCTGCCTCTAACCCTGTTACAGGGGCTGAGTCACTGGCTTGCTGGTGCTCTTTCATGCCGTCCCTAGGAGGGGTGCGTCACTTGAGTGGGTTGAGTTACTGACGTGATCATCCTGTCTGGGTTGGCGCCCCCCCTTGGTTTGTGCTGTGGTGGAGACCTTTGTGGGTTATACTCGGCCTTGTCTCCGGATTGTAATGTTGGTGGTTGAGGATTTCCCTCTAGTGGTGCGGGGGCTGTGCTTTGGCAAAGTGGGTGGGGTTATATCCTTCCTGTTTGGCCCTGTCCGGGGGTTTCTTCGGATGGGGCCACAGTGTCTGCTGACCGCTCCTGTCTCAGCCTCCAGTATTTATGCTGCAGTAGTTTATGTGTCGGGGGGCTAGGGTCAGTTGGTTACCTGGAGTACTTCTCCTGTCTTATCCAGTGTCCTGTGTGAATTTAAGTATGCTCTCTCTAATTCTTTCGTTCTCTCTTTCTCTCTGAGAACCTGAGCCCTAGGACCATATGTCAGGACTACCGGGCATGATGACACCTTGCTGTCCCCAGTCCGCCTGGCCTTGCTGCTATTCCAGTTTCAACTGTTCTGCCTGCGGTTACGGAACCCCTACCTGTCCCAGACCTGCTGTTTTCAACTCTTAATGATTGGCTATGAAAAGCCAACTGAGATTTATTCCTGATTATTATTTGACCATGCTTGTCATTTATGAACATTTAGAAAATCTTGGCGCTCTCTAATTTTCTCCTTCTCTCTTTCTTTCTCTCGGAGGACCTGAGCCCTAGGACCATACGTCGGGACTACCGGCCGTGGTGACTCCTTGCTGTCCCCAGTCCGCCTGGCCTTGCTGCTATTCCAGTTTCAACTGTTCTGCCTGCGGTTATGGAACCCCTACCTGTCCCAGACCTGCTGTTTTCAACTCTTAATGATCGGCTATGAAAAGCCAACTGAGATTTATTCCTGATTATTATTTGACCATGCTTGTCATTTATGAACATTTTGAAAATCTTGGCTCTCTCTAATTTTCTCCTTCTCTCTTTCTTTCTCTCGGAGGACCTGGGCCCTAGGACCATGCGTCGGGACTGCCGCCCGTGGTGACTCCTTGCTGTCCCCAGTCCGCCTGGCCTTGCTGCTATTCCAGTTTCAGCTGTTCTGCCTGCGGTTATGGAACCGCCACCTGTCCCAGACCTGTTGTTTTTCAACTCTTGATGATCGGCTATGAAAAGCCAACTGAAAATTATTCATGATTATTATTTGACCATGCTTGTCACTTATGAACATTTTTGAACATCTTGGCATAGTTCTGTTATAATCTCCACCCGGCACAGCCAGAAGAGGACTGGCCACCCCTCATAGCCTGGTTCCTCTCTAGGTTTCTTCCTAGGTTTTGGCCTTTCTAGGGAGTTTTTCCTAGCCACCGTGCTTCTACACCTGCATTACTAGCTGTTTGGGGTTTTAGGCTGGGTGTCTGTACAGCACTTCGAGATATTAGCTGATGTACGAAGGGCTATATAAAATAAAATTGAATTGAATTGAAGTAAACTAGTAGGTGTTAGAAGGTGTTGTTAGTAAACTAGTAGGTGTTAGAAGGTGTTAGTAAACTAGTAGGTGTTAGAAGGTGTTGTTAGTAAACTAGTAGGTGTTAGAAGGTGTTGTTAGTAAACTAGTAGGTGTTAGAAGGTGTTAGTAAACTAGTAGGTGTTAGAAGGTGTTGTTAGTAAACTAGTAGGTGTTAGAAGGTGTTAGTAAACTAGTAGGTGTTAGAAGGTGTTGTTAGTAAACTAGTAGGTGTTAGAAGGTGTTAGTAAACTAGTAGGTGTTAGAAGGTGTTGTTAGTAAACTAGTAGGTGTTAGAAGGTGTTGTTGGTAAACTAGTAGGTGTTAGAAGGTGTTGTTAGTAAACTAGTAGGTGTTAGAAGGTGTTGTTAGTAAACTAGTAGGTGTTAGAAGGTGTTGTTAGTAAACTAGTAGGTGTTAGAAGGTGTTGTTAGTAAACTAGTAGGTGTTAGAAGGTGTTGTTGGTAAACTAGTAGGTGTTAGAAGGTGTTGTTAGTAAACTAGTAGATGTTAGAAGGTGTTGTTAGTAAACTAGTAGGTGTTAGAAGGTGTTGTTAGTAAACTAGTAGGTGTTAGAAGGTGTTGTTAGTAAACTAGTAGGTGTTAGAAGGTGTTGTTAGTTAACTAGTAGGTGTTAGAAGGTGTTGTTAGTAAACTAGTAGGTGTTAGAAGGTGTTAGTAAACTAGTAGGTGTTAGAAGGTGTTGTTAGTAAACTAGTAGGTGTTAGAAGGTGTTGTTAGTTAACTAGTAGGTGTTAGAAGGTGTTGTTAGTAAACTAGTAGGTGTTAGAAGGTGTTGTTAGTAAACTAGTAGGTGTTAGAAGGTGTTGTTAGTAAACTAGTAGGTGTTAGAAGGTGTTGTTAGTAAACTAGTAGGTGTTAGAAGGTGTTGTTAGTTAACTAGTAGGTGTTAGAAGGTGTTGTTAGTAAACTAGTAGGTGTTAGAAGGTGTTAGTAAACTAGTAGGTGTTAGAAGGTGTTGTTAGTAAACTAGTAGGTGTTAGAAGGTGTTAGTAAACTAGTAGGTGTTAGAAGGTGTTGTTAGTAAACTAGTAGGTGTTAGAAGGTGTTGTTGGTAAACTAGTAGGTGTTAGAAGGTGTTGTTAGTAAACTAGTAGGTGTTAGAAGGTGTTGTTAGTAAACTAGTAGGTGTTAGAAGGTGTTAGTAAACTAGTAGGTGTTAGAAGTTGTTAGTAAACTAGTAGGTGTTAGAAGGTGTTGTTAGTAAACTAGTTGGTGTTAGAATTTGTTGTTAGTAAACTAGTAGGTGTTAGAATGTGTTGTTAGTAAACTAGTAGGTGTTAGAAGGTGTTGTTAGTAAACTAGTAGGTGTTAGAAGGTGTTGTTAGTAAACTAGTAGGTGTTAGAAGGTGTTAGTAGTAAACTAGTAGGTGTTAGAAGGTGTTGTTAGTAAACTAGTAGGTGTTAGAAGGTGTTGTTAGTAAACTAGTAGGTGTTAGAAGGTGTTAGTAAACTAGTAGGTGTTAGAAGGTGTTAGTAAACTAGTAGGTGTTAGAAGGTGTTGTTAGTAAACTAGTAGGTGTTAGAAGGTGTTAGTAAACTAGTAGGTGTTAGAAGGTGTTGTTAGTAAACTAGTAGGTGTTAGAAGGTGTAGTTAGTAAACTAGTAGGTGTTAGAAGGTGTTGTTAGTAAACTAGTAGGTGTTAGAAGGTGTTGTTAGTAAACTAGTAGGTGTTAGAAGGTGTTAGTAAACTAGTAGGTGTTAGAAGGTGTTGTTAGTAAACTAGTAGGTGTTAGAAGGTGTTGTTAGTAAACTAGTAGGTGTTAGAAGGTGTTGTTAGTAAACTAGTACGTGTTAGAAGGTGTTGTTAGTAAACTAGTAGGTGTTAGAAGGTGTTGTTAGTAAACTAGTAGGTGTTAGAAGGTGTTGTTGGTAAACTAGTAGGTGTTAGAAGGTGTTGTTAGTAAACTAGTAGGTGTTAGAAGGTGTTGTTAGTAAACTAGTAGGTGTTAGAAGGTGTTAGTAAACTAGTAGGTGTTAGAAGGTGTTAGTAAACTAGTAGGTGTTAGAAGGTGTTGTTAGTAAACTAGTTGGTGTTAGAATGTGTTGTTAGTAAACTAGTAGGTGTTAGAAGGTGTTAGTAAACTAGTAGGTGTTAGAATGTGTTGTTAGTAAACTAGTAGGTGTTAGAAGGTGTTGTTAGTAAACTAGTAGGTGTTAGAAGGTGTTAGTAAACTAGTAGGTGTTAGAAGGTGTTGTTAGTAAACTAGTAGGTGTTAGAAGGTGTTGTTGGTTAACTAGTAGGTGTTAGAAGGTGTTGTTAGTAAACTAGTAGGTGTTAGAAGGTGTTGTTGGTAAACTAGTAGGTGTTAGAAGGTGTTGTTAGTAAACTAGTAGGTGTTAGAAGGTGTTGTTAGTAAACTAGTAGGTGTTAGAAGGTGTTGTTAGTAAACTAGTAGGTGTTAGAAGGTGTTGTTAGTAAACTAGTAGGTGTTAGAAGGTGTTGTTAGTAAACTAGTAGGTGTTAGAAGGTGTTGTTAGTAAACTAGTAGGTGTTAGAAGGTGTTGTTAGTAAACTAGTAGGTGTTAGAAGGTGTTGTTAGTAAACTAGTAGGTGTTAGAAGGTGTTAGTAAACTAGTAGGTGTTAGAAGGTGTTGTTAGTAAACTAGTAGGTGTTAGATGGTGTTAGTAGTAAACTAGTAGGTGTTAGACGGTGTTGTTAGTAAACTAGTAGGTGTTAGAAGGTGTTGTTAGTAAACTAGTAGGTGTTAGAAGGTGTTAGTAAACTAGTAGGTGTTAGAAGGTGTTGTTAGTAAACTAGTAGGTGTTAGAAGGTGTTGTTAGTAAACTAGTAGGTGTTAGAAGGTGTTGTTAGTAAACTAGTAGGTGTTAGAAGGTGTTGATAGTAAACTAGTAGGTGTTAGAAGGTGTTAGTAAACTAGTAGGTGTTAGAAGGTGTTGTTAGTAAACTAGTAGGTGTTAGAAGGTGTTAGTAAACTAGTAGGTGTTAGAAGGTGTTGTTAGTAAACTAGTAGGTGTTAGAAGGTGTTGTTAGTAAACTAGTAGGTGTTAGAAGGTGTTGTTAGTAAACTAGTAGGTGTTAGAAGGTGTTGTTAGTAAACTAGTAGGTGTTAGAAGGTGTTAGTAGTAAACTAGTAGGTGTTAGAAGGTGTTGTTAGTAAACTAGTAGGTGTTAGAAGGTGTTGTTAGTAAACTAGTAGGTGTTAGAAGGTGTTAGTAAACTAGTAGGTGTTAGAAGGTGTTAGTAAACTAGTAGGTGTTAGAAGGTGTTGTTAGTAAACTAGTAGGTGTTAGAAGGTGTTGTTAGTAAACTAGTAGGTGTTAGAAGGTGTTGTTGGTAAACTAGTACGTGTTAGAAGGTGTTGTTAGTAAACTAGTAGGTGTTAGAAGGTGTTGTTAGTAAACTAGTAGGTGTTAGAAGGTGTTGTTAGTAAACTAGTAGGTGTTAGAAGGTGTTGTTAGTAAACTAGTAGGTGTTAGAAGGTGTTGTTAGTAAACTAGTAGGTGTTAGAAGGTGTTGTTAGTAAACTAGTAGGTGTTAGAAGGTGTTGTTAGTAAACTAGTAGGTGTTAGAAGGTGTTGTTAGTAAACTAGTAGGTGTTAGAAGGTGTTAGTAAACTAGTAGGTGTTAGAAGGTGTTGTTAGTAAACTAGTAGGTGTTAGAAGGTGTTGTTAGTAAACTAGTAGGTGTTAGAAGGTGTTGTTAGTAAACTAGTACGTGTTAGAAGGTGTTGTTAGTAAACTAGTAGGTGTTAGAAGGTGTTGTTAGTAAACTAGTAGGTGTTAGAAGGTGTTGTTAGTAAACTAGTAGGTGTTAGAAGGTGTTGTTGGTAAACTAGTAGGTGTTAGAAGGTGTTGTTAGTAAACTAGTAGGTGTTAGAAGGTGTTGTTAGTAAACTAGTAGGTGTTAGAAGGTGTTAGTAAACTAGTAGGTGTTAGAAGGTGTTAGTAAACTAGTAGGTGTTAGAATGTGTTGTTAGTAAACTAGTAGGTGTTAGAAGGTGTTGTTAGTAAACTAGTACGTGTTAGAAGGTGTTGTTAGTAAACTAGTAGGTGTTAGAAGGTGTTGTTAGTAAACTAGTAGGTGTTAGAAGGTGTTGTTAGTAAACTAGTAGGTGTTAGAAGGTGTTAGTAAACTAGTAGGTGTTAGAAGGTGTTGTTAGTAAACTAGTAGGTGTTAGAAGGTGTTGTTAGTTAACTAGTAGGTGTTAGAAGGTGTTGTTAGTAAACTAGTAGGTGTTAGAAGGTGTTGTTAGTAAACTAGTAGGTGTTAGAAGGTGTTGTTAGTAAACTAGTAGGTGTTAGAAGGTGTTAGTAAACTAGTAGGTGTTAGAAGGTGTTGTTAGTAAACTAGTAGGTGTTAGAAGGTGTTGTTGGTAAACTAGTAGGTGTTAGAAGGTGTTAGTAAACTAGTAGGTGTTAGAAGGTGTTAGTAAACTAGTAGGTGTTAGAAGGTGTTGTTAGTAAACTAGTAGGTGTTAGAAGGTGTTGTTAGTAAACTAGTAGGTGTTAGAAGGTGTTAGTAAACTAGTAGGTGTTAGAAGGTGTTGTTGGTAAACTAGTAGGTGTTAGAAGGTGTTAGTAAACTAGTAGGTGTTAGAAGGTGTTGTTAGTAAACTAGTAGGTGTTAGAAGGTGTTAGTAAACTAGTAGGTGTTAGAAGGTGTTGTTAGTAAACTAGTAGGTGTTAGAAGGTGTTAAAGCTGTGCAGTGCTACAAGCCCAGCTTCAGACGCAATCGTTAGGCAAGGGTAATTTCAGTGTAGGAAAGGAAGAAACAGCGTCTGTGCCACCAGTAAGTACAGATAGTAACGTTAGTATAAATCCCCCCGCACAGTCCCCGCAGCCGGACAACTTTCTCATGGCTTCTGGAGGGAAATGCTGTTGGAATGCTCAACCGGTGTCGCTCATTCAGCCGACAGAAACTTTCAACCGGTTCTCCCCATTATGTAGCGAGTCGGAGTCTGAGTCTGAGTTTTCTCTTGTCTCTACTCCTCCCGTTACGGGGTCTGAGACGCCGAAGGCTCCCACCATTAGCTCTGACAAATTGAAAACCCTAGTCATTTTTTTTTTTTTTTTTTTTTTTTTTAATTTTATCCCCTTTTCTCCCCAATTTTCGTGGTATCCAATCGCTAGTAATTACTATCTTGTCTCATCGCTACAACTCCCGTACGGGCTCGGGAGAGACGAAGGTCGAAAGCCATGCGTCCTCCGAAGCACAACCCAACCTAGCCGCACTGCTTCTTAACACAGCGCGCCTCCAACCCGGAAGCCAGCCGCACCAATGTGTCGGAGGAAACACCGTGCACCCGCCCCCCTCGGTTAGCGCGCACTGCGCCCGGCCCGCCACAGGAGTCGCTGGAGCGCGATGAGACAAGGATATCCCTACCGGCCAAACCCTCCCTAACCCGGACGACGCTAAGCCAATTGTGCGTCGCCCCACGGACCTCCCGGTCGCGGCCGGCTGCGACAGAGCCTGGGCGCGAACCCAGAGACTCTGGTGGCACCGCTAGCACTGCAATGCAGTGCCTTAGACCACTGCGCCACCCGGGAGGCCCTGAAAACCCTAGTCATTGGCGACTCCATTACCCGCAGTATTAGACTTAAAGCGAATCACCCAGCGATCATACACTGTTTACCAGGGGGCAGGGCTACCGACGTTAAGGCTAATCTAAAGATGGTGCTGGCTAAAGCTAAATCTGGCGAGTGTAGAGAGTATAGAGATATTGTTATCCACGTCGGCACCAACGATGTTAGGATGAAACAGTCAGAGGTCACCAAGTGCAACATAGCTTCAGCGTGTAAATCAGCTAGAAAGATGTGTCGGCATCGAGTAATTGTCTCTGGCCCCCTCCCAGTTAGGGGGAGTGACGAGCTCTACAGCAGAGTCTCAGCACTCAATCGCTGGTTGAAAACTGTTTTCTGCCCCTCCCAAAAGATAGAATTTGTAGATAATTGGCCCTCTTTCTGGGACTCACCCACAAACAGGACCAAGCCTGACCTGCTGAGGAGTGACGGACTCCATCCTAGCTGGAGGGGTGCTCTCATCTTATCTACCAACATAGATAGGGCTCTAACTCCTCTAGCCCCACAATGAAATAGGGTGCAGGCCAGGCAGCAGGCTGTTAGCCAACCTGCCAGCTTAGTGGAGTCTGCCAATAGCACAGTCAGTGTAGTCAGCTCAGCCATACCCATTGAGACTGTGTCTGTGCCTCGACCTAGGTTGGGCAAAACTAAACATGGCGGTGTTCGCCTTAGCAATCTTATTAGGATAAAGACCTCCTCCATTCCTGCCATTATTGAAAGAGATCGTGATACCTCACATCTCAAAATAGGGTTACTTAATGTTAGATCCCTCACTTCAAAGGCAGTCATAGTCAATGAACTAATCACTGATCATAATCTTGATGTGATTGGCCTGACTGAAACATGGCTTAAGCCTGATGAATTTACTGTGTTAAATGAGGCCTCACCTCCTGGTTACACTAGTGACCATATCCCCCGTGCATCCCGCAAAGGCGGAGGTGTTGCTAACATTTACGATAGCAAATTTCAATTTACAAAAAAAAAAATGGCGTTTTCGTCTTTTGAGCTTCTAGTCATGAAATCTATGCAGCCTACTCAATCACTTTTTATAGCTACTGTTTACAGGCCTCCTGGGCCATATACAGCGTTCCTCTCTGAGTTTCCTGAATTCCTATCAGACCTTGTAGTCATAGCAGATCATATTCTAATTTTTGGTGATTTTAATATTCACATGGAGAAGTCCACAGACCCACTCCAAAAGTCTTTCGGAGCCATCATCGACTCAGTGGGTTTTGTCCAACATGTCTCTGGACCTACTCACTGCCACAGTCATACTCTGGACCTAGTTTTGTCCCATGGAATAAATGTTGTAGATCTTAATGTTTTTCCACATAATCCTGGACTATCGGACCACCATTTTATTACGTTTGCAATCGCAACAAATAATCTGCTCAGACCCCAACCAAGGAGCATCAAAAGTCGTGCTATAAATTCTCAGACAACACAAAAATTCCTTGATGCCCTTCCAGACTCCTTCTGCCTACCCAAGGACATCAGAGGACAAAAATCAGTTAACCACCTAACTGAGGAACTCAATTTAACCTTGCGCAATACCCTAGATGCAGTTGCACCCCTAAAAACGAAAAACATTTGTCATAAGAAACTAGCTCCCTGGTATACAGAAAATACCCGAGCTTTGAAGCAAGCTTCCAGGAAATTGGAACGGAAATGGCGCCACACCAAACTGGAAGTCTTCCGACTAGCTTGGAAAGACAGTACCGTGCAGTACCGAAGAGCCCTCACTGCTGCTCGATCATCCTACTTTTCCAACTTAATCGAGGAAAATAAGAACAATCCAAAATTTCTTTTTGATACTGTTGCGAAACTAACTAAAAAGCAGCATTCCCCAAGAGAGGATGGCTTTCACTTCAGCAGTAATAAATTCATGAACTTCTTTGAGGAAAAGATCATGACCATTAGAAAGCAAATTACGGACTCCTCTTTGAATCTGCGTATTCCTCCAGGGCTTAGCTGTCCTGGATCCGCACAGCTCTGCGAGGGCCTGGGATCGGGAGAGACACTTAAGTGTTTTAGTACTATATCTCTTGACACAATGATGAAAATAATCATGGCCTCTAAACCTTCAAGCTGCATACTGGATCCTATTCCTACTAAACTGCTGAAGGAGCTGCTTCCTGTGCTTGGCCCTCCTATGTTGAACATAATAAACAGCTCTCTATCCACCGGATGTGTACCAGACTCACTAAAAGTGGCAGTGATAAAGCCTCTCTTGAAAAAGCCAAACCTTGACCCGGAAAATATAAAAAACTATCGGCCTATATCGAATCTTCCATTCCTCTCAAAAATTTTAGAAAAAGCTGTTGCGCAGCAACTCACTGCCTTTCTGAAGACAAACAATGTATACGAAATGCTTCAGTCTGGTTTTAGACCCCATCATAGCACTGAGACTGCACTTGTGAAGGTGGTAAATGACCTTTTAATGGCGTCAGACCGAGGCTCTGCATCTGTCCTCGTGCTACTAGACCTTAGTGCTGCCTTTGACACCATCGATCACCATATTCTTTTGGAGAGACTGGAAACCCAAATTGGTCTACACGGACAAGTTCTGGCCTGGTTTAGATCTTACCTGTCGGAAAGATATCAGTTTGTCTCTGTGAATGGTCTGTCCTCTGACAAATCAACTGTACATTTCGGTGTTCCTCAAGGTTCCGTTTTAGGACCACTATTGTTTTCACTATATATTTTACCTCTTGGGGATGTTATTCGAAAACATAATGTTAACTTTCACTGCTATGCGGATGACACACAGCTGTACATTTCAATGAAACATGGTGAAGCCCCAAAATTGCCCTCGCTAGAAGCCTGTGTTTCAGACATAAGGAAGTGGATGGCTGACAACTTTCTACTTTTAAACTCGGACAAAACAGAGATGCTTGTTCTAGGTCCCAAGAAACAAAGAGATCTTCTGTTAAATCTGACAATTCATCTTGATGGTTGTAAAGTCGTCTCAAATAAAACTGTGAAGGACCTCGGCGTTACTCTTGACCCTGATCTCTCTTTTGACGAACACATCAAGACTGTTTCAAGGACAGCTTTTTTCCATCTACGTAACATTGCAAAAATCAGAAATTTTCTGTCCAAAAATGATGCAGAAAAATTAATCCATGCATTTGTTACTTCTAGGTTAGACTACTGCAATGCTCTACTTTCCGGCTACCCGGAGAAAGCACTAAATAAACTTCAGTTAGTGCTAAATACGGCTGCTAGAATCCTGACTAGAACCAAGAAATTTGATCACATTACTCCAGTGCTAGCTTCCCTACACTGGCTTCCTGTTAAGGCAAGGGCTGATTTCAAGGTTTTACTGTTAACCTATAAAGCGTTACATGGGCTTGCTCCTACCTATCTTTCCGAGTTGGTCCTGCCGTACATACCAATACGTACGCTACGGTCACAAGACGCAGGCCTCCTAATTGTCCCTAGAATTTCTAAGCAAACAGCGGGAGGCAGGGCTTTCTCCTATAGATCTCCATTTTTATGGAACAGTCTGCCTACCCATGTGAGAGACGCAGACTCGGTCTCAACCTTTAAGTCTTTACTGAAGACTTATCTCTTCAGTAGGTCATATGGTTGAGTGTAGTCTGGCCCAGGAGTGTGAAGGTGAACGGAAAGGCTCTGGAGCAACGAACCGCCCTTGCTGTCTCTGCCAGGCCGGTTCCCCTCTCTCCACTGGGATTCTCTGCCTCTAACCCTGTTACAGGGGCTGAGTCACTGGCTTGCTGGTGCTCTTTCATGCCGTCCCTAGGAGGGGTGCGTCACTTGAGTGGGTTGAGTTACTGACGTGATCATCCTGTCTGGGTTGGCGCCCCCCCTTGGTTTGTGCTGTGGTGGAGACCTTTGTGGGTTATACTCGGCCTTGTCTCCGGATTGTAATGTTGGTGGTTGAGGATTTCCCTCTAGTGGTGCGGGGGCTGTGCTTTGGCAAAGTGGGTGGGGTTATATCCTTCCTGTTTGGCCCTGTCCGGGGGTTTCTTCGGATGGGGCCACAGTGTCTGCTGACCGCTCCTGTCTCAGCCTCCAGTATTTATGCTGCAGTAGTTTATGTGTCGGGGGGCTAGGGTCAGTTGGTTACCTGGAGTACTTCTCCTGTCTTATCCAGTGTCCTGTGTGAATTTAAGTATGCTCTCTCTAATTCTTTCGTTCTCTCTTTCTCTCTGAGAACCTGAGCCCTAGGACCATATGTCAGGACTACCGGGCATGATGACACCTTGCTGTCCCCAGTCCGCCTGGCCTTGCTGCTATTCCAGTTTCAACTGTTCTGCCTGCGGTTACGGAACCCCTACCTGTCCCAGACCTGCTGTTTTCAACTCTTAATGATTGGCTATGAAAAGCCAACTGAGATTTATTCCTGATTATTATTTGACCATGCTTGTCATTTATGAACATTTAGAAAATCTTGGCGCTCTCTAATTTTCTCCTTCTCTCTTTCTTTCTCTCGGAGGACCTGAGCCCTAGGACCATACGTCGGGACTACCGGCCGTGGTGACTCCTTGCTGTCCCCAGTCCGCCTGGCCTTGCTGCTATTCCAGTTTCAACTGTTCTGCCTGCGGTTATGGAACCCCTACCTGTCCCAGACCTGCTGTTTTCAACTCTTAATGATCGGCTATGAAAAGCCAACTGAGATTTATTCCTGATTATTATTTGACCATGCTTGTCATTTATGAACATTTTGAAAATCTTGGCTCTCTCTAATTTTCTCCTTCTCTCTTTCTTTCTCTCGGAGGACCTGGGCCCTAGGACCATGCGTCGGGACTGCCGCCCGTGGTGACTCCTTGCTGTCCCCAGTCCGCCTGGCCTTGCTGCTATTCCAGTTTCAGCTGTTCTGCCTGCGGTTATGGAACCGCCACCTGTCCCAGACCTGTTGTTTTTCAACTCTTGATGATCGGCTATGAAAAGCCAACTGAAAATTATTCATGATTATTATTTGACCATGCTTGTCACTTATGAACATTTTTGAACATCTTGGCATAGTTCTGTTATAATCTCCACCCGGCACAGCCAGAAGAGGACTGGCCACCCCTCATAGCCTGGTTCCTCTCTAGGTTTCTTCCTAGGTTTTGGCCTTTCTAGGGAGTTTTTCCTAGCCACCGTGCTTCTACACCTGCATTACTGGTGGTCCCGTGTGGCTCAGTTGGTAGAGCATGGCGCTTGCAACGCCAGGGTTGTGGGTTCATTCCCCACGGGGGGACCAGGATGAATATGTATGAACTTTCCAATTTGTAAGTCGCTCTGGATAAGAGCGTCAGCTAAATGACTTAAATGTAAATGTAAATTACTAGCTGTTTGGGGTTTTAGGCTGGGTGTCTGTACAGCACTTCGAGATATTAGCTGATGTACGAAGGGCTATATAAAATAAAATTGAATTGAATTGAAGTAAACTAGTAGGTGTTAGAAGGTGTTGTTAGTAAACTAGTAGGTGTTAGAAGGTGTTAGTAAACTAGTAGGTGTTAGAAGGTGTTGTTAGTAAACTAGTAGGTGTTAGAAGGTGTTGTTAGTAAACTAGTAGGTGTTAGAAGGTGTTAGTAAACTAGTAGGTGTTAGAAGGTGTTGTTAGTAAACTAGTAGGTGTTAGAAGGTGTTAGTAAACTAGTAGGTGTTAGAAGGTGTTGTTAGTAAACTAGTAGGTGTTAGAAGGTGTTGTTGGTAAACTAGTAGGTGTTAGAAGGTGTTGTTAGTAAACTAGTAGGTGTTAGAAGGTGTTGTTAGTAAACTAGTAGGTGTTAGAAGGTGTTGTTAGTAAACTAGTAGGTGTTAGAAGGTGTTGTTAGTAAACTAGTAGGTGTTAGAAGGTGTTGTTGGTAAACTAGTAGGTGTTAGAAGGTGTTGTTAGTAAACTAGTAGATGTTAGAAGGTGTTGTTAGTAAACTAGTAGGTGTTAGAAGGTGTTGTTAGTAAACTAGTAGGTGTTAGAAGGTGTTGTTAGTAAACTAGTAGGTGTTAGAAGGTGTTGTTAGTTAACTAGTAAGTGTTAGAAGGTGTTGTTAGTAAACTAGTAGGTGTTAGAAGGTGTTAGTAAACTAGTAGGTGTTAGAAGGTGTTGTTAGTAAACTAGTAGGTGTTAGAAGGTGTTGTTAGTTAACTAGTAGGTGTTAGAAGGTGTTGTTAGTAAACTAGTAGGTGTTAGAAGGTGTTGTTAGTAAACTAGTAGGTGTTAGAAGGTGTTGTTAGTAAACTAGTAGGTGTTAGAAGGTGTTGTTAGTAAACTAGTAGGTGTTAGAAGGTGTTGTTAGTTAACTAGTAGGTGTTAGAAGGTGTTGTTAGTAAACTAGTAGGTGTTAGAAGGTGTTAGTAAACTAGTAGGTGTTAGAAGGTGTTGTTAGTAAACTAGTAGGTGTTAGAAGGTGTTAGTAAACTAGTAGGTGTTAGAAGGTGTTGTTAGTAAACTAGTAGGTGTTAGAAGGTGTTGTTGGTAAACTAGTAGGTGTTAGAAGGTGTTGTTAGTAAACTAGTAGGTGTTAGAAGGTGTTGTTAGTAAACTAGTAGGTGTTAGAAGGTGTTAGTAAACTAGTAGGTGTTAGAAGTTGTTAGTAAACTAGTAGGTGTTAGAAGGTGTTGTTAGTAAACTAGTTGGTGTTAGAATTTGTTGTTAGTAAACTAGTAGGTGTTAGAATGTGTTGTTAGTAAACTAGTAGGTGTTAGAAGGTGTTGTTAGTAAACTAGTAGGTGTTAGAAGGTGTTGTTAGTAAACTAGTAGGTGTTAGAAGGTGTTGTTAGTAAACTAGTAGATGTTAGAAGGTGTTGTTAGTAAACTAGTAGGTGTTAGAAGGTGTTGTTAGTAAACTAGTAGGTGTTAGAAGGTGTTAGTAAACTAGTAGGTGTTAGAAGGTGTTGTTAGTAAACTAGTACGTGTTAGAAGGTGTTAGTTAACTAGTAGGTGTTAGAAGGTGTTGTTAGTAAACTAGTAGGTGTTAGAAGGTGTTAGTAAACTAGTAGGTGTTAGAAGGTGTTGTTAGTAAACTAGTAGGTGTTAGAAGGTGTTAGTAAACTAGTAGGTGTTAGAAGGTGTTGTTAGTAAACTAGTAGGTGTTAGAAGGTGTTGTTGGTAAACTAGTAGGTGTTAGAAGGTGGTGTTAGTAAACTAGTAGGTGTTAGAAGGTGTTGTTAGTAAACTAGTAGGTGTTAGAAGGTGTTAGTAAACTAGTAGGTGTTAGAAGGTGTTAGTAAACTAGTAGGTGTTAGAAGGTGTTGTTAGTAAACTAGTAGGTGTTAGAAGGTGTTGTTAGTAAACTAGTAGGTGTTAGAAGGTGTTAGTAAACTAGTAGGTGTTAGAAGGTGTTGTTAGTAAACTAGTAGGTGTTAGAAGGTGTTAGTAAACTAGTAGGTGTTAGAAGGTGTTGTTAGTAAACTAGTAGGTGTTAGAAGGTGTTGTTAGTAAACTAGTAGGTGTTAGAAGGTGTTGTCAGTAAACTAGTAGGTGTTAGAAGGTGTTGTTAGTAAACTAGTAGGTGTTAGAAGGTGTTAGTAGTAAACTAGTAGGTGTTAGAAGGTGTTAGTAGTAAACTAGTAGGTGTTAGAAGGTGTTGTTAGTAAACTAGTAGGTGTTAGAAGGTGTTGTTAGTAAACTAGTAGGTGTTAGAAGGTGTTGTTGGTAAACTAGTAGGTGTTAGAAGGTGTTGTTAGTAAACTAGTAGGTTTTAGAAGGTGTTGTTAGTTATTATTACCGTTATTATTATGCTATTAGAGCGCCTTAGATGACACTGTCGTAAAGTGACACCGTTATTATTATGCTATTTGCAACAGATGATTTACTACCGCTATCAATAACATAATGGTTCTTATTTGATTGATTGTACTGAATATAATTGATTATGGGAGGCCTAAAACTATTAAATGTATTAAAACTATTAAATACACCAGTGTTCTATGTAATACATAACATGTTTAGCCAATGCCATGTCCTCTACAAAATGTTGGGATTGAAAAAAAAAAAAATCGACCCAAAAGCCTGTAACAACTCACCTTTCTCACTGGCCAGTAGGAAGAGCTTCTCTTCTAGAGTAGTGTCCTCCTTAACCTCCCGCATGTCTTGCAGGACCAGAAATGTATCTGGAGAGGACACGTCAGTGCCCTGAAAAGAGCAGCCATTACGATTGAGGAGTAGGGAAGAACGAACACAAGGCGACCACGACCATTTAACCATGAAAGCCCGTCATGATGACAATTACTACACAAAGACTTTTACTTTATTTCCCGCTAAAGAACGGCAGTTGTGCACAATAACATGTAGGCTAGGCTGTTATTGTTTTTGCATCCGTATAATGGTAACGTTTCCTCAGTTTTTACGCAGCGTCGGCGTTTGGCGCGCGTAACAGACCTTTCAGTTGTTTCCTCGTAATTTCCTTTTCACATGCTATTCTTCTTCAAATGTAAAGATAATTAGCCATCTCCATCAGCGTGTATACAAGCACCGATTTCTCACATGGCTTCACACATTATCCACCTGCTTTCTCATCTCGCTGGCGCAGGCAGCATCCTCAGCGGTCCACAATTACATAACAAGCTTGGCTTCTATTTTTGCCATTATTACATTTTATTTGAGATATTCTTCAGAAAATAAAAAATATCTACATCCAACACAGAATGTAGGCTACGTCAGATGACGAAGAGCTGAGGACGTTTAGGATAGGCTATTTCATAATGATATTTTAGAGAGATAAAGAAATACAGTTATTTCAAAAGGTTCCCTCTGAAGTATTTCCAAAATACTGTAATTCAATCATAGTCTGCAAACATAATGCTAAATAAAATACGCAGTTAGATTTTGAATAATAGTGTCTCAAAGTTTCAATTTGCCCATTCGTAACATAAAATCTCAATGAACCTTGCTCAAATTTTTTCATATGACAGGAGTTATATGACCACAGTGTGTGTGTGTGTGTGTGTGTGTGTGTGTGTGTGTGTGTGTGTGCCTGCACGTGATGTGTCCTGCATCTTCCTTCACAGAAATACATTGAAACACATTGAAATGCAATGAAATACACTGCATCTCAGTGCAAGAGGCATCACTATAGTACCTGGTTCGAATCCCGGCCGTGATTGGGAGTCCCATAGGGTGGCACACAATTGGTCCAGCATCGACGGGTTTTGGCCGGAATAGGCCGTCATTGTAAATAAGAATTTGTTCTTAACTGACTTGCCTGGTTAAATAAAGGTTAAATATAAAAAATATGTATATATTAGATCAATATAATAACACTGTTTCTAGGAGCAGGGTGACTTTGAGGACATAATGTAACTGCAGATAAAAGTAACTTGTAAATCACATAGGTATAAATACTGCACTGTCACGACTTCCGCCGAAGTCGGTCCCTCTCCTTGTTCGGGCGGCAGGCGGCGTCGCCGGCCTTCTAGCCATCGCCGATGCACCTTTCATTTTCCATTTGTTTTGTCTTGTCTTCCCACACACCTGGTTCCAATTCCATAATTACATGTTGTGTATTTAACCCATGTCCTTGTCCAGAATTGTTTGTTGATGTGTTTGTGCACGTGTCTGGCGTGCGAAGGGTTTTTGTCCCATTGTATATATTTATTGTTTTTTGTTCACGGTGATTTTATTATTAAACTGCACCGTTGTAACACAGTCTTTGCTCTCCTGCGCCTGACTTCTCTGCTGCCAGTACGCACGCATTACACTGCACCATTTAATACAAGACAGCTTTTAGGTAATGGACATGCTATTGTACCATTTAACCCAGGAAGACTGGGATACATGATGGTCAAATTACACTGGGCTATGATTTATGGTGCACACACATGCATCTTGGGTGTATTTCATGTAAAAGGTGTTATTTTTCTAGTCTGCGTGAACATATCTCGTGGAATAACTGTAGGCCTAGTTCTGGAGAACAAAGAATACATTTCACAATGAATCAATTCAGTTTCTTCATCTTATTTTTCTATAAAAACCACACTGGAATTTAAATATTCCCTTATCACCAACAGATGGCAATCTTTGCAAAGCAACTGCAGAGCACACAGTGAGCAGTGACTGCATCCAAAAGCCTAGAGTAATGAAAATAAATACTTACCATGAGGAAATGCTTTAAGAAAAAGAGTAGCCTAACACTGAACTAAAATCGCCTATATAATCTTGAGACATCTGCAGGACTTGCTTGACTCCCAATAGAGATGCTCAAACCTTCCCCTTCGTGGCATCCATTGTTCTAATAATACATGATTTGACACAAGTGAGCAGATGATTTTCAGTCTGTTGAACATTTGGGTGACCTAAAACGTATGGGTTTATCGCTTCCCAGCTCTGTCAATTCCATGCTGACAGCTGTCGCATATTACCGGCGATTCCAATTTGCCTGGTGAGAGAGAGGACAGGTCAGGATTGGCAGTTCAGTTAGCGGGTTGAACGGCTCTCAACGGGAACTGCTTATTGCCTACTGTTAAACCGGGTCTAGAGTAACCTCTTGAGACTGTGGGCAAAACAAATGTATGTCATGGGAGCTATCGATTACTTCCTGCCTAAATGAAAAGGAAAGACAGACATGGTAGAGAGACACATTATTTATAATATGAATAACTGACAATGAATGTATGCTATTGTCTGTTCTCTCTGACAATAAAATAAAACATCCCCCGCCAAAATAAAATGAAACAAAACATCTGATTTGAAAAATAGTGCCACACATACTTGATATGAAATAATGTAACTTTCAAACTGTTAAAAAAGGCCATGCATGTTCATCTGACTTTCCCCACAGTCCAGTTACGGTGATTTCTTCCCTTTTCAGGTGTCTATCACAGCCTCCTGGTTTCCACCAATTAGGAGTGTCCGATTGCAAATTATGGTATCATGTAATAATCTACACCTATCGATGTTACATTGAACTGGGTGAATGGAATATGAATGACAGTCATCCAACATGCTGTAATAGAAATAAGGACATGCTCATGAGAAAAATAAATCGTCCTTCCTCATCTTAAACGTCAACAACTGCATCACTGTAAGTAAAAAAATACTTAAAAGTACTACTTATGTCGTTTTTGGGGGCATCTGTACTTTACTTTACTATTTATATTTTTGACAACTTTTATTTCACTAAATTCCTAATGAAAATAATGTACTTTACACTCCATACGTTTTCCCTGATACCCAAAAGTACTCGTTACATTTTGAATGTTTAATAGGACAGGAAAATGGTCAAATTCAGGCACTAATGAAAGAGAACATCTCTGGTCATCCTTGCTGCCTCTGATCTGGCGGACTCACTAAACACAAATGCTTGCTGCCTCTGATCTGGCGGACTCACTAAACACAAATGCTTGCTGCCTCTGATCTGGCGGACTCACTAAACACAAATGCTTTGTTTGTAAATGATGTATGAGTGTTGGAGTGTGCCCCTGGCCATCCATAAATAAATAAAAAACAAGATAATTGTGCAGTCTGGTTTGTTTAATATCAGGAATTTGAGTTGATTTATACTTTTGATAGTGAAGTATATTTTTGCAATTACATTTACTTTTGATATGTTGGCAAATTAGGATACTTAGTCAGTTGTACAACTGAATGCTTCCTCCGCATTTAACCCAACACCTCTGAATCAGAGAGGTGCGGGGTGGGGCTGCCATAATCGACATCCACGTCGCCCAGAGAACAGTGGGTTAACTGCCTTGCTCAGGGGTAGAACGACAGATTTTTCTCCCCTTGTCAGCTCGGGGATTCCACCCAGCAACCTTTCGGTTACTGGCCCAACTCTCTAACCACTAGGCACTCAGAGTGCGCTCTGGGAATTCTTAAATTCTCAGATTGTCAATTTGTTGTCAGGTTGTCCATTCATAAATTCAGAGCGCTTGAGGAGTTGATCCGAGCGTTCTGACCTCACGACGGCAGTCAAGTGCCCTGGCTAAATTGGCTAGCTTGCTAGCTACTTCCAGACACAAATGAGAGACCTCACTCTGACTATTTTACTCGCCCTAGCAGAAGTGGCTTTTAGGCTGTTTTCATGTTGTCTACAGCGTTGGTGTCTATAGCTGTGCTGCTGGCAACGATTTAATGACGTTTTTTTGCCTACGTTTACTGACACTGTTCATAATCACCGGGTGTTGCGCGTTTGTAAATTCATAATTTATTCTGCGCTCTGATACACAGACGAGAGTGCTCTAAAATCGGAGTAGATAGCCAGAGTGAATTTACGAACGCACCACTAAGTGCATTTAAAAGCAAATAGTTTTAGACCTTTACTCAAGTAGTATTTTACTGGGTGACTTTCACTTTTACTTGAGGTATCACCTTTTACTCAAGTATGACAATTGGGTACCTTTTCCATCACTGCCTGTTTGTAACATGCATCTAATGTTTGTGTATATTTCAGACATCTGCATATTGTTTATATTGTCTATGCCAGCATTGCCTTAATTGCATTATTATTTATGCATCATATGCTCGTTTAGAGATTGTCATTGTATAGCATGTAGTTGATGCACATGCTACCACTGCACATTCAGAGTTGAGTGATTGTCACGCCCTGACCGTAGAGATCCTTTGTATGTCTCTATTTTGGTTGGTCAGGGCGTGAGTTTGGGTTGGGAATTCTATGTCTGGTATTCTATGTTGTCTATTTCTTTGTGTTTGGCCGTATGTGTGTGGTTCTCAATCAGAGGCAGCTGTCTATCGTTGTCTCTGATTGAGAACCATATTTAGGTAGCCTGTTTTCCCACTTTGAGTTGTGGGTGAATATTTTCTGTTTAGTGTTTTGTCGTCACCTTTCAGAACTGTTGTTTTGTTAGTGTTCATATTTATTAAAGAAACGTATTTATGAATACTTACCACGCTGCACCTTGGTCCTCTTCTCCTTCTCCAGACGACAATCGCTACAGTGATTATGCAACTACGGACACTTCCATGTCCTCGAGTCAATTTTGGGGAGTTTATTTTAAAAAATTAAACAAATACAAATATTTGTATGTTAAGTTCACACTGGAATCACCCCATACTTTTTTAAAACACCTCTTTATCAAGTATTTTAGCTACTTTTCCGCCAGCCAGCCATGAGCAGCCAGAGCCGCCAGCCAGCCATGAGCAGCCAGAGCCGCCAGCCAGCCATGACCAGCCAGAGCCGTCCAGCCAGGACCAGCCAGAGCCGTCCAGCCAGGATCCGCCAGGGCCAGCCAGCCAGGATCCGCCAGCCAGCCAGGAGCTACCCCTCAGTCCGGTGCTGCCCCTCAGTCCGGTGCTGCCCCTCAGTCCGGTGCTGCCCCTCAGTCCGGAGCTGCCCCTCAGTCGGGAGCTGCCCCTTAGTCCGGTGCTGCCCTTTAATCCTATGGGGTTTATATGGAGGGTGGCCATTGGGAGGAGGCCACGGAAGGGGGGATTGACTATGGTGGGGTGGGGACCACAACCAGCGCCAGAGCCGCCACCGTGGACAGACGCCCACCCAGACCCTCCCCTAGAGTTTATGGTGGTGCGCCCGGAGTTCGCACCTTAAGGGGGGGGTTATGTCACGTTCCTGACCTGTTTTCCTTTGTCTTGTATTTATTTAGTTGGTCAGGGCGTGAGTTGGGTGGTTTTGTCTATGTGTGATTTTCTATGTTGGGATTTTTGTGTTCGGCCTGGTATGATTCTCAATCAGAGGCAGCTGTCAATCGTTGTCCCTGATTGAGAATCATACTTAGGCAGCCGGGGTTTCACGTGTGTTTTTGTGGGTGTTTGTTTCCATGTTTGTGTTTTCACCACACGGTACTGTATAGGTTTCTGCACATCGTTTATTTGTTTTGTAATTCAGTGTTCAGTTTTCGTTATAATAAATCATCATGAACACTAACCACTCTGCGTATTGGTCCGATCCGTCTCGCTTCTCCTCGTCCGAGGAAGATTATGACACCCGTTACAATCTTATTCGTTTTTACTTAACTTTTTAAAAACTTTAGGCTTATTTAATCATGTTTCAAATGAATTGAATCTAGAAAATGCTCCAAGGTTGAAAACTAAGTAGTATTTGTCTTTAGTTTTAGAAGATGCCACATAAAACAGCACAGAGGTCACAGACATATAGAAACAAAATAAAACATTATCCTATACGATACCAGGAACATCTGCAAAAAGACAGGGAGAGATAATAGATGAAAAAAAGAGAAGGGAGAAGTGAAATCTATCTCTGAGCTTACAAAGCGAGAACAAAGAAACAAGAGATAGCAATGAAAATGTAACCAACGGAATAGAAGACAGACTTTAAAGAGAACAGTTGCAATGGAGACCTACCTATCAGGCAACACACCACCTCAGTCACCAGATGACTTGCATCCAGAACATGAGGCTAACATACCTGCCCCTAACTTACCTGCCCCTGATGCACACCCTGATACCCCTTCCTAATTGTCTGCAACATGAATGAGAAGTCAAATACTTGCTGGAAGGAAAAAGGTTGGAAGAGGTCGCTCAAAAGCATACAGAGATCTTAGTATGACAAATATTAAACTTGATAATGCTTTACGGAAAGCTGAGAAATACAAAAAAAGGTATGATCGACTGATGAACAAAATGAAGAGACAAGATTCCCCAAAGACAAAGAAGCAAATGAAGGGAACTCCGAAGAACTCGAGAAGGATTTTATTGTTTCAAAATGCCATCATTGCAGAGTTAAAACAAAAGTATAAAAAAAAATGTGCAGTGCCAAAGACAAATAAGTGTCTTCAAAAATGCTCAGAGGCAACATCCTGAGAAAGTATGGCCTGGACAAAGACACAAACAGAGAATTAGGATTTTCAGCAAACGCAATGAGGGCAAATGAAAACAGACCATCAAGTCTTCAATTACTCCAGGAAAAATTATTGTAACAGAATTAGCACAGCCGCAGAAGAGAAAATCACTAGGTTATATCAACGTGATGCCAACAGTAGAGCAACAACAGGGAAAAAGGACACACTAACGAGGAACAAGAAGAAAAAGCAGAAGCGCTTCTTGAATGGCACAATTCAGAACCTTTATCAGAAGTTTAAAAGGGAATATTCAGAAATTCAAATTTCCTCCGGTGAATTCTGAAAAAGACGTCATTTTTGGGTTGTCAAGCCAACAGTCCAGGATAGGGACACGTGTCTCTGCATAACCCACGCCAGCCTCCAGTTCATGGCGGACAAACTACAGCATCACAAAGTGATCAGCTGCAGCAACATTGAGAAAGGTATTGAGTCTTTGAGCTGTGAGAACCTGAAGAAAGAGTGCATGTATAGAGAGTGCTCCCTTTGTCAAGCAAAACAGCTTAAAACATCTGACTTTGATGCTGGTGAGCAGACATGGTGGTTTGAGTGGAAAAACAAAGCTGAAGAGAGAGAGAGAAGAAAAACCAAGAGGGAAACATGGAGAAGTTCACTGTAAAAGAAAAGGTACGTGGCACACTGTAGATTCTATTGGAGGACTTCTCCAAAAGGATTGAAAGAGAAGTTGGGGAAACACGTGTACAACATTCGACACCAATACTCCAAACTGAGAGAATTAACAGAATCTGGGGAAAGAGGAGATCATTGTGCATATTGACTTTGCAGAGAACTACCTGTGTAAATACACCAGTGAAATCCAGGCAGTTCACTATGGTGATTCTCACAGCAGGTGACCCTCCACACCTGTGCTGGATATAATCCCACAAAAAGGTTGGATGGAAATATATTAATTTTCATGATAAATAAATGTTTTCAGCTGTCACCAAGGCAAGTTTATACATTCAGGCGTCATGTTGAATTATTAATACTAGGAAAACCTTATAAATCACATTAAATAATATTCAATACAAGTTCATGTACAAATGTATAAGAAATCCGTTATAAATCAATTGTATGATATTTCATTTTCAACTAAAATTGATGTTTAATGACGTGATGGAAATTACATTTGTGTATGGCTATCTGGGAAAATTGACAAAAATATATAAATTCCTGAATAGTACGATCGCAGCCATTATCAGATATAGTTTCTAGTTTCTAGACAAATCAAAGACAAGTACAATACTGGTAACATGGTGTTTAATTTCTAAACGTTTGCACGGCCAAAGTGCCTGAAGTTGCATAATCACCCAGTTCGCGCTAGTGCTATGCCATGGTGAGTTCTAGAACATAATAGAAGTTTCAGCGACGTTCTTGGAGCTTGAGCATGTGCAGAATAATTTACGACCTGCTGTCACCAGGGCAGATAAGACAAGATCTCCACCAGTTTATTTTATTTTATTTTATTTTACCGTTATTTTACCAGGTAAGTTGACTGAGAACACGTTCTCATTTGCAGCAACGACCTGGGGAATAGTTACAGGGGAGAGGAGGGGGATGAATGAGCCAATTGTAAACTGGGGATTATTAGGTGACCGTGATGGTTGAGGGCCAGATTGGGAATTTAGCCAGGACACCGGGGTTAACACCCCTACTCTTACGATAAGTGCCATGGGATCTTTAATGACCTCAGAGAGTCAGGACACCCGTTTAACGTCCCATCCGAAAGACGGCACCCTACACAGAGCAGTGTCCCCAATCACTGCCCTGGGGCATTGGGATCTTTTGTTTAGACCAGAGGAAAGAGTGCCTCCTACTGGCCCTCCAACACCACTTCCAGCAGCACCTGGTCTCCCATCCAGGGACTGACCAGGACCAACCCTGCTTAGCTTCAGAAGCAAGCCAGCAGTGGTATGCAGGGTGGTATGCTGCTGGCAAGTCGGGAGAGAGTGGGCCATAAATCTAGCCCGTCAGAGTAATTAGTTTCTCTCTCTCTCTCTCCAAAGAAATGTTTAAATACAGTACATATGTTTGTGTTGATGTGTATCACAAAGATCACTTGTTCTATGTGCGGTACTGACCAAGAGCCAATACAATTCTGGATGTGGGCACGTCTGCCTTGTTCTATCCAGACAGCCTGTAGCGAGTCACAATCTGAACTATCAGCAGGTGAGCAGGCTAGCGGGTGAGGTAGCGGGTGAGCTAGCGGGTGAGGGCATTCACAGCCGAATGCTCAGACGAGCTCCAGCTAGCCGTTTTTACAGAAACAATGTAACAGATTTGTACTAATAGTTGTATAACAGTGCGCTAAGCAAGTCTATAATTGAATGGACTGGAGCTGTGTCAAGACAACGCTCTTACACTGGCAGAGGGGAGGCCAGCAGCCCTTCCATTGCTATTACAACAGCATCATTCTCGACCATTGCTGTGAGCTTTTGGGTACCTTTGAGTGGTAACACAACTAAAATCGGGGGAGATGCATCCTAGGCCAATTGTGCGCCGCCCTATGGGACTCCCAATCACGGCCGGTTATGATACAGCCTGCTGCGCCACTCGGGAGCCAAAGTCCACAAGGGCTCTTACTGTGTGGTAACTGATTTCACGTCAGCGTCACTACAGTCTGCAGTGTATTTCCTTACATTCTCAACCTTTATGTTGCCTTTACCAGTAAGCATGTAAATAACAGATTCTGATTAATTCACATGAAGAACAAAACACTCACTGTGCAAACACACCCCGATTATACTACATGTACATTTGTTCATATAAGTTACTGGGTAAACAATATGCAAAGAGGTCAAATGTACTTGGTATTGACCCCACCACTGGTGTCTGGGGAACTTGCTCAATAAGGGCCAGTTTCCCGGACACAGATTAAACTTCTAAAATTGCCAGTGTAGTAATCCCCTACAATAGCCCATGTGTAGCAAGTATGTATATTCACACTTAATAGACAATCAACAAATTAGAATTAGGTGACAACAATATTACAGACAAAATAAATTGTAGGCTATAACATGGGACACAACATTATGTATTTATTAATTTAACCTTAATTTATCCTTTATTTAACTAGGCAAGACAGTTAAAAACAAATTCTTATTTACAATGACAGCCCACCAAAAAGCAAAAAGGCCTCCTGCAGGGACGGTGGTTGGGATTCAAAATACAAAATAAATTCAATACAAATATAGGACAAAACGCACATTAGGACAAGAGAGACAACACTACACTACATAAAGAGAGACCTAAGACAACAACATAGCATGGCAGCAACACATGACAACACAGCATGGTAGCAACACAACATCACAACACAGTATGGTATCAACTCAACATAACAATTACAGTAACATTTAGATAAAAATATTAGCTATATTGTCGCAAGTAAGATATTTAATTTATTTATGTTAGAAATCTGGATCAGATGTAGGCCTATGTAAAGTAAAGTAAACATGCATTGACAATAACCAATGATAGGTGGCGACATCAACCGTGTATGAGCATGTAGTGCATTTTGCTTCCAAAAAAACCAAAGGTTGTCTCCCACAATGCTTTGGTTCCTACTTCAAGTTGCAGTTGGTGAGAAGCAACTGCCGAGATTTCCAGTCGACCGCGGTAGAAAGTTTATGACCATTGATCACAATGTTGTCGTAAAGGTCATGCAGTCGAAATGTAGTCGCAAATCGGACAAGTTTTATACACTTTCAAAGGCGGTGACAGACATTGATAAAGGTGATCCGCTCGAACGCACCCTATGTTTTCAAACGTAGGCGTCTCCAGAGCGGTGCGCTGTTGACAGACGTGCGGAAGAGCCAAGGGCGCGACTCGCTAACCCAAATATCCTATCACGCACCAATGGCGTCTGGGGGAGGGAGGGTCTTTCTTTCTGTAGTCTCTGATTGAATCAGTCCAGTTTCAATTAGTTCCATATACAAACTACGGCACATCAGGAAGAAAGAAAATATATTTGGACGCTTAGACTGCCCCTCTGGATATACTGGCGACGTTCAGCAAAAGGAACCAAGAAGAAGCCGGAGAACGTAATTACTAATGTAGGCTAGTACTTGTGTGCTGTTGTTCAGTGTACCTATAGGCTCCATCCATACTGTGGCGAATCAGTTTTTAACTGCGCATAGATGCTATCGCCGAATGTTGTCAAGGAGGGCATACATGGTTTGAATGAAGGGATACTATTTTTGTTTTGATGCCAGGCCAACCTCAATAAGCGTTGTAATACCCGCAATGGAAAACTGTTCATGGTATCGCGCTTTCATGTGAAGAGCCTTGCGCACTGCAGTAAAAGCAGGGCTGTGTTATCTTATTTTGGATTGCGAATTGGATTGGGATATCGAATATGTGTTGGCTGGAGCGTTACCTAACCCACTGGGCGCACACTAGTTGAATCAACGTTGTTTCCATGTAATTTCAATGAAATTACGTTGAACCAAGGTGTAATAGACGTTGAATTGACGTCTATGCCCAGTGAGAATGATTTAACATTCGATTCGGTTGGTGTACCAATTCCCACCAGAGATATTCAATAACCATCTTTGCCGATTGTAAATGTTCTAAGTTTTCGCCCAGTGGTCAGAGCCACTCACTCCTAGGTTACAGATGAGAGGGAAACAATACCATCGACAACTGAAGTTGACAGCGCCTTGGGAGAATGATGTTGGCTACTGGAGAAAGCTCAAAACGCACAGGAACCATACAAAGATAATAGCTCAGCCCGGCATCGTGATGAAGGTGCTACGCAGAAAGCGGATTGTGTTGTTTATAGCCTATTTCTTTCTGCTAGTGCTGACCATGCTGAACTTGGCCAATTACAAATGGACTAAAGTGCCCCAGCAGTGCAATCACCAGATGAGGAGTGCTTCCTATCAAGGCAGGTCAGACATCAGGTTCCTCTACAGACCCTCTCTGGCCAAGAAGAGACAGTTGGTCTATGTTCTGACCACATGGAGGTCTGGGTCCTCCTTTTTCGGGGAGCTGTTTAACCAACATCCTGAAGTTTTTTTCCTCTATGAACCCATGTGGCACATTTGGCAGAAGCTGTACCCGGGAGACGCTGTGTCTTTGCAAGGAGCAGCCAGGGACATGCTCAGCTCTTTATACCGCTGTGATCTCTCTGTGTTCCAGTTGTACAACAGCCCAGGGGGAAAGAACTTTACCTCCCTAGGACTCTTTGGGGCCTCCCTAAATAAGGTGGTGTGCTCCTACCCCCTCTGCTCCGCCTACAGGAAAGAGGTGGTAGGGATGGTGGACGACAAGGTGTGTAAAAAGTGTCCACCTCAAAGCCTTAGACTACTGGAGGAGGAGTGCCTCAAATACAGCACTATCGTTATTAAAGGGGTGCGTATCCTGGACGTTAACGTTCTAGCCCCCCTCATGGAGGACCCGTCGCTGGACGTGAAGGTAGTCCACCTGGTCAGGGACCCCCGGGCCGTGGCCAACTCCAGGATCAAGTCCAGACACGGGCTGATCCGGGAGAACCTGCAGGTGGTCCGGAGCAGGGACCCTAAGCTCCGCAGAATCCCCTTTGTAGACCCCAACCACAAAGCCAACAAGAAGGACGGCTCGGATTACCACTCCATCGGAGCCATGGATGTAATCTGTGATCGCACCTCCAGGACCCTGAGGACTGCCTTAAACCCTCCCAGTTGGCTCAAAGGGAAGTACATGGCTGTGCGTTATGAGGACCTGGTGGAGAACCCTGTGAAGATCCTGAGGAACATCTACCGCTTCGCCAACCTCACCACCAACCATGACATTGAGTCGTTTGCTCTGAACATGACAGGTGGGTCTAGTTCGTCCTCCAAGCCGTTCATCGTGTCCTCCAGGAATGCCACTCAGGCTGCCAGCGCATGGAGAACAGTGCTCAGCATCCAGCAGATCAAACAGGTGGAGGACTACTGTCATCACTCCATGGCTGTCCTGGGCTACGACAGGGTCAGAACGGCCGGGGAGGCCAAGGACCTCAGTAAGCCTTTACTGACCGTCTCCAAACTGTGACAGAAAAACACAATTTTTTCCCTCCCTTTTTCCACCAAAGACAGTGAATTTAATGTACATTTTGCATCTAGTGCCGTTTCAGTTAATCGTGGAAATTAAAACGCTTTGAATCAGTGTTTTTGAGGAGATCTACTTTTTTGGCCACATTGGAACGTATCTTATTTTGTATTTTTCAGTTAAGTAGCAGACGGTTGTATTTGACAGAACAACTGGATGTTATTGACAAAGCAAGAAGGCCTATGAACAATGACTTGAATATTGCAACTACAACTACGGAAACAAGCAGTGTATGATTCATGTATATTGTTAAGAAAACACTTCAAACATTTTAATTTTGAATGTTCCAAAACCTGAGAAAATACTTTGTTTTTCCAGTATCCATACTGTCTGTAAAAGTGAGAGAAGAAATTGCAAAAAAAAAAAAAATGCATTAATACATAAAAAATGTAATTGTTTGAGCAGGTTATGTTACGTTTGTGATTACTGGATGGACTCAGAGACAATCATTAAACTGGTCTGTTATAACTATAATGTTGCTCTAAGGAAGGTTTCAGGTTTATTAGTTGAAACATACTTTATAACAGCGGGACATGCCAGATGAAGATTGATGTTGACACACTAGTAGTAAATCATGTTGACTCAGCAGTTCTGGAAGGATTTCTCACCGTGTCACTGAAGAGTGTATGTAGCCTGGTGTCATTTAACATTTTTACAGGACTAGATCTCTTGATGCAAACAGGTGATTTAGCCAAACTGCTTTGAAAAAACGTCTCTTGCAGAAGCAGAGTAGCTCTAGCATCCCCTTTGAACAAAATAAAAACATTTCAGTATGTTTAGTTACGAGTTTGACCCATGTAACACAGGGATAGCTCACAACCAATGTAGTTTAATGGCACTTATGCTACAATTAAATGTAGTTTAATGGCACTTATGCTACAATTAAATCTGGAAAATAGAATAGATAATAAAAAATGAATTTAACCTTTTACTGCGGTGGGATAAATCAGGGTTACACAGTGTGTTTCTTGGTAGTTTTAAACAAATTTAATTGGAAACAAAAGTATACACATCACACACATGGTTATGGGCTTAAAAAAGAAGACACCTGTACATATACATTTAACATTTACATTTAAGTCATTTAGCAGACGCTCTTATCCAGAGCGACTTACAAATTGGTGCATTCACCTAATATATAGAGTTGCATGTATTTCATTTAGAGTTTACATCCCAATATTACACTTTATATTACATTACAGAAGTCTGAAATATAACACAACCGTTTGACATAGAAACATCAGATTTTCGGTGTTATTTTTTTAATTTTTTATTAATTATGGAATTATGAAAAATATTAGTAACATTCCAACAATGAGGCCACTAGGTCATTTGACTGCAGGAAAGGGCTATGCGCCACTGTCATTAACACATTGGTCCTTAATACACTGGTCATGGGTCCTTAACACAGTGGTCATGGGTCTGGGTCCTTAATACACTGGTCATGGGTCCTTAACACAGTGGTCATGGGTCTGGGTCCTTAATACACTGGTCATGGGTCCTTAACACACTGGTCATGGGTCCTTAACACAGTGGTCATGGGTCCTTAACACACTGGTCATGGGTCCTTAACACACTGGTCATGGGTACTTAACACACTGGCCATGGGTCCTTAACACAGTGGTCATGGGTCCTTAACACACTGGTCATGGGTACTTAACACACTGGTCATGGGTACTTAACACACTGGTCATGGGTCCTTAACACACTGGCCATGGGTCCTTAACACAGTGGTCATGGGTACTTAACACACTGGCCATGGGCACTCAAGATATTTTACCAGCCAAAATGTTATATAAAAATACAGTTGACCATACTTTGTAATGCATCTAAAACAATACATGTATTAGTAAGAAGTAATGTGGTACATTGCTAAATTTATATGTAACTTCTACATTGCACCGCGGCCGCCATGGCATTTCTTAAAAAAATATATATAAATATTTAACTGTTAGGTGCTACTGTTGACTATCAGGCAGTGAGCAGGCTGTTACTAAGTGAGTGGTAGAGAGGGCCGGAGGTTTGTGTCTGTCGTGAGCACTGGTTGAGAGAGCGCTTCAGTAGGCAGCTGAGGCACGGAGACAGAGCAGCAGGCGCGTACGTCGTGCTAACTTTTTACCAGGTGTTGGTAAGGCTATTTAGATCGGTCGTTATGGAGACACCGATTTCCAGCACTTTTTTTCCATAAAACATTAACGCGCTAGAACTGACATAACGTCAACAAAGCACTGGAAAACGAATTTAGGCGCACTAGAGAGCCTCAGATACATTCGTTCACAGATGGTTAAAGTAAACTATTCTGATGTCGAATTTAAACCGTATCAAGCGAATAGTTTTACGCATGCTCAGTTCTTGTTTCTCGTGCCCTGCGCAAGAATACATTTGAAATGGAAGTTATGGAACTCCCTCTCGTGCTTCTGTTGAAAAAGTCCACAATGAAACTAACTTTAAATGTGGAGAATGATACATTTGCATCTGTTTGGCCATCAAGTAGGCTATTCATTTCTATGTCATTGTAGGCTACATTGTAGGCCATTTGATACGATTGAATATGTTGAAACGATTTCACTGGAGTCATTGCAAATCAATTTTGTACCACTTGTGTAGCCTACCTGGAGCTGGCAAATGGATTGAATAAATGGCCTATAACTTCATGTTTAGTTAATTAACTTGGAAGTTATCAATTGTGACCATGATTACAGTTCTATCGCCAATATATCATTATCCATGTTTAATGTCAGTTTCATTGTGGACTTTTCCCTGAAATGATATGTTGTCCTATCAGGGGCTATAGGCTACCTGCATCTTGCTCAGCAAACCATGGCAAAGTTGAATTTTCAATTTATAAAGCCAGATTTTAGTCTGTAGCCTATTGAAACATCAAGTCAATCTCGCAAATAGGCCCTTTGTAAAGGGTTGTAGTCTTAACATCTGGCACATAATAACGGCACAATTGGCAGAAAATAGTTTGACATAAAACATTTTTTATAAGTTCCTCCAAGTGTTTCTTGCTCAGTGATTTCGAGATCCTCTGTCCAACTTTAATCACTCAAACTCTCCTGTTGGATATATATATAGTTATGCACATGCTCAAAATAGATTTATTTACAATTATAAACCGGGTTTGAGCCCCGAATGCTCAAACCAGGCAGGTAGCCTAGTGATTAGAGCGTTGGGACAGTAACCAAAAGGTTGCATGATCGGATCCCCCGAGCTGACAAGGTGAACATCTGTCGTTCTGCCCCTGAACAAGGCAGTTAACCCACCGTTCCAAGGCCGTCATTGAAAATAAGAATGTGTTCGTAACTGACTTGCTAAGTTAAATAAAGGTAGACAAATTGAAATGAATTGCTGATTGGCTGACAGCTGTGTTATATCAGACCATATGAAGAAGAAAAGGAGAGCCTCACACTCTAGGCGCTCCGATGCAATAATTTATAACTAACGTTTGGACAGACAAGCTGTCTTCATCAGGATATAATGATACACACTGCGGGTCTCTAGTTTTATATAGTTTGAAAAGACACACAGGTGTCTGTAATCATGGTCGGGTGTGGCTTGATTTCATTGGTTAATTTACAGATATAGATAGAACATATAAAAATCATGAATGGATAACACACGACCATAGATACAATTTGGCTACATAGACCTACACACATTTACAATGAATAGCAAAATCACAATAATCACAATAATGGCTTCAGATCACAGTCTACGTGGAGACCGGAGGGAGCAAGGGTCTTTAAATTAGAGATCCAGGCAAACTCTCGTTTGAACAATAAATTGTCAAGGACACCCAGTCCTAGGGAGGGTGACGTGTTCGATGCCGTTTATTGGAAAGGGACGAAATAGACTGGTTCTCTTCCAAAAAGTGTGACACAACTTGGTACGTTGAGTTTTTGCTCTTAATGCTATGATGCTCAGAGATTCTTACTTTTAATTTGTGCTTCGTTTTTACCCACATCGTTTTTACCACAAGGACAAGTTCTAAGATAAATCCCTGCCTTAGTGGTGATAACACGGGTATGACAAAAATTTACTTTTTTCCTGTTCTAATTACATTGGCAACCAGTTTATTATAGCAGTAAGGCACCCCGGCGGTTTGTGGTATATGACCAATATACCACGGCAACGGTTGTATCCAGGCACTCAGCGTTGCCTCGTGCTTAAGAACAGCCCTTAGCCGTGGTATATTGGCCATATACCACCCCCACTTGTGCCTTAATGCGTAATCATAGTAGTCAAATGGGTTAAATTGACATTCATTGATGGAAAATTGTCTGCTGAGTTTAATAAGGGCAAATTATCTTTTCTCTTGTGGCATATTCAAATTCCTTTGAATTTAGCTCGCAATAATTATTATTTTCATGAAAAACGAATCTTGCTTCTAACATTGTTACAAGTTACGTCGATATTCCATCGTAATTGGCTCAATAACGTCATCAAAAGGGTTTATTGTATAAATGTGGGAATCTCTTGCTGTGCAGAAGAATAGCTAGTTTTCAGGCCTTTTGGGCGGGTTTTGAGTGGTCATAGGACTGGACATTTTAGCTAGACCTGTTAACCCGTGTGTGTGTGTGTGTGTGTGTGTGTGTGTGTGTGTGTGTGTGTGTGTGTGTGTGTGTGTGTGTGTGTGTGTGTGTGTGTGTGTGTGTGTGTGTGTGTGTGTGTGTGTGTGTGTGTGTGTGTGTGTGTGTGTGTGTGTGTGGGAGATTTTGGATCTGAGTAGGATGTCTGTTCGCTAACAATGTAAATAGCCAAGAAACATGAGGCCAAAGGCTCACTTTGTAGACTTTCGAGTGAATGAGACAAAAATGAATCTATCAACACCACACTTAGTGCGCACAGCTACCATGCCAGGCAGTGTTTCTGCGCCAGGTGGGATATAGGATTCCTATTTCTTTGTGCGATTAGCAGCTATGAAACAAGTATTTTGAAAACAGCTACAGCTGAATGATTCTAACCCAAACTCACATGTGCTCATACTTGACTTTTGACTATTTTCAGTCTGAGGTCCTGAGCGCTCTGGAGCAGGTTTTCACCAAGGATCTCTATGTACTTTGCTCTGTTCATCTTTCCCTCGATCATGACGAGTCTCCCAGTCCCTGCTGTTGAGAAACACCCCCACAGCATGATGCTGCCACCACCATGCTTCACCGTAGGGATGGTGCCAGGTTTCCTCCAAACGTGATACTTGGCATTCAGGCCAAATAGTTCCATGTTGGTTTCATCAGATGTGAGAATCTTGTTTCTCATGGTCTGAGAGTCCTTTAGGTTCCTTTTGGCAAACTCCAAGCGGGCTGTCATGTGCCTTTTACTGAGGAGTGGCTTCCGTCTGGCCACTCTACCATAAAGGTCTGATTGGTGGAGTGCTGCAGAGATGGTTGTCCTTCTGGAATGTTCTCCGATCTCCACAGAGGAACTCTGGAGCTCTGTCAGAATGACCATCAGGTTCTTGGTCACCTCACTGACCAAGGCCCTTCTCCCCCGATTGCTCAGTTTGGCCAGGCAGCCAGCTCCAGGAAGAGTATTGGTGGTTCCAAACTTCTTCCATTTAAGAATGATGGAGGCCACTGTGTTCTTGGGGACCTTCAATGCTGCAGAAATGTTTTGGTACCCTTCCCCCAGATCTGTGCCTCGACACAATCCCGTCTCAGAGCTCTACGGACAATTCATTCGACCTCATGGCTTGATTGATGAGGGAAAAAAATGTAATTTAATACATTTTAGAATAAGGCTGTAACGAAAATGTGGAAAAAGTCAAGGGGTTTGAATACTTTCCGAATGCACTGTAAGATATGTGTGTGTGTGTGTGTGTGTGTGTCTATTAGAAGGGAGGAAGTTGCGAGGATTTTAAACTGTAGGTTCTCTACAGGTTACAACATTGTAATAGATGATTAAAGTCTTAGTGGTCTTTTAATTGGTTAATCAGCACAATCATTGAGACACAGGAACAGGCAGGAGGCTGCCAGAGCCTACTTTTATGTTGATGCAAATCACAGAGTTACTGGTGCAAGACACTGAGAGACATCTCCCTTCTCATATTACAATCATTTTCAACATAATTATTTGCTCTTGAGAGACTGTCTACGCTTCCTGCTTACGTTGAAAGAGGAACACCGTAAACAATTTTTAAAAATAGATATCTTTCTCCCACTGTGCCTCAGCCCTAGCAGAAACAATGACTTTGAATATTGTTCCCGTTTTAAAACCAACTAGCAGCAGAGTTCACAGAGATCCCCGGGTTCACAGAGATCCTCGGTTTCACGGGTTCACGGGTTCACAGACATCCCCGGGTTCACAGACATCCCCGGGTTCACAGACATCCCCGGGTTCACAGACATCCCCGGGTTCCCAGACATCCCCGGGTTTCCAGGCTTCCACTGTTCGAGGAGGTTAATAAACCCATCCTGCTGCCGGCCCTAGTGTCCTGTTCCTTATAAGGCCTTTGTGTTAGGCCCTAGTGTCCTGTTCCTTATAAGGCCTTGGTGTTAGGCCCTAGTGTCCTGTTCCTTATAAGGCCTTGGTGTTAGGCCCTAGTGTCCTGTTCCTTATAAGGCCTTGGTGTTAGGCCCTAGTGTCCTGTTCCTTATAAGGCCTTTGTGTTAGGCCCTAGTGGTAATGTTCTCTAGGATTACTCCTATTGGACTGCTTCCATGAAGAATGTCTGTGACATCATGGTTTTACAATTATCCAGAATGTGCAGAGAAAATGGGTTTACAGTCAGACAGACAGACAGACAGACAGACAGACAGACAGACAGACAGACAGACAGACAGACAGACAGACAGACAGACAGACAGACAGACAGACAGACAGTCAGTCAGTCAGTCAGTCAGTCAGTCAGTCAGTCAGACAGACAGACAGACAGACAGACAGACAGACAGACAGACAGACAGACAGACAGACAGACAGACAGACAGACAGACAGACAGACAGACAGACAGACAGACAGACAGACAGACAGACAGACAGACAGACAGACAGACAGACAGTCAGTCAGTCAGTCAGTCAGTCAGTCAGTCAGACAGACAGACAGACAGACAGTCAGTCAGTCAGTCAGTCAGTCAGTCAGTCAGTCAGTCAGTCAGTCAGTCAGTCAGTCAGTCAGACAGACAGACAGACAGACAGACAGACAGACAGACAGACAGACAGACAGACAGACAGACAGACAGACAGACAGACAGACAGACAGACAGACAGACAGACAGACAGACAGACAAGGCTTTAGGCATTGTGCTGTTCTGGCTCATTTCCCTGACTCTCTAAATATATAACTTAATGAAACATTCCTGCCCCCCTGTCTGCTTGTTTTATCAGTAATAAAAGGCTCTAAATCTAATAACCGATGAGAAATATGGCACAAATGAAGACTCTGGAGTGTAGCTATGCGCTGGGAGGAGAGCTAAGCCAAGAGCAGAGATGCAGCCAAGGTTAAAAATAAAAAAAAACGAGGAGGAATTTGGTGTAGAAGAGAGACGGGTGCAACTCACCGTGCTTTATTCTCTTTCAACTGATCAAGGATCAAGCAGACAAAGAGGAACACTGCTCCCTCCGTAATGTCAGGCTGCGACAAACATTCTCTCTGTGGACACCATATTGAATGTGTGGCTATGGGGCGCATTGGAGGGAGAGATCAACTCTCTGGCCTCACGCCGTGCTGTGGCTGCAGGTGTCAATACCTCAACAATTAACAGAGAAATATATCTGATCCTGTATGCTTTCTTCGTGCCAGTTACAACGTTCCTTTATTGTTATCAGCAACAACAACAACATCAACAATAATAACAATAATAATAATTTTCTTTGTGTGGTGCTTTTCAATACATGTAACAAAGAGCTTCACGTCACAAAATAATTAAAGAAAAGTACTAACAAAAAAACTAAAACAGGAGGGAGGAGAATGAAACAACATATGGAATTAAAATCATACATTGAAATCATACATTAAAAAGCATCTTTGTGAAAGTGTGTCTTCAGCTGGGATTTAAAAAGAGGCACTGAATCTACAAGGAGGAGAAATGACGGACACCATTCTGTGAGCTAACAGGATTTATTTATAACTGTCTGGAACGAGGGAGAGAGGGGGATGGAGAGTGTAGAGGGGGAGGGAGAGACCGAGGAGAAAGATAGAGGGTAAAGAAGAGAAGAGTGGGGAGACGGAGGAGAGAGGGCATGTGGGAGGGGTTATTCTGTTCCAGAGGAGCATGGGGGGGTTCTTCTGTTCTAGAGGAGCCTGGGGGGGTTCTTCTGTTCTAGAGGAGCCTGGGGGGGTTCTTCTGTTCTAGAGGAGCATGGGGGGGGTTATTCTGTTCTAGAGGAGCATGGGGGGGGTTATTCTGTTCTAGAGGAGCATGGGGGGGGTTATTCTGTTCTAGAGGAGCATGGGGGGGGGGGGGTTATTCTGTTCTAGAGGAGCATGGGGGGGGTTCTTCTGTTCTAGAGGAGCATGGGGGGGGGGTTATTCTGTTCCAGAGGAGCATGGGGGGGGGGGTTATTCTGTTCTAGAGGAGCATGGGGGGATATTCTGTTCTAGAGGAGCGTGGGGGGGGTTATTCTGTTCTAGAGGAGCATGGGGGGGGGGTTATTCTGTTCTAGAGGAGCGTGGGGGGGTTATTCTGTTCTAGAGGAGCATGGGGGGGGTTATTCTGTTCTAGAGGAGCATGGGGGGATATTCTGTTCTAGAGGAGCATGGGGGGGAGGGGGGTTATTCTGTTCTAGAGGAGCGTGGGGGGATATTCTGTTCTAGAGGAGCATGGGGGGGTTATTCTGTTCTAGAGGAGCGTGGGGGGGTTATTCTGTTCTAGAGGAGCATGGGGGGGGGGGTTATTCTGTTCTAGAGGAGCGTGGGGGGGTTATTCTGTTCTAGAGGAGCATGGGGGGGGGTTATTCTGTTCTAGAGGAGCATGGGGGGATATTCTGTTCTAGAGGAGCATGGGGGGGAGGGGGGTTATTCTGTTCTAGAGGAGCGTGGGGGGATATTCTGTTCTAGAGGAGCATGGGGGGGTTATTCTGTTCTAGAGGAGCGTGGGGGGGGGGTTATTCTGTTCTAGAGGAGCATGGGGGGGGTTCTTCTGTTCTAGAGGAGCATGGGGGGATATTCTGTTCTAGAGGAGCGTGGGGGGGGGGTTATTCTGTTCTAGAGGATCATGGGGGGGGGGGGTTATTCTGTTCTAGAGGAGCGTGGGGGGTTATTCTGTTCTAGAGGAGCATGGGGGGATATTCTGTTCTAGAGGAGCATGGGGGGGTTATTCTGTTCTAGAGGAGCATGGGGGGGAGGGGGGTTATTCTGTTCTAGAGGAGCATGGGGGGTTATTCTGTTCTAGAGGAGCGTGGGGGGATATTCTGTTCTAGAGGAGCATGGGGGGGTTATTCTGTTCTAGAGGAGCGTGGGGGGGGGGTTATTCTGTTCTAGAGGAGCATGGGGGGGGTTCTTCTGTTCTAGAGGAGCATGGGGGGATATTCTGTTCTAGAGGAGCGTGGGGGGGGGGTTATTCTGTTCTAGAGGATCATGGGGGGGGGGGTTATTCTGTTCTAGAGGAGCGTGGGGGGTTATTCTGTTCTAGAGGAGCGTGGGGGGGGGGGGGGTATTCTGTTCTAGAGGATCATGGGGGGGGGGGGGTTATTCTGTTCTAGAGGAGCATGGGGGGGAGGGGGGTTATTCTGTTCTAGAGGAGCATGGGGGGGAGGGGGGTTATTCTGTTCTAGAGGAGCGTGGGGGGATATTCTGTTCTAGAGGAGCATGGGGGGGTTATTCTGTTCTAGAGGAGCATGGGGGGGAGGGGGGTTATTCTGTTCTAGAGGAGCGTGGGGGGATATTCTGTTCTAGAGGAGCATGGGGGGGTTATTCTGTTCTAGAGGAGCGTGGGGGGGGGTTATTCTGTTCTAGAGGAGCATGGGGGGGTTCTTCTGTTCTAGAGGAGCATGGGGGGATATTCTGTTCTAGAGGAGCGTGGGGGGGGGGGTTATTCTGTTCTAGAGGATCATGGGGGGGGGGGTTATTCTGTTCTAGAGGAGCGTGGGGGGGGTTATTCTGTTCTAGAGGATCATGGGGGGGGTTCTTCTGTTCTAGAGGAGCATGGGGGGGTTATTCTGTTCTAGAGGAGCATGGGGGGGATCTTCTGTTCTAGAGGAGCATGGGGGGGTTATTCTATTCTAGAGGAGCATGGGGGGTTATTCTGTTCTCGAGGAGCATGGGGGGTTATTCTGTTCTAGAGGAGCGTGGGGGGGGTTATTCTGTTCTAGAGGAGCATGGGGGGGTTATTCTGTTCTAGAGGATCATGGGGGGGGGGGGGAGTTCTGTTCTAGAGGAGCATGGGGGGGGGGTTCTGTTCTAGAGGAGCATGGGGGGGTTATTCTGTTCTAGAGGAGCATGGGGGGGTTATTCTGTTCTAGAGGAGCATGGGGGGGTTATTCTGTTCTAGAGGAGCATGGGGGGGGTTATTCTGTTCTAGAGGAGCATGGGGGGGATATTCTGTTCTAGAGGAGCATGGGGGGGTTATTCTGTTCTAGAGGAGCATTGGGGGGTTATTCTGTTCTAGAGGAGCATGGGGGGGGTTATTCTGTTCTAGAGGAGCATGGGGGGGATATTCTGTTCTAGAGGAGCATGGGGGGGTTATTCTGTTCTAGAGGAGCATGGGGGGATATTCTGTTCTAGAGGAGCATGGGGGGGGTTATTCTGTTCTAGAGGAGCATGGGGGGATATTCTGTTCTAGAGGAGCATGGGGGGGGGTTATTCTGTTCTAGAGGAGCATGGGGGGGTTATTCTGTTCTAGAGGAGCATGGGGGGGTTATTCTGTTCTAGAGGAACATGGGGTGGTATTCTGTTCCAGACAGGCACCATAGCAGACGGCTATGCTAATTATAACCTCCACAACCCCCTGCTGCTGCGTAATGGCCTGTGTGTGTCTAGTGTGTCTAGTGTGTGTGTGTGTGTGTCTAGTGTGTGTGTCTGTGTGTCTAGTGTGTGTGTGTCTAGTGTGTGTGTCTGTGTCTGTGTGTCTAGTGTGTGTGTCTGTGTGTCTAGTGTGTGTGTGTCTAGTGTGTGTGTGTGTGTGTGTGTCTGTGTGTCTACTGTGTGTGTGTGTCTGTGTGTGTGTCTGTGTGTGTGTGTGTCTAGTGTCTGTGTGTCTAGTGTGTCTAGTGTCTGTGTGTCTAGTGTGTGTGTGTGTGTCTGTGTGTGTCTAGTGTGTCTAGTGTCTGTGTGTCTAGTGTGTGTGTGTGTGTGTGTCTGTGTGTGTGTCTGTGTGTGTGTCTGTGTGTCTAGTGTGTGTGTGTGTGTGTGTGTGTCTAGTGTGTGTCCGTGTGTGTGTGTGTGTAGTGTGTCTTGCGTGTGTGTGTGTGTGTGTATTTCTTAGTGATGTGAGAGAAAGTGCTGAGCACATGCCTTGCTGCTTCAGCCACACACACACACACACACACACCTACACACTACACACGCACGCACGCACGCACGCACACACACACACACACACACACACACACACACACACACACACACACACACACACACACACACACACGCACACACACACACACACACTTGTTGGAAACAGTCATTGAGGTCAGGTCAGTATCACCCCACTCTGGGAAACATTGTGTAAATTAAACATTAGGCAATTCATCTCACTATGCTTTACATGAGAGAGAGAGAGCATCTGTTTGTGAGTTTGCAATAGTCACATAATAATTTTAAACTGCCTGTTATTTCTATTTTCTATTTATCCACAAATGTTATGTTTAAACACAGCAGAAGTTTGGTCAATGTGGACAGAAGCTGTTTACACAGAAGCACTCTGAGTGCAACCCTGTTGCAAAACAGCTCTCTGAAAATCAACTCAGTGTCTAAGTCCCAAACCCTATTCCCTATATAGTGCATGACTTTTGACCAGAGCTCACAGGGCTCACATGGCCCACAGGGCTCACAGGGCTCACAGGGCTCACATGGCCCACAGAGCTCACAGGGCTCACAGGGCTCACAGGGCTCACATGGCTCACAGGGCTCACAGGGCTCACATGGCTCACAGGGCTCACAGGGCTCACATGGCTCACATGGCTCACAGGGCTCACATGGCACACAGGGCTCACATGGCCCACAGGGCTCACAGGGCTCACAGGGCTCACAGGGCTCACAGGGCCCACAGGGCTCACAGGGCTCACAGAGCTCACAGGGCTCACAGGGCTCACAGGGCTCACAGGGCTCACAGGGCTCACAGGGCTCACATGGCCCACAGGGCTCACAGGGCTCACATGGCACACAGGGCTCACAGGGCTCACATGGCACACAGGGCTCACAGGGCTCACAGGGCTCACAGGGCTCACATGGCCCACAGGGCTCACAGGGCTCACATGGCACACAGGGCTCACAGGGCTCACATGGCACACAGGGCTCACAGGGCTCACAGGGCTCACAGGGCTCACAGGGCTCACATGGCACACAGGGCTCACATGGCTCACATGGCCCACAGGGCTCACATGGCCCGCAGGGCTCACAGGGCTCACAGGGCTCACAGGGCTCACAGGGCTCACAGGGCTCACATGGCCCACAGGGCTCACAGGGCCCACAGGGAACACATGGTTCACAGGGCCCACAGGGCTCTGATGAAAAGTAGTGCACTATGTAGGGAATACGTGGTCATTTGGTAAACAACCCTGAAACTCCCCCAATCTGGAACTGACCTTTCCAAAGGTTTTATCAAAGTCACAGTGTTCCTCTGTCACATCAACACATGTAACTCTTTATACCCTGATAAAGTACAAACCGCAAAGCAATTACACTTGGGGCTTTATTCAGTCCATATCGCGGAAGTTCAGCGATACAGATTTGAATAGATGTTCGTTGTGCCAGTGATGTTTGATTGAATAGATCCCTAGATGTTCGTTGTGCCAGTGATGTTTGATTGAATAGATCCCTAGATGTTCGTTGTGCCAGTGATGTTTGATTGAATAGAGCCCTAGATGTTCGTTGTGACAGTGATGTTTGATTGAATAGATCCCTAGATGTTCGTTGTGACAGTGATGTTTGATTGAATAGATCCCTAGATGTTCGTTGTGCCAGTGATGTTTGATTGAATAGATCCCTAGATGTTCGTTGTGCCAGTGATGTTTGATTGAATAGATCCCTAGATGTTCGTTGTGCCAGTGATGTTTGATTGAATAGAGCCCTAGATGTTCGTTGTGACAGTGATGTTTGATTGAATAGATCCCTAGATGTTCGTTGTGCCAGTGATGTTTGATTGAATAGATCCCTAGATGTTCGTTGTGCCAGTGATGTTTGATTGAATAGAGCCCTAGATGTTCGTTGTGACAGTGATGTTTGATTGAATAGATCCCTAGATGTTCGTTGTGCCAGTGATGTTTGATTGAATAGAGCCCTAGATGTTCGTTGTGCCAGTGATGTTTCCTGTTGGAGGTGTGGCTTAGCCTCAGCTAGAGAGGCTGGCTTACTCGTCTCTCCGTTGTTCTGTGACAGGCCAGTGAGCTGCCTCATTTACAAATGAGAGTTTTCTAGCATCTGTGTGCGGCAGTATCTCACTCCTGCTTTATGAAGGTATACTGTGCTCGCTCTCATGATCACTCTCCCCAGCCTTGTCTCACCACTAGCATCCAAGCTAAAGGCCTCTGTTTTTAGTCATTGGACATGCTATTTACTAGTAAGAATTGTAGGAGTTCTAACAACATTCTGTAATGCTCTGGTCAAAAGTACTTCACTAGTGTAATTTCGGACTCCTACATGAATCCACTGATACTTTGTTAATACTCTTTAATTCTCTTATTTTATCCAGTATTTTTTCCCAGTCTGTTTCCTTTTGTACATATTTTTTTCAAGCACTCCGATAGTGTACGGGTCTTTACCGTCACAGTGAGGGCCAGAGAGCACTTCAGCTCCTGCTGACTCCATCAGGCCAGCACTAAGCTCTAATAACACATCATTACTGTTATAACACCCCACCACTTGTCATATCCTGCACCCAGTGTGTGTTCTGAATGTGCTGACGCACAAGCCTTTTGTTCAGGAGCCTGTCTGTCTGTCTGTCTGTCTGTCTGTCTGTCTGTCTGTCTGTCTGTCTGTCTGTCTGTCTGTCTGTCTGTCTGTCTGTCTGTCTGTCTGTCTGTCTGTCTGTCTGTCTGTCTGTCTGTCTGTCTGTCTCTGTCTCTGTCTCTGTCTCTGTCTCTGTCTCTGTCTCTGTCTCAGTGGGGAAGGGAGAGAATGATTGTGAATTAGGAGGAGGGGCATCCTAGAGAACACAGGAGGAAAGCAAGATCTTTATTGGCATGGGAAACATATGTTTACATTGCCAAAGCAAGTGAAATAGATAATAAACAAAAGTGAAATAAACAATGAAAAATTAACAGTAAAAATTACTCTCCAAAAGAATAAAGATATGTCATATTTTTATTTATTTAACCTTTATTTAACTAGGCAAGTCAGTTAAGAACAAATTCTTATTTTCAATGATGGCCTAGGAACAGTGGGTTAACTGTCTTGTTCAACGACAGATTTTTACCTTGTCAGCTCAGGGATTTGATTTTGCAACCTTTCGGTTACTAGTCCAACGCTCTAACCACTAGGCTACCTGCCGCCCCATGTCTATATACCCTGTTGTAACTATGTGCAAATAGTTACAAAAGGGAATATAAATAAACATAAAGATGTTTATATTTTCACGGGTTGACCTTTTCTTGTGGCAACAGTTCATAGATCTTGCTGCTGTCATGTCACACAGTGCTATTTTAGCCAGTAGATATGGGAGTTTATCAAAATTGGGTTTGTTTTCGAATTCTTTGTGGATCTATGTAATCTGAAGGAAATATGTGTCTCTAATATGGTCATACATTTGTCAGGATATTAAGAAGTCCAGCTCAGTTTCCACCTCATTTTGTGGGCAGTGTGCACATAGCCTGTCTTCTCTTGAGAGTCAGGTCTGCCTATGGCGGCCTTTCTCAATAGCAAGGCTATGCTCACTTAGTCTGTACATTGTCAAAGCTTTCCTTAAGTATGTGTCAGTCATAGTGGTCAGGTATTCTGCCAGAATTCTAAATGCAGAGTCTCAATTTGGTGACTAGTACATGTCCCTGGGTCTGGAAATGGTTGATCTCCCCCTCTAGGATGGGGCTGTTCCTCTGTCAGTTTGGTCTCCCCCTCTAGGATGGGGCTGTTCCTCTGTCAGTTTGGTCTCCCCCTCTAGGATGGGGCTGTTCCTCTGTCAGTTTGGTCTCCCCCTCTAGGATGGGGCTGTTGCTCTGTCAGTTTGGTCTCCCCCGAGGTCCCAGTTGTAGTCTCAGCAGGGGTGAAGGCCAGGTCTGGAGGATCCATGCCGTTCACAGTGCTCTCAGCTGTGGCTGCTGTGGAGGAGCTGCTATCCTCCAGGGTGGTGAAGCCTACCCTGTGTCTACAACCATTATCATCTATACATCTTTGCTAGGTAAAGCCCCGCCTTATCTCAGCTCACTGGTCACCATAACAATACTCACCCGTAGCACGCGCTCCAGCAGGTATATTGCACTGGTCATCCCCAAAGCCAACACTTACTTTGGCCACCTTTCCTTCCAGTTCTCTGCTGCCAATGACTGGAACGAATTGCAAAAATCTCTGAAGCTATCTCCCTCTCTAACTTTAAGCCTCAGCTGCCAGAGCAGCTTACCGATCACTGTACCTGTACACAGCCAATCTGTAAATAGCACACCCAACTACCTCATCCCCATATTATTTCTTACCCTCCTGCTCTTTTGCACCCCAGTATCTCTACTTTCACATCATCATCTACACATCTATCACTCCAGTATTAATGCTATATTTTCATTATTTTCACCTCTAGGGCCTATTTATTGCCTTACCTCTCTACTCTTCTACATCTGCACACACTATACATAGATTTTCTTTTGTGTTATTGTCACGTTCGTCGTTTGGTTTAAGAGAGGAGGACCAAGGCGCAGCGTGATAGTAATACATTTTTCTATTTATTAAACGAAACGAAGAACACTTAAACAAACTATACAAAACAACAAAACGAACGTGAAGCTAAATACGAAAAGTGCAGACACAGGCAACTTACACATAGACAATAACCCACAAAATACCCAATGGAATATGGCTGCCTAAATATGGTTCCCAATCAGAGACAACGATAAACAGCTGCCTCTAATTGAGAACCAGTCTAGGCAACCATAGACATACAAACACCTAGACTAGTCAACACCCCATAAACATACAAAACCCCTAGACAAGACAAAACACATACATCCCCCATGTCACAGCCTGACCTAACCAAAATAATAAAGAAAACAAAGATAACTAAGGTCAGGGCGTGACAGTACCCCCCCCCCCTCCCCAAAGGTGCGGACTCTGGCCGCAAAACATGACACAGAAGGGGAGGGTCCGGGTGGGCCTTCTTACGGCGGCGGCTCGGGTGCGGGACGTGGACCCCACTCCACCATAGTCATTACCCGCTTTGGTGGCGCCTCTGGAGCGGGGACCCTTGCAGCGAGTCCCGGATTGAAGACCATCGTAGAGGGCGCCACTGGACGGAGGGGCAGCTCCGGACTGAGTGGTAGCTCCTGACTGAAGGGCAGCTCAGGACAGAGGGGCAGCTCCGGACTGAGGGGCAGCTCCGGACTGAGGGGTAGCTCCGGACTGAAAGGCAGCTCTGGACTGAAAGGCAGCTCCGGAATGAGGGGTAGCTCCGGACTGAGGGGTAGCTCAGGACTGAGGGATAGCTCAGGACTGAAAGGCAGCTCCGGACTGAAGGGCAGCTCCGGACTGAAGGGCAGCTCCGGACTGAGGGACAGCTCAGGGCTGAGGGATAGCTCCGGACTGAAGGACAGCTCAGGACTGAAGGACAGCTCAGGACTGAAGGACAGCTCAGGACTGAGGGGTAACTCAGGACTGAGGGGCAGCTCCGGACTGACGGGCAGCTCTGGACTGAAAGGCAGCTCCGGACCGGCGGGCGGCTCTGGCAGCTCCTGACTGACGGGCGGCTCTGGCAGCTCCTGACTGGCGGGCGGCTCTGGCGGCTCCTGACTGGAAGGAGGCTCTGGCGGCTCCTGACTGGCGGGCAGCTCTGGCGGCTCCTGACTGGCGGGCGGCTCTGGCGGCTCCTGACTGGCGGGAGGCTCTGGCGGCTCCTGACTGGCGGGCGGCTCTGGCGGCTCCTGACTGGCGGGCGGCTCTGGCGGCTCCTGACTGGCGGGCGGCTCTGGCGGCTCCTGACTGAAGGACGGCTCTGGTGGCTCCTGACTGGCAGGCGGCTCTGGCGGCGCTGGACAGACGGGAGGCTCAGACGGCACTGGACAGACGGGCGGCTCAGGCGGCGCTGGACAGACGGGCAGCTCAGGCGGTGCTGGACAGACGGGCAGCTCAGGCGGCGCTGGACAGACGGGCAGCTCAGACGGCGCTGGACAAACGGGCAGCTCAGGCGGCACTGGACAGACAGGCAGCTCAGGCTTGCAGAGGCACACTGTAGGCCTGGTGCGTGGTGCCGGAACTGGTGGTACCGGGCTGGAGACACGCACGTCAAGGCGAGTGCGGGGAGAAGGAACAAGGCATACTGGACTGCCGAGGCGCACTATAAGCCTGGTGCGTGGTGCCGGCACTGGTGGTACCGGGCTGGGGGCACGCACCTCAGGGCGAGTGCGAGGAGCAGTAACATGGAGTACTGGACCCTGGAGACGCACAGTAGGCCTGGTGCGTGGTGCCGGAACTGGTGGTACCGGGCTGGGGACACGCACCTCAAGGCTAGTGCGGGGAGCAGGAACAGGGCGTACAGGGCTCTGGAGACGCACAGGAAGCCTGGTGCGTGGTGTTGGCACTGGTGGTACTGGGCTGGGGACACGTACCTCAAGGCGAGTGCGGGGTGCTGGAACTGGAGGCCTGGTTCGTGGCGCCGGCACCGGAGGACTGCTGCCACAGGAGAGCTGGTGCGTGGGGCTGCCACAGGAGAGCTAGTACGTAGGGCTGCCACAGGAGGTGCAGGACTAGGGAGGCGCACAGGAGGCCTGGTGCGTGGAACTGGCACTGTCATTACCAGACGGTTAGCACGCACCTCAGGACGAGTATGGAGAGCTGATTCAGGTAACATCAAATCCCGGACACGCTCCGTCGGGCGGATGTCGTGTCTCATGCACCAACACAGCAACTCCCTCATTTCACTCTCCTCCAATTTCCCCATTAATTCCTTCACAGTCTCTGTTTCACTCCCCTTGCTCACCTCCAATTCCACCCCGACTGGCTCTGGTTCCATCTTCGGCTCCTCATGGTAAGCACGGGAAGTTGGCGCAGGTCTCCTACCTGAACTCGCCACACACCCCGTGTACCCCCCCCCCCCCCCCCCCCAATACATTTTTGGGGCTGCCTCTCAGGCTTCCAGCCGCGCTGCTCCTCATAATGCCGCCTCTCGGCTTTCGCTGCCTCCAGCTCTGCCTTGGGGCGGCGATATTCACCCGGCTGTTCCCATGGTCCCTTGCCATCTAATATTTCCTCCCAAGTCCATTGCTCCACAAAGCGCTGTTCCTTCCTTTCACGCTGCTTGGTCCAGTTGTGGTGGGTTATTCTGTCACGTTAGTCGTTTGGTTTAAGAGAGGAGGACCAAGGCGCAGCGTGATAGTAATACATTTTTCTATTTATTAAACGAAACGAAGAACACTTAAACAAACTATACAAAACAACAAAACGAACGCGAAGCTAAATACGAAAAGTGCAGACACAGGCAACTTACACATAGACAATAACCCACGAAATACCCAACGGAATATGGCTGCCTAAATATGGTTCCCAATCAGAGACAACGATAAACAGCTGCCTCTAATTGAGAACCAGTCTAGGCAACCTATAGACCTACAAACACCTAGACTAGTAAACACCCCATAAACATACAAAACCCCTAGACAAGACAAAACACATACATCCCCCATGTCACAGCCTGACCTAACCAAAATAATAAAGAAAACAAAGATAACTAAGGTCAGGGCGTGACAGTTATTGACTGTATGTTTGTTTATGTGTAACTCTGTGTTGTTGTTTTTGTCACACTGCTTTGCTTTATCTTGGCCAGATCGCAGTTGTAAATGAGAACTTGTTCTCAACTGGCCTACCTGGTTAAATAAAGGTGAAATAAAAAATAAAAAACAACCGGTGGAGGGCACAAACTCTGAATAACTATCAGTGATGTCAGCCGGGGGCCACTGTGCTCCGTCGGGACCGTCAGCAGTGGCTTCCTGCCACACCTTTGGGCTTTGGGGTTCATACCAGCACCCTTGGAGGTGACCATGCTGCCTGATTCTCCGCCTGATCCCAGGTGGTGTCTCTTCCACCCAACAGGTCTTCGGCCCGGATCAGCCTCCCCTGCAGCAGCCGTGGTCCAAACTCGTCACTCAAAGTACAGGTTGATGTCTACAATCAGTCGGGTTATCTCCTGCTAAACTTTTTTAAATCCAACACCAAAAGATAGCTAGCTAAACAACCAGGGCTAGCAAGTAAGCTATCCTACTTAGCTAGCAAGTCAGCTGGATTTGAGTTAACGTTGATGAATCAAGTTCGCACAACAATATACTACAGATGAAATCCACCTTTGTCACTGATGTCTCTCTCTCTCTCTCGCTCTCATGCTGGTTCCCATTTGGTTTAGAACAGAGCAGGACAGTGCAGAACAGAAGGCAGGGAGGCTGTGTCACTGATTGGAGTCGAGGGAGAGAGGGAGGAAGGGAGAGCGAGGGAGGAAGGGAGAGCGAGGGAGGAAGAGACTAAGGTGAGTGCGGAGAGAGAGAGAGAGAGAGAGAGAGAGAGAGAGAGAGAGAGAGAGAGAGAGAGAGAGAGAGAGAGAGAGAGAGAGAGAGAGAGAGAGAGAGAGAGAGAGAGAGGAGCTCCAGTTTCCTGACTGAAAAGCTGGGTGAGACACTGTGAGATAAGAGTGACATACATTGTGTGTGTGAGAGAAAGAGAGCTATATAGAAAAAAACATAAGAGATAGAAGGAACCAAACAAAGAAAGAGTGTGTGTGTGTGTCTGCAGAGAGAGAAGGGTGTAGAATACTGAAATGTGCCGTGGAGTTGGGGGAGGACAGTGAACATCCTCCAGATAATTTCAGTCGACTCCAGGAAACACAAACAGCCCCTGGACACAATTAATGACCCACAACTGTCGTGACTCCCATAGCCCACATACACTCATAATGAAGGTTCAGGTTCCTATTTGTTAAAGGAATCACACCCTTCTCTATGGTGGAAACATTAAAAAGACACACACTGGAGTAACCCATTATCTCGGGAGAACAACATGATGTGCACATTGTGCTGTTGTTTGCAATCTAATCAAATCATCTGTGTTTGTTTCTGTATGTGTCCTAAAACTAAAGTAGCGCCTCCTTATTAGAAGTCTTCCTCTCTGTTAGGAGGGCCTCTGATTGGCTCTGTTAGGAGGGCCTCCGGTTGGCTCCGTTAGGAGGGGCTCCGTGTGGTTCGGGCAGTAGGGCCTCCGTGTGGCTCGGGCAGTAGGGATTCTGGGTGGCTCGATACTGTCTGAATGGCCTCCAAGCCCTATGAGACTAAAATATAAATGTCTTCTCTCCTGATCCCAGGCTATATACTGTCACAGGGACTGTGATGAAAGTGAGGGATGGCTGTTGGTTCAGGGGAGGCAAGGATTATGATAGGTAGAATGGGGCAATAGCAGAGGTGCTATGTCAGGCTATACAAAGACCACACACACACACACACACACACACACACACACACACACACACACACACACACACACACACACACACACACACACACACCTGTACACATACTTACTTTTGTTCTCTCTCTCTCTCTCATGCACACACACACACACACACACACACACAGAGTACAGACACACCTGTACACATACTTACTTTCGTTCTCTCTCTCTCTCTCTCTCATGCACGCACACACACACACACACACACACACACACACACACACACACACACACACACACACACACACACACACACACACACACACACACACACACACACACACACACACACACACACACACACACACACACACACACACACACACACACGTGCGCGCACAATCAGACAAGAGCTTATTATCCTCGGGACTCTTCTAGGGATCATCTAAGGCTGCTGGCTAGACACTTTGTCCCTGCTGTCCCCGAATCCTGAGTTACAGGTTATCTACGGACAACAAGCCAAGCAGAGAGGAAGAGGGGAACGGAAGGGAAAGAAACAGAAAACACACTTCATCAGTCCACACTTAGGGTTAAAGCAGTCCACACTTAGGGTTAAAGCAGTCCACACTTAGGGTTAAATCAGTCCACACTTAGGGTTAAATCAGTCCACACTTAGGGTTAAATCAGTCCACACTTAGGGTTAAATCAGTCCACACTTAGGGTTAAAGCAGTCCACACTTAGGGTTAAATCAGTCCACACTTAGGGTTAAGTCAGTCCACACTTAGGGTTAAATCAGTCCACACTTAGGGTTAAGTCAGTCCACACTTAGGGTTAAATCAGTCCACACTTAGGGTTAAATCAGTCCACACTTAGGGTTAAGTCAGTCCACACTTAGGGTTAAGTCAGTCCACACTTAGGGTTAAAGCAGTCCACACTTAGGGTTAAAGCAGTCCACACTTAGGGTTAAAGCAGTCCACACTTAGGGTTAAAGCAGTCCACACTTAGGGTTAAATCAGTCCACACTTAGGGTTAAGTCAGTCCACACTTAGGGTTAAAGCAGTCCACACTTAGGGTTAAAGCAGTCCACACTTAGGGTTAAAGCAGTCCACACTTAGGGTTAAAGCAGTCCACACTTAGGGTTAAATCAGTCTACACTTAAGGTTAAATCAGTCCACACTTCGGGTTAAAGCAGTCCACACTTAGGGTTAAAGAAGTCCACACTTCGGGTTAAATCAGTTCACACTTAAGGTTAAATCAGTCCACACTTCGGGTTAAATCAGTCCACACTTAGTGTTAAATCAGTCCACACTTAGGGTTAAATCAGTCCACACTTAGGGTTAAGTCAGTCCACACTTAGGGTTAAATCACACTTAGGGTTAAATCAGTCCACACTTAGGGTTAAAGCTGTCCACACTTAGGGTTAAAGCTGTCCACACTTAGGGTTAAAGCTGTCCACAACTTAGGGTTAAATTAAAGGGACATTTCACCGCTGCTATTTCCCTGAATATGTCCATTAATATGTTAGTAACATACGATATGTGTCATAAAAATAGAGAATTTCCTCACTACACGCAAATACAAGCGTTTCTGCATGACAGGTAGAAACAGGCCATCTACATTTCCTGGTTTTAGGCAAACCACAATATCCAGAATTTATAGTGATTTCAGGATGTATTAGCGCCCCAGTTGAGGTGAATGCGTTTGAGAATGGGTGTCAACAGGTAGGAGAGCCTCTGGTGCCTTTCTGGACCAGCTACTTGTTCATAGAACAGCAGCTTGCGAATAACTTATTTTTTCCCGATAACAACTGTAAAGTTTAGTCATGGCTTGGTGCTCAGTACCTGGATGTGCAAACTAGAAGCAAGCACAGGCTGCTGGGGTAACATTTCATTGGTTACCATACTAAGGTAACTAACGTAGCTAATTAGCTAGCGAACTACATTGGTGTATTGTAACAAATCTAGCTAGCCAGCTTTCATAATTCGCTGGAGAGACATTCCAAAACAAATCAATGTAATTAACCTGCTGCTATCTGGTGATGTGATTTGTAACTTTGCAAGCTACTTTTGTCTACGTTACCTACAGCCTACCGGACCGTATCTAACCGTTAGCCAACTAGCTAACTAACAACAGCAGAGGCTAAAGTGACTGGCTTATCTATTCTATTTACAGAGTCCGATCTCATCAACATCTGTAGTGGCATTAACTTCAAGCTCAGCACTGGGAACTACTGTAATTCACCTTGCTGAATCTTTCCATGACTCCACGATGAGCAAATACATTTACCGGAGCTAGGATTAAACATGTACTGTTGGTCTGTTTATAAGTAGAAGTTGACCTTGACAGTCTGAGACCAAGGTCATGGAGCTCATGACGTTCTGACAGACCAGCTGCCATTGGCCAACGCCAAATGAGGTTCAGCAGCTGAAGAACATTCAGGACCATGCCGGGGACATTCAGGACCATGCCTGGAACATTCAGGACCATGCCGGGGACATTCAGGACCCTGCCTGGGACATTCAGGACCCTGCCTGGAACATTCAGGACCCTGCCTGGGACATTCAGGACCCTGCCTGGGACATTCAGGACCCTGCCTGGAACATTCAGGACCATGCCTGGAACATTCAGGACCCTGCCTGGGACATTCAGGACCCTGCCTGGGACATTCAGGACCATGCCTGGGACATTCAGGACCATGCCTGGAACATTCAGGACCATGCCTGGAACATTCAGGACCCTGCCTGGAACATTCAGGACCCTGCCTGGAACATTCAGGACCATGCCTGGAACATTCAGGACCCTGCCTGGAACATTCAGGACCCTGCCTGGAACATTCAGGACCCTGCCTGGAACATTCAGGACCCTGCCTGGAACATTCAGGACCATGCCTGGAACATTCAGGACCATGCCTGGAACATTCAGGACCCTGCCTGCAACATTCAGGACCCTGCTTGGAACATTCAGGACCCTGCCTGGAACATTCAGGACCCTGCCTGGAACATTCAGGACCATGCCTGGAACATTCAGGACCATGCCTGGAACATTCAGGACCATGCCTGGAACATTCAGGACCCTGCCTGGAACATTCAGGACCCTGCCTGGAACATTCAGGACCATGCCTGGAAACTTCAGGACCCTGCCTGGAACATTCAGGACCCTGCCTGGAACATTCAGGACCCTGCCTGGGACATTCAGGACCCTGCCTGGAACATTCAGGACCCTGCCTGGAACATTCAGGACCCTGCCTGGGACATTCAGGACCCTGCCTGGAACATTCAGGACCATGCCTGGAACATTCAGGACCCTGCCTGGGACATTCAGGACCCTGCCTGGGACATTCAGGACCATGCCTGGAACATTCAGGACCATGCCTGGAACATTCAGGACCCTGCCTGGAACATTCAGGACCCTGCCTGGAACATTCAGGACCCTGCCTGGAACATTCAGGCCCCTGCCTGGAACATTCAGGACCATGCCTGGAACATTCAGGCCCCTGCCTGGAACATTCAGGACCATGCCTGGAACATTCAGGCCCCTGCCTGGAACATTCAGGACCATGCCTGGAACATTCAGGACCATGCCTGGAACATTCAGGACCCTGCCTGGAACATTCAGGACCCTGCCTGGGACATTCAGGACCCTGCCTGGAAAATTCAGGACCATGCCTGGAACATTCAGGACCATGCCTGGAACATTCAGGACCATGCCTGGAACATTCAGGACCATGCCTGGAACATTCAGGACCCTGCCTGGAACATTCAGGACCCTGCCTGGGACATTCAGGACCATGCCTGGAACATTCAGGACCATGCCTGGAACATTCAGGACCATGCCTGGAACATTCAGGACCATGCCTGGAACATTCAGGACCCTGCCTGGAACATTCAGGACCATGCCTGGAACATTCAGGACCCTGCCTGGACATTCAGGACCATGCCTGGAACATTCAGGACCATGCCTGGAACATTCAGGACCCTGCCTGGAACATTCAGGACCCTGCCTGGAACATTCAGGACCATGCCTGGAACATTCAGGACCATGCCTGGAACATTCAGGACCCTGCCTGGAACATTCAGGACCCTGCCTGGAACATTCAGGACCCTGCCTGGAACATTCAGGACCCTGCCTGGAACATTCAGGACCATGCCTGGAACATTCAGGACCATGCCTGGAACATTCAGGACCATGCCTGGAACATTCAGGACCCTGCCTGGAACATTCAGGACCCTGCCTGGAACATTCAGGACCATGCCTGGAACATTCAGGACCCTGCCTGGAACATTCAGGACCCTGCCTGGAACATTCAGGACCCTGCCTGGAACATTCAGGACCCTGCCTGGAACATGCAGGACCCTGCCTGGAACATTCAGGACCATGCCTGGAACATTCAGGACCCTGCCTGGAACATTCAGGACCATGCCTGGAACATTCAGGACCATGCCTGGAACATTCAGGACCATGCCTGGAACATTCAGGACCATGCCTGGGACATTCAGGACCCTGCCTGGGACATTCAGGACCATGCCTGGAACATTCAGGACCCTGCCTGGAACATTCAGGACCATGCCTGGAACATTCAGGACCATGCCTGGAACATTCAGGACCCTGCCTGGAACATTCAGGACCCTGCCTTGGACATTCAGGACCATGCCTGGAACATTCAGGACCCTGCCTGGGACATTCAGGACCATGCCTGGAACATTCAGGACCCTGCCTGGAACATTCAGGACCCTGCCTGGAACATTCAGGACCATGCCTGGAACATTCAGGACCATGCCTGGAACATTCAGGACCATGCCTGGAACATTCAGGACCCTGCCTGGAACATTCAGGACCCTGCCTGGAACATTCAGGACCATGCCTGGAAACTTCAGGACCCTGCCTGGAACATTCAGGACCCTGCCTGGAACATTCAGGACCCTGCCTGGGACATTCAGGACCCTGCCTGGAACATTCAGGACCCTGCCTGGAACATTCAGGACCCTGCCTGGGACATTCAGGACCCTGCCTGGAACATTCAGGACCATGCCTGGAACATTCAGGACCCTGCCTGGGACATTCAGGACCCTGCCTGGGACATTCAGGACCATGCCTGGAACATTCAGGACCATGCCTGGAACATTCAGGACCCTGCCTGGAACATTCAGGACCCTGCCTGGAACATTCAGGACCCTGCCTGGAACATTCAGGCCCCTGCCTGGAACATTCAGGACCATGCCTGGAACATTCAGGCCCCTGCCTGGAACATTCAGGACCATGCCTGGAACATTCAGGCCCCTGCCTGGAACATTCAGGACCATGCCTGGAACATTCAGGCCCCTGCCTGGAACATTCAGGACCATGCCTGGAACATTCAGGACCATGCCTGGAACATTCAGGACCCTGCCTGGAACATTCAGGACCCTGCCTGGGACATTCAGGACCCTGCCTGGAAAATTCAGGACCATGCCTGGAACATTCAGGACCATGCCTGGAACATTCAGGACCATGCCTGGAACATTCAGGACCATGCCTGGAACATTCAGGACCCTGCCTGGAACATTCAGGACCCTGCCTGGGACATTCAGGACCCTGCCTGGAACATTCAGGACCATGCCTGGAACATTCAGGACCATGCCTGGAACATTCAGGACCATGCCTGGAACATTCAGGACCCTGCCTGGAACATTCAGGACCATGCCTGGAACATTCAGGACCCTGCCTGGACATTCAGGACCATGCCTGGAACATTCAGGACCATGCCTGGAACATTCAGGACCCTGCCTGGAACATTCAGGACCCTGCCTGGAACATTCAGGACCATGCCTGGAACATTCAGGACCATGCCTGGAACATTCAGGACCCTGCCTGGAACATTCAGGACCCTGCCTGGAACATTCAGGACCCTGCCTGGAACATTCAGGACCCTGCCTGGAACATTCAGGACCATGCCTGGAACATTCAGGACCATGCCTGGAACATTCAGGACCATGCCTGGAACATTCAGGACCCTGCCTGGAACATTCAGGACCCTGCCTGGAACATTCAGGACCATGCCTGGAACATTCAGGACCCTGCCTGGAACATTCAGGACCCTGCCTGGAACATTCAGGACCCTGCCTGGAACATTCAGGACCCTGCCTGGAACATGCAGGACCCTGCCTGGAACATTCAGGACCATGCCTGGAACATTCAGGACCCTGCCTGGAACATTCAGGACCATGCCTGGAACATTCAGGACCATGCCTGGAACATTCAGGACCATGCCTGGAACATTCAGGACCATGCCTGGGACATTCAGGACCCTGCCTGGGACATTCAGGACCATGCCTGGAACATTCAGGACCCTGCCTGGAACATTCAGGACCATGCCTGGAACATTCAGGACCATGCCTGGAACATTCAGGACCCTGCCTGGAACATTCAGGACCCTGCCTTGGACATTCAGGACCATGCCTGGAACATTCAGGACCCTGCCTGGGACATTCAGGACCATGCCTGGAACATTCAGGACCCTGCCTGGGACATTCAGGACCCTGCCTGGGACATTCAGGACCCTGCCTGGAACATTCAGGACCCTGCCTGGGACATTCAGGACCCTGCCTGGAACATTCAGGACCCTGCCTGGAACATTCAGGACCCTGCCTTGGACATTCAGGACCATGCCTGGAACATTCAGGACCCTGCCTGGGACATTCAGGACCATGCCTGGAACATTCAGGACCCTGCCTGGGACATTCAGGACCCTGCCTGGGACATTCAGGACCCTGCCTGGAACATTCAGGACCCTGCCTGGGACATTCAGGACCCTGCCTGGAACATTCAGGACCATGCCTGGAACATTCAGGACCATGCCTGGAACATTCAGGACCATGCCTGGAACATTCAGGACCCTGCCTGGAACATTCAGGACCATGCCTGGAACATTCAGGACCCTGCCTGGACATTCAGGACCATGCCTGGAACATTCAGGACCAAGCCTGGAACATTCAGGACCCTGCCTGGAACATTCAGGACCCTGCCTGGAACATTCAGGACCATGCCTGGAACATTCAGGACCATGCCTGGAACATTCAGGACCCTGCCTGGAACATTCAGGACCATGCCTGGAACATTCAGGCCCCTGCCTGGGACATTCAGGCCCCTGCCTGGAACATTCAGGACCATGCCTGGAACATTCAGGACCCTGCCTGGAACATTCAGGACCCTGCCTGGAACATTCAGGACCGTGCCTGGAACATTCAGGCCCCTGCCTGGAACATTCAGGACCATGCCTGGAACATTCAGGCCCCTGCCTGGAACATTCAGGACCCTGCCTGGAACATTCAGGACCATGCCTGGAACATTCAGGACCATGCCTGGAACATTCAGGACCCTGCCTGGAACATTCAGGACCCTGCCTGGAACATTCAGGACCCTGCCTGGAACATTCAGGACCCTGCCTGGAACATTCAGGACCATGCCTGGAACATTCAGGACCATGCCTGGAACATTCAGGACCATGCCTGGAACATTCAGGACCCTGCCTGGAACATTCAGGACCCTGCCTGGAACATTCAGGACCATGCCTGGAACATTCAGGACCCTGCGTGGAACATTCAGGACCCTGCCTGGAACATTCAGGACCCTGCCTGGAACATGCAGGACCCTGCCTGGAACATTCAGGACCATGCCTGGAACATTCAGGACCCTGCCTGGAACATTCAGGACCATGCCTGGAACATTCAGGACCATGCCTGGAACATTCAGGACCATGCCTGGAACATTCAGGACCATGCCTGGAACATTCAGGACCATGCCTGGGACATTCAGGACCCTGCCTGGGACATTCAGGACCATGCCTGGAACATTCAGGACCCTGCCTGGAACATTCAGGACCATGCCTGGAACATTCAGGACCATGCCTGGAACATTCAGGACCCTGCCTGGAACATTCAGGACCCTGCCTTGGACATTCAGGACCATGCCTGGAACATTCAGGACCCTGCCTGGGACATTCAGGACCATGCCTGGAACATTCAGGACCCTGCCTGGAACATTCAGGACCCTGCCTGGAACATTCAGGACCATGCCTGGAACATTCAGGACCCTGCCTGGAACATTCAGGACCATGCCTGGATCATTCAGGACCCTGCCTGGAACATTCAGGACCATGCCTGGAACATTCAGGACCCTGCCTGGAACATTCAGGACCATGCCTGGAACATTCAGGACCCTGCCTGGAACATTCAGGACCATGCCTGGAACATTCAGGACCATGCCTGGATCATTCAGGCGACACAGCATCCATGTTCAGTTTGACTGATGTAGTATACTATAGAGTGCCTAGTATGCTCACAACTGCATTGTATATATATAATGGAGTTTGATATAAAATGTTTTATATAATATGGAGTTTGATATAAAAAGTTTTATATAATATTTTTTACAAGTATACTGACAAGTGACTAAATGATTCCAGCTGGATCAGAATCCAATAAAGTGTTGACATCAACTTCTGGATCAATTCATTGTGATATTCATAAAAATGTATTTGGAAGTAACTAGCGCCAATCTTCCTGAAAACAAAATAGTTGGTGTATCATTTCAACTTTCATTTGTTGGCAATAAAACAGTAGATCTGTATGTCAATGATGCATATAAGTTGACATGGCTTGTATTGAAGACAAAGTGTATTTGCTCAGGAGACCGAGGTGAGTTTACAAAGCAGTTTGCAGGAACAGATATAGCAATGTATGACATGTATACAGTAGGAAAAAGAAATATACTACTAATGCTTATAAATACTATAGTTCTACAAAGGGAATACTTGCATATGATGTGTTTGGCTGGTGCAGTGAGGTGTTCGTAGTCACTTTAATACAAGGGGATATTGTTGTTATGGCAAGGGGATTAGGTATCCTGTGCCTAGTTTCTCCCCACGTAGAACAAACTCCCTAAATAATCTGTAGGCCACCAAGCGGTATTGTCTGTCAGAGAATTACAAAATACTATTAGACTTAATCGTTGTGTACGGTCTCCATTCCAACTGAAGCAGCACGATGCAGAATATTACACATCACAGACACACATTAGCTAGCTACAACACGCAGGTTTAGTTACTCCAAGGCTAGTATGAGTTATAAAGTCAAAGTCATTCCTTTACTCTTTGTCAACATCATCAAAACATTTACTCACTTTTGCGCCTAGTCCTATTGAGATGCACTGAGGCTAGCTTGCTAACATTAGCTAGCTAGCTATAACATTAGGCTACAGTACATGTTGTGTATAGCAAACACAGCTAGCTAGCTCAACTTGACTAGCTTGGCTCGTAGTGGTACTAGCAAGTCCTGTTTATGGTCAAAAAGATCAAGACATTATACTGTGCTGAACAACGTTGCCTGGTGTGAAAAGAGAGCTTAGCTATATTGCTAGCTAGCTACCAACAGCAAAACAAATTATTAGTTTGACATTTGCCCTCCTGATCCGGCTGGTTTAGGCTGCCGTCGTCAGTTGATCTTGGAGGTTCTGAAGAACGTCTCCAGCACACTTCTATCCAATCTATCCATATGTGCATCGACACGTTGATGGTCTGTCACACACACGCACACATATTCCATGGGGTCTGCACTGACCCTCTCCAGTAAGAATTGTCCGCGATCTAATTCGTTTCAGCACAGTCATTCCTCTTCTGTCGGCATGGCTGGACAGCACCTGCACAGGGCTCCACCAGTCAGTCTGACCGTAGTTCCCCGTCGCTGCTTGGTAGGCTCGCAATTCTTGTTCTCGTCTCAACTCCTCTTCAGTGTATTCCAGCTCAAATGAATAGGCCAGAATGCCCCGTATGTTAGTGTGTAAAAGAACATCAACGGTTTCGTCGTCCGGCTCTTCTTGGAAAGAGGACTCATCAGTAGCAGCCATTGTAGTTATTTAGCTAGCCGTCTCAGATAGACAGTGCACTGTAACATAGCTCCAATGAACCCGTAGAAACTAGTACCGTCCACATTTTTTAAATGCCTTACTATGAGGGTGAGAACACAAGGAAGTAGGTCTCCCGTCAGGCTGTAGTCTTTACAAAACAAGGGGAAATGAGTCAACCTAGATATCCTGCAATGTCCTGGCAGATAGCAACATTGTTGAGACAAGTCCAATGGTTCTATTGAACAACGACAACCATATCTACTAGCTAGCAGCGTGATCGTGCAATTGGCGAATCACAAAGTCCACAATAATTGCTACAAAACATGACTCCGTTCATTTTTTGATCAGACAGCAGGCTCAATCAACCAATGACAAAAAAACAGCTATGGTGCAGAATTGTGTCTGAAACACATCTCGTCACTCATAATTATGTAGGGAGACTGGAAAAACACCCCAATAGTGTCTAGTGGTGAAGTTTCCCTTCAAGGCGCTGGAGGAGTGAGACACGGTGTGTGTGTATTTTATAGTGTGACTGTGTGTGTGTGTGTGTGTGTGTGTGTGTGTGTGTGTGTGTGTGTGTGTGTGTGTGTGTGTGTGTGTGTGTGTGTGTGTGTGTGTGTGTGTGTGTGTGTGTGTGTGTGTGTGTGTGCAGTATGAGCAGAGAGAGAGCAGAATGTTGTTATGAGAGTGACAGTTCTGCTGGGGGTTAGATAAGGAGATATCACTGCGCCCCAGACTCGAGGCAGGTAGGAGACAGTTCTGCTGGGGGTGAGATAAGGAGATGCACTGCGCCCCAGACTCCAAGCAGAGTACACACTGAGTGGAAAATTACAGAAACATAAAAAAATAACGCTTCAAGGACCAATTCACCCAACTAACTCTCATCAGTCCTCTTAACTGTTGGATTTCCCTGGAGGTAGTCTACAGGTGGAGAGAGAAAGATTATCTCTGTCCCTCTCTCTCCCTCCCCCATCTCCCCCCTTTCCCCAATCTCTCCCTCCCTCTCCCCAATCTCTCCCTCCCCCATCTCCCCTCTCTCTCCCTCCCCCATATCCCCCCTTTCCCCAATCTCTCCCTCCCTCTCCCCAATCTCTCCCTCCCCATCTCCCCCCTCTCCCAAATCTCTCCCTCTCTCTCCCCAATCTCTCCCTCCCTCTCCCCAATCTCTCCCTCCCTCTCCCCAATCTCTCCCTCCCTCTCCCCAATCTCTCTCTCTCTCTCTCTCTCGTTCTCTCTCTCTCTGTTTCTAACCTTTTTTTTCAGTATATTCCATCATACCAAGAACTTGAATCCTCCCATAGTGGTAGTATCAATAGATGATGTGGTAGTGTCAATAGATGCTGAAAAAGCATTCGGTAGGGTGGAATGGACATATTTGGTGGCTGTCTTAAAAAAGTTTTGGTCTGTTATTTATTTCCTGGATTGAGCTATTGTACAAATCCCCCAAAGCATCTACACAAACAAATGGACAGATCTCTGAATCATTTAAGTCATCAAGAGGGACAAGACAGGGATACTCTTTGTCTAGTTATTTATTTACATTAACCACAGAACCCCTAGTGTCAATAATTAGAACTCATGGCTCAATACGGGGCATAGAGATTGGTGGAGATCAACATGTGATATAATTGTATGCAGATTACGTTTTACTTTATTTATCAGAAGCAGAACATTCTCTGTCATTTATCTTACTCCTGTTGGACACAAGGTGCTTTATCAGGATTTAAAGTGAATTGGAGGAAAATTGAAATAATTTAAACGTCTAATTATGACTTATCATGCTGAGAAAGTACATTTAAGTGGAAATAGACAAAGACACATGAAATACCCGGGTGTAACATGCAATCTGGAAGAGGCATATGACATCTATTACTTTCCTTTAATAGATCAGATTGAATCCGATATTCAGAGATGGAGATCTCTCCCTATTTCTATGTTAGGTTGGGTCAACATAATCAAAATGAAAATATTGCCAAGGCTGATGTATTTATTCCAGGCCCTACTAGTTTCAATTCTATCCAACTTTTTAAATTAAATACATGGCCTGCTCTCCAAATTTATTGGGAATGGAAAGACCTCAAGAGTCAAACTGACTGTTTTTCACGTCCCCCTATAAAAGCTGGAGGTCTTGGACTACGTCCCCCCAAAAATGTATCACTGAACCGCACAGCTGGGTTCACTTAAACAATGGACAGCAGACTATCCTTGTGCATGGAGGAGTATCGAAGCCATAAATGCAATAGTTTATAATCTAAAATGTATTCACTCCTTCGTGCAGAAGAAAAAAACCGGACAATCCAATGATTCTCAATTCGAAAATGTACATGAATTCACGAGTTGGAAAGAACCAATATCGCCAGGCACGCCTGTTTGGAATAACCCCAGCTTACATCCAGTGTTTAAAGACGCCATCTTTAAGTCCTGGTTCCAAAGTGACATCATGAATTTTAAACATGTGTACTATGATGGATATCTACTGTCATTCAATCAATTACAAGAAAATGTGAATTATCCAAGACTGATTTCTTTAATCTCTAATAATTTAGACATCTTACTCAACTGCTTCAAATAAAATCTGGATGAACCTAAGGCATCTAGCTTGGACAAAATCCTGAAGGAAGCTGCTACTCTAAACAAGTTGATTGCCAGGTTATATCAAGGGCTGAATGAAACTCTAGTTGATGGTTCAGGACCTAGAAGGAAGAAATGGGAATCACATATAAAAGAAGAAATTGAGGACAACCATAGGTCACAGATAAAGTATGTGAAATTGTTCATACCTGTTCTAAGGACATAAACTACTGCAATTTAAAGTAATTCATAGGACTTCATACACTCTTGCCAGAATTCACATCTCTGTTGGAGATACAAAAAGCAATGGAAGCCTATTACATATGCTGTAGTCTTGTGGTAAACGGACACCATTTTGGGATAATGTATGTTCTATCATTTCATTGTCTCTAGGAATTTATATCCATCTCCAAGATTATGTCTGTTGGGAAATGTAAATACTGGTGATCAATATCAGATAACTTGTTTGTAATCTAGGTCTGATTACTGCAATACAATGCATAGCCATCAACTGGAAAGCCAAACTGGAGGACTGAACCATTTAGCTACAAACCTGTTGGATTTTGTATTATAAAGTTACCCATTTGATTAACTTTACAACACCTGTCCTGTATTCTCCTCCTCTTAGAATAGAACGTTGTACTAGAAGCCCAGACCAGAACAACACAGAGAGAGAGAGGAGAGAGGAGAGAGAGATAGAGAGAGCGAGAGAGAGCGAGAGAGAGAGAGAGAAAGAGAGAGAGAGAGAGAGAGAGAGAGAGAGAGAGAGAGAGAGAGAGAGAGAGAGAGAGAGAGAGAGCGACCTGGTCCACCTATACAAGGCAGCAGTGCCCACCTTCGTCCGGACCCTAAGGATATTGCCCTCAAACGCAGCCCCAACACTTCACACAGGAGCAACAGATCAATAGACACCCCGCCCAGACCAGCGAGACACTCTCCCAGACCTGTGGGACCCCCCCCCCCCCCCGGACCTACACATAGAGGACCCACGCTGAGAGGACCTACATCCAGACCACAACACTACCAGCCACATCCACACCCCCACCCCAACCAATCAACACCCCCTCCCAAGTCAATCATGCCCACACCCCTCAGATCAGACTAGACTAGTCAATCTAGTCAATCTAGTAAGTCTAATCAGTCCAATCATTCCAGTCAGTCTAGTCACATTCAGCTGAATCTCATCTTTTTTTTTATTTTTCTGTGCTTCTATAGTAGTAGTTTTTCCTGTTTTTCTCTCTCTCCTCTCTCCTCTCTCCTCTCTCCTCTGACCAGTCAGACCAGTCATTCCAGTCAGTCCAGTCAGTCCAGTCAGTCCAGTCAGTCCAGTCAGTACAGTCAGTCCAGTCATTCCAGGCAGTCCAATCATTCCAGTCAGACCAGTCAGTCTAGTCATTCCAGTCAGTCTAGTTATTCCAGTCAGACCAGTCAGTCTAGTCATTCCAGTCAGTCTAGTCAGACCAGCCCAGTCAGTCTAGTCAGTCTAATCAGTCCAATCATTCCAGTCAGTCTAGTCACATTCAGCTGAATCTCATCTTTTTTTTTTCTTTTTCTGTGCTTCTATAGTAGTAGTTTTTCCTGTTTTTCTCTCTCTCCTCTCTCCTCTCTCCTCTGACCAGTCAGACCAGTCATTCTAGTCATTCCAGTCAGTCCAGTCAGTACAGTCAGTCTAGTCATTCCAGTCATTCCAGTCAGTCTAATCAGCCCAGTCAGTCTAATCAGACCAGTCAGTCTAGTCAGACCAGTCAGTTATTCTCATATTCTCAGTCAGAGTGATTGATTTCTCATAAAAACATTTATTTGTGCATTAGAAAAGCAATTTAGGGCACGGCTTGCTTTGAGATGGTAGAGAGTAAATGAAACTCCTCTTCCCTCACAGGAGGAACCTAACTAAGAGACTTAACGAGATTTCTAAAGATATTTGGTTCTACAATATCTTTCAGTCATGTTACATTCATGAAGAAGACATCTTTTAAATCTAGTTGTCAGGGCGTTGGAGGGTTCACTACAGTATAAACACAGCTGGATGTAAACAAGGCTACTCCCTGGGTGGCTTGTGTTCTAATTGCACCTGCCAGGGGGTATGTAATGAGAGAGATGGAGGTGGAGGAGGAGGAGGAGAAAAGAGGAGGAGAGGAAGAGGATATGGAAGA
>NC_092095.1:12298267-12358267 GCF_045679555.1 Salvelinus alpinus
TACAGGGTCAGGACAGGCAAGGGTCAAAAACCAGAAGGACGAGAAAAAAGAGACTGGGGAAAAGCGGGAGCTGACACAAAAACGCTGGTTGGCTTCACAAACAAGACGAACTGGCAACAGACAAACAGAGAACACAGGTATAAATACACAGGGGATATTGGGGAAGATGGGCGACACCTGGAAGGGGGGGGGGGTGGAGACAATCACAAAGACAGGTGAAACAGATCAGGGTGTGCCACTCTGAGCCGTTTAGATAGGGTAATGCCTTCAACACAATGCTGAAGCAACGTAACGGCAACATCCATATGATGATCATTATTATGATACGATACTGTTTAATCGTGACTGAATGTCTTTTAATGGAGCTGAGATTACCGTAATTAAGAAGTTATCAACATCTGTTTCCTTCCTCAGAAGGGCCGGCGACAACGTCCACAACGATGTGTATCAGAGAGGAGACGGAGGATGTAATCCAGGGTGGAGAGGAGAGGAGAGAAGGGGAAAGGAGAGAGGAGGATATAAAAGAAGATAATAGGAGAGAAGAATAGGAGATGAGAGGAGAAGTAAAGGGGAGAGGAGTGCAGAGGAGAGGAGAGGAGAGGAGAGGAGAAGAGGAGTAGAGAAGAGAAGAAAAGAGGAGGAGAGGAGGAGAGGAGAAGAGGAGAGGAGAGGAGAAAAGAGAAGAGGAGAGAAGATAAGAGGACGGGAGGGGACAGGTGAGGAGAGGAGGAGATGAGGAGAGGAGAGGATAGGATAGGAGAGGAGAGGAGAGGAGAGGAGAGGAGAGGAGAGGAGAGGAGAGGAGAGGAGGGGAGGGGAGGGTAGAGGTGAGGAGAGGAGAGGAGGAGATGAGGAGAAGAGGAGAGGAGAGGAGAGGAGAGGAGAGGAGATGAGGAGAAGAGGAGATGAGGAGAAGAGGAGAGGAGAGGAGAGGAGAGGAGAGGAGAGGAGAGGAGGGGAGGGTAGAGGTGAGGAGAGGAGGCGATGAGGAGAGGAGAAGAGGGGAGGAGAGGAGGGGAGGGAGGGTAGAGGTGAGGAGAGGATAACACCACCAAAATAACACCACTAATAAATACAACCATGCCATGGTACAGCACTAAAAGTAAAATAAGCTATTTTGCGGACACAAAGTTTAAATAGTTTTGCTTTTGTGCAAACTATGAGAGAGACGTTTGAGTTACAGAATGAAAGCGGTGACATCCCTGTGTGGTTGTCGGGCCGACAGAACAGGAAGAGAGTGTCTGACCGGTACTACCCTAAGCTGTGGCCATGGCAACCGCAACCCCTCCCCATCAGTTGGACCATGTCACCGTGACGACCACAGCTGGACCCTGTCACTGAGACGACAACAACACAACCCTCCTCACCACACGGAGACCTGACTGAATACCCACGTGGCAACAACACAACTCAAAAGAGAGCGCGAGAGAGAGAGAGAGAGAGAGAGAGAGAGAGAGAGAGAGAGAGAGAGAGAGCGAGAGAGAGAGAGAGAGAGAGAGAGAGAGAGAGAGAGAGAGAGAGAGAGAGAGAGAGAGAGAGAGAGAGAGAGAGAGAGAGAGAGAGACAAAGAGAGAGAGAGAGAAAGAGAGAATAAGAGAGAAAGAGAGAGAGAGAGAATAAGAGAGAAAGAGAGAGAGAGAGAATAAGAAAAAGAGAGAGAGAGACAGACAGAGAGAGAGACAGAGAGAAAGAGAGAGAGAGAGAGAGAGAGCGAGAGAGAGAGAGATGTTTCCCATGACAATAAAGCCCCTTTGAATTGAATTGAGAGAAAGAGAGAGATAAAGAGAGGGAGAGAGCTGGAGCCTGCCTACAATAATGAATAATAAATGCAGAGATGAGTAATGTTATATTATGCTTGGACTCCTGATGTGTTTTTTTTCTTCCCTCTTTGAAGTTGTGGAGTGGAGCCAGTAGGCTCTCCGTCTGCGATGGGTCTGTCAGTCTGGATACCTGGGGACTGGACCCTGGCCCACACACATAGCTAGAAATGCAATAATGGCAATAACTGTTGTATACTACTCGCACGCACGCACGCACGCACGCACGCACGCACGCACGCACGCACGCACGCACGCACGCACGCACGCACGCACGCACGCACGCACGCACGCACACACACACACACACACACACACACACACACACACACACACACACACACACACACACACACACACACACTATAAGTATCTCATCACACAGTCAATGTTGTGGAGTGTGTGTATGTGCTTGCACACAGGGACAGTGTGATGTGGTTTGGATCCTGGACCTCAAATTATTCTGTTTCCATACAGGGTCTGTCTCTCCTATATGATAGTGGATCAGGTCAATCCTCCAACCATAACCCTCCAACTCTGACCCTCCAACCATAACCCTCCACCATAACCCTCCACCACAACCCTCCAACTCTGACCCTCCAACCATAACCCTCCACCATAACCCTCCACCATAACCCTCCAACCATAACCCTCCAACCATAACACTCCAACCATAACCCTCCACCATAACCCTCCAACCATAACCCTCCAACCACAACCCTCCACCATAACCCTCCAATCATAACCCTCCAACCACAACCCTCCAACCACAACCCTCCAACCACAACCCTTCAACCACAGCCCTCCAACTCTAACCCTCCAACCACAACCCTCCACCATAACCCTCCAACCACAACCCTCCAACCATAACCCTCCAACTCTTACCCTCCAACCATAACCCTCCAACCATAACCCTCCACCATAACCCTCCACCATAACCCTCCAACCATAACCCTCCAACCATAACCCTCCACCATAACCCTCCACCATAACCCTCCAACCACAACCCTCCAACCATAACCCTCCAATCATAACCCTCCAACCATAACCCTCCAACTCTGACCCTCCAACCATAACCCTCCAACCATAACCCTCCTACTCTGACCCTCCAACCATAACGCTCCAATCATAACCCTCCAACCATAACCCTCCAATCATAACCCTCCAACCATAACGCTCCACCTCTAACCCTCCAACCATAACCCTCCAACCATAACCCTCCACCTAACCCTCCAATCATAACCCTCCACCTAACCCTCCAATCATAACCCTCCAACTCTGACCCTCCAACCAAAACCCTCCAACCATAACCCTCCAACCATAACCCTCCAACCATAACCCTCCAACTCTAACCCTCCAACCATAACCCTCCAACCATAACCCTCCAACCATAACCCTCCAACCATAACCCTCCACCATAACCCTCCAACTCTAACCCTCCAACCATAACCCTCCAACCATAACCCTCCAACCATAACCCTCCAACCATAACCCTCCACCTAACCCTCCAATCATAACCCTCCAACTCTGACCCTCCAACCAAAACCCTCCAACCATAACCCTCCAACCATAACCCTCCACCATAACCCTCCAACCACAACCCTCCAACCATAACCATCCAACTCTTACCCTCCAACCATAACCCTCCACCATAACCCTCCACCATAACCCACCAACTCTGACCCTCCAACCATAACCCTCCACCATAACCCTCCAACCACAACCCTCCACCATAACCCTCCAACCATAACCCTCCAACCATAACCCTCCACCATAACCCTCCACCATAACCCTCCACCATAACCCTCCAACCATAACCCTCCAACCATAACCCTCCACCATAACCCTCCACCATAACCCTCCAACTCTGACCCTCCAATCATAACCCTCCACCATAACCCTCCACCATAACCCTCCAACCATAACCCTCCAACTCTAACCCTCCAGCCATAACCTTCCAACTCTAACCCTCCAACCATAACCCTCCAACCATAACCCTCCAACCATAACCCTCCAACTCTAACCCTCCAACCACAACCCTCCAACTCTGACCCTCCAACCACAACCCTCCAACTCTGACCCTCCAACCACAACCCTCCAACTCTAACCCTCCAACCACAACCCTCCAACCATAACCCTCCAACTCTTACCCTCCGACCACAACCCTCCAACTCTAACCCTCCAACCATAACCCTCCAACTCTAACCCTCCAACCGTAACCCTCCAACTCTAACCCTCCAACCGTAACCCTCCAACTCTAACCCTCCAACTCTAACCCTCCAACTGTAACCCTCCAACCATAACCCTCCAACCATAACCCTCCAACCATAACCCTCCAACTCTAACCCTCCAACCATAACCCTCCAACCATAACCCTCCAACCATAACCCTCCAACCATAACCCTCCAACCATAACCCTCCAACCATAACCCTCCAACCATAACCCTCCAACCATAACCCTCCAACGCTGACCATCCAACCATAACCCTCCAACTCTATCCCATTCCACCTTCTGGTTCTGCTCCAGCCCAGCTGTAATAACTGCTCTGTCGGAACAGTCGGAACCCGGGAATGCTCCCCCCCCTGTTCTAGAATTCCAGAGATCCCAGTGTTCTGGGCCAATGAGTTCATCTCTCCCCCTCCCCTGTTCTAGAATTCCAGAGATCCCAGTGTTCTGGGCCAATGAGTTCATCTCTCCCCCTCCCTTGTTCTAGAATTCCAGAGATCCCAGTGTTCTGGGCCAATGAGTTCATCTCTCCCCCTCCCCTGTTCTAGAATTCCAGAGATCCCAGTGTTCTGGGCCAATGAGTTCATCTCTGCCCCTCCCCTGTCCCTCTCTCCCTCCTCAAGCAGAGCGCTCGGGGGATGGGAAGTTAATACTAGGAGTGGTATCATTACAGCACACTGTGCCAGAGTCAGCACCAGAGAGAAAAATGACAGAGAAAAAGAATAGAAAGAGTGAGAGAATGAAAGAATGATAGAACGAGAGACTGAACTGAAAGAAACCACTCTGGTGAGTCAGGGGCTGGCTGGACTGGGGGATTTGGATTTCACACACAAACACACACATACACACACACCGGTAAGGATATCAGTTCCTCAAAGGACGCGCTACTATGTTCGGGTTAAGAGGAGGAAAATTACATTTCACACCTCTACTCTCACCACTCTGGGAAGCTTACAGTTGAGAACACTATGACTGGAGAATACATTATAAATGAACATTAAAGCCTCATGGACAAAACCTTAAGTAATAAGTGAGCTAACAAGGGGGATAGTCCTAGCTTGTCCAGTAGTTCTGTCAGCTTTGCCTCTCACCACCTCTTGGTCTGGGTCTGGTCTGGGTCTGGTCTGGGTCTGGCTCTGGTCTGGGTCTGTCTGGGTTTGGTCTGGCTCTGGTCTGGATCGGGTCTTGGTCCAGACAATTAGCCAGGGTGATCAATTAGCCAGGGAACAATTAGCCAGGGTGGTCCCTTATAGACATGCTGTGAAGGACTTCTTTACCTAAGTTGTCACAATGTTTAGATGCTCTGGCAGAGTATTAGGGCTGGATTCAATCCGTATCACAGAAGTATAGCAGAAGAAATGTAAAGGTAGTACTCCCGCGTTCGAAGAGACTGCATTCAAACGCATTCCAAATGCTGCGTGTCGGCTCAAAAAGGAAATTACCTGAACATTTTTACACGGATACTTCTGCGATGCGGATGGAATCCAGCCCTTACAGAATAGTATAGTATACTAATAGAATACTCCTCCACCCTCCTCCTCCCCCTCCCACCCCCCCCCCCCCCCTTCCTCCCCCTCCACCACTGTCCCCCACTCACCTCCCTCCTCCATCTCTCTGTCCCGCACCTACTCCACCTCTTCCTCCACCCCACCTCCTCCATCCCCGCACCTCCTACACCCCACCTCCTCCACCCCACCTCCTCCATCCCACCTCCTCCATCCCACCTCCTCCACCCCACCTCCTCCATCGCACCTCCACCCCACCTCCACCTCCACCACCCCACATCCACCTCCTCCTCCTACCAGTAGAACTGCTGCCAAGGAGGATGTAGCCCTCGTGCCTGTGTCACCAGGACTCAGTTAAAACGCCCAGACAGATTCAGGTGAGGATGGAAAACAACAGATGGATTATGTACTGTACATTCCTTTCAGAACTAACGTGACAAATGGCACCAGTGAACAGTGAACATCAGCAGGTGACAGGTGTCAGTTAACAATAAACTGCTTTTAAAACATCTGAGAGGTCAAATGGCACCATGTTCCCTACTTATTGCACTTGTGAATAGGGTGCCCTTTGGCATGCGGCCATTGCTATTTCCAAATGCTAACAGACGGAAGAACGTCCAGTCTATATACCACTTGCGTGGGCAATCAGCCACTATAACAAGCCTTTCTAAAACCTCCCTGCCAGAACAACACAACTAGGGGTGGAATAATACACCTCCCTGCCAGAACAACACAACTAGGGGTGGAATAATACACCTCCCTGCCAGAACAACACAACTAGGGGTGGAATAATACACCTCCCTGCCAGAACAACACAACTAGGGGTGGAATAATACACCTCCCTGCCAGAACAACACAACTAGGGGTGGAATAATACACCTCCCTGCCAGAACAACACAACTAGGGGTGGAATAATACACCTCCCTGCCAGAACAACACAACTAGGGGTGGAATAATACACCTCCCTGCCAGAACAACACAACTAGGGGTGGAATAACACACCTCCCTGCCAGAACAACACAACTAGGGGTGGAATAACACACCTCCCTGCCAGAACAACACAACTAGGGGTGGAATAATACACCTCCCTGCCAGAACAACACAACTAGGGGTGGAATAATACACCTCCCTGCCAGAACAACACAACTAGGGGTGGAATAATACACCTCCCTGACAGAACAACACAACTAGGGGTGGAATAATACACCTCCCTGCCAGAACAACACAACTAGGGGTGGAATAACACACCTCGCTGCCAGAACAACACAACTAGGGGTGGAATAATACACCTCCCTGCTAGAACAACACAACTAGGGGTGGAATAATACACCTCCCTGCCAGAACAACACAACTAGGGGTGGAATAATACACCTCCCTGCCAGAAAAACACAACTAGGGGTGGAATAATACACCTCCCTGCTAGAACAACACAACTAGGGGTGGAATAATACACCTCCCTGCCAGAACAACACAACTAGGGGTGGAATAATACACCTCCCTGCCAGAACAACACAACTAGGGGTGGAATAATACACCTCCCTGCCAGAACAACACAACTAGTGGTGGCATAATACACCTCCCTGCCAGAACAACACAACTAGGGGTGGAATAATACACCTCCCTGCCAGAACAACACAACTAGGGGTGGAATAATACACCTCCCTGCCAGAACAACACAACTAGGGGTGGAATAATACACCTCCCTGCCAGAACAACACGACTAGGGGTGGAATAATACACCTCCCTGCCAGAACAACACGACTAGGGGTGGAATAACACACCTCCCTGCCAGATCAACACAACTAGGGGTGGAATAACACACCTCCCTGCTAGAACAACACAACTAGGGGTGGAATAATACACCTCCCTGCCAGAACAACACAACTAGGGGTGGAATAATACACCTCCCTGCCAGAACAACACAACTAGGGGTGGAATAATACACATCCTTGCCATAACAACACAACTAGGGGTGGAATAATACACCTCCCTGCCAGAACAACACAACTAGGGGTGGAATAATACACCTCCCTGCCAGAACAACACAACTAGGGGTGGAATAATACACCTCCCTGCCAGAACAACACAACTAGCGGTGGAATAACACACCTCCCTGCCAGAACAACACAACTAGGGGTGGAATAATACACCTCCCTGCCAGAACAACACAACTAGCGGTGGAATAACACACCTCCCTGCCAGAACAACACAACTAGGGGTGGAATAACACACCTCCCTGCCAGAACAACACAACTAGGGGTGGAATAACACACCTCCCTGCCAGAACAACACAACTAGGGGTGGAATAATACACCTCCCTGCCAGAACAACACAACTAGGGGTGGAATAATACACCTCCCTGCCAGAACAACACAACTAGGGGTGGAATAACACACCTCCCTGCCAGAACAACACAACTAGGGGTGGAATAATACACCTCCCTGCCAGAACAACACAACTAGGGGTGGAATAACACACCTCCCTGCCAGAACAACACAACTAGGGGTGGAATAATACACCTCCCTGCCAGAACAACACAACTAGGGGTGGAATAACACACCTCCCTGCCAGAACAACACAACTAGGGGTGGAATAATACACCTCCCTGCCAGAACAACACAACTAGGGGTGGAATAACACACCTCCCTGCCAGAACAACACAACTAGGGGTGGAATAACACACCTCCCTGCAAGAACAACACAACTAGGGGTGGAATAATACACCTCCCTGCCAGAACAACACAACTAGGGGTGGAATAACACACCTCCCTGCCAGAACAACACAACTAGGGGTGGAATAATACACCTCCCTGCCAGAACAACACAACTAGGGGTGGAATAATACACCTCCCTGCCAGAACAACACAACTAGGGGTGGAATAATACACCTCCCTGCCAGAACAACACAACTAGGGGTGGAATAATACACCTCCCTGCCAGAACAACACAACTAGGGGTGGAATAACACACCTCCCTGCCAGAACAACACAACTAGGGGTGGAATAATACACCTCCCTGCCAGAACAACACAACTAGGGGTGGAATAACACACCTCCCTGCAAGAACAACACAACTAGGGGTGGAATAATATACCTCCCTGCCAGAACAACACAACTAGGGGTGGAATAACACACCTCCCTGCCAGAACAACACAACTAGGGGTGGAATAACACACCTCCCTGCCAGAACAACACAACTAGGGGTGGAATAATACACCTCCCTGCCAGAACAACACAACTAGGGGTGGAATAATACACCTCCCTGCCAGAACAACACAACTAGGGGTGGAATAACACACCTCCCTGCCAGAACAACACAACTAGGGGTGGAATAACACACCTCCCTGCTAGAACAACACAACTAGGGGTGGAATAACACACCTCCCTGCCAGAACAACACAACTAGGGGTGGAATAATACACCTCCCTGCCAGAACAACACAACTAGGGGTGGAATAATACACCTCCCTGCCAGAACAACACAACTAGGGGTGGAATAACACACCTCCCTGCTAGAACAACACAACTAGGGGTGGAATAACACACCTCCCTGCAAGAACAACACAACTAGGGGTGGAATAATATACCTCCCTGCCAGAACAACACAACTAGGGGTGGAATAACACACCTCCCTGCCAGAACAACACAACTAGGGGTGGAATAACACACCTCCCTGCCAGAACAACACAACTAGGGGTGGAATAATACACCTCCCTGCCAGAACAACACAACTAGGGGTGGAATAACACACCTCCCTGCCAGAACAACACAACTAGGGGTGGAATAATACACCTCCCTGCCAGAACAACACAACTAGGGGTGGAATAACACACCTCCCTGCCAGAACAACACAACTAGGGGTGGAATAATACACCTCCCTGCCAGAACAACACAACTAGGGGTGGAATAACACACCTCCCTGCCAGAACAACACAACTAGGGGTGGAATAATACACCTCCCTGCCAGAACAACACAACTAGGGGTGGAATAACACACCTCCCTGCCAGAACAACACAACTAGGGGTGGAATAACACACCTCCCTGCCAGAACAACACAACTAGGGGTGGAATAATACACCTCCCTGCCAGAACAACACAACTAGGGGTGGAATAACACACCTCCCTGCCAGAACAACACAACTAGGGGTGGAATAATACACCTCCCTGCCAGAACAACACAACTAGGGGTGGAATAATACACCTCCCTGCCAGAACAACACAACTAGGGGTGGAATAATACACCTCCCTGCCAGAACAACACAACTAGGGGTGGAATAATACACCTCCCTGCCAGAACAACACAACTAGGGGTGGAATAACACACCTCCCTGCCAGAACAACACAACTAGGGGTGGAATAATACACCTCCCTGCCAGAACAACACAACTAGGGGTGGAATAACACACCTCCCTGCAAGAACAACACAACTAGGGGTGGAATAATATACCTCCCTGCCAGAACAACACAACTAGGGGTGGAATAACACACCTCCCTGCCAGAACAACACAACTAGGGGTGGAATAACACACCTCCCTGCCAGAACAACACAACTAGGGGTGGAATAATACACCTCCCTGCCAGAACAACACAACTAGGGGTGGAATAATACACCTCCCTGCCAGAACAACACAACTAGGGGTGGAATAACACACCTCCCTGCCAGAACAACACAACTAGGGGTGGAATAACACACCTCCCTGCTAGAACAACACAACTAGGGGTGGAATAACACACCTCCCTGCCAGAACAACACAACTAGGGGTGGAATAATACACCTCCCTGCCAGAACAACACAACTAGGGGTGGAATAATACACCTCCCTGCCAGAACAACACAACTAGGGGTGGAATAACACACCTCCCTGCTAGAACAACACAACTAGGGGTGGAATAACACACCTCCCTGCAAGAACAACACAACTAGGGGTGGAATAATATACCTCCCTGCCAGAACAACACAACTAGGGGTGGAATAACACACCTCCCTGCCAGAACAACACAACTAGGGGTGGAATAACACACCTCCCTGCCAGAACAACACAACTAGGGGTGGAATAATACACCTCCCTGCCAGAACAACACAACTAGGGGTGGAATAATACACCTCCCTGCCAGAACAACACAACTAGGGGTGGAATAACACACCTCCCTGCCAGAACAACACAACTAGGGGTGGAATAACACACCTCCCTGCTAGAACAACACAACTAGGGGTGGAATAACACACCTCCCTGCCAGAACAACACAACTAGGGGTGGAATAATACACCTCCCTGCCAGAACAACACAACTAGGGGTGGAATAATACACCTCCCTGCCAGAACAACACAACTAGGGGTGGAATAACACACCTCCCTGCTAGAACAACACAACTAGGGGTGGAATAATACACCTCCCTGCCAGAACAACACAACTAGGGGTGGAATAACACAACTCCCTGCTAGAACAACACAACTAGGGGTTGAATAATACACCTCCCTGCCAGAACAACACAACTAGGGGTGGAATAACACACCTCCCTGCCAGAACAACACAACTAGGGGTGGAATAACACACCTCCCTGCTAGAACAACACAACTAGGGGTTGAATAATACACCTCCCTGCCAGAACAACACAACTAGGGGTGGAATAACACACCTCCCTGCCAGAACAACACAACTAGGGGTGGAATAACACACCTCCCTGCTAGAACAACACAACTAGGGGTGGAATAATACACCTCCCTGCCAGAACAACACAACTAGGGGTGGAATAGCACACCTCCCTGCCAGAACAACACAACTAGGGGTGGAATAATACACCTCCCTGCCAGAACAACACAACTAGGGGTGGAATAATACACCTCCCTGCCAGAACAACACACCTAGGGGTGGAATAATACACCTCCCTGCCAGGACAACACAACTAGGGGTGGAATAATACACCTCCCTGCCAGAACAACACAACTAGGGGTGGAATAACACACCTCCCTGCTAGAACAACACAACTAGGGGTGGAATAATACACCTCCCTGCCAGAACAACACAACTAGGGGTGGAATAATACACCTCCCTGCCAGAACAACACAACTAGGGGTGGAATAACACACCTCCCTGCCAGAACAACACAACTAGGGGTGGAATAATACACCTCCCTGCCAGAACAACACAACTAGGGGTGGAATAACACACCTCCCTGCCAGAAAAACACAACTAGGGGTGAAATAATACACCTCCCTGCCAGAACAACACAACTAGGGGTGGAATAACACACCTCCCTGCCAGAACAACACAACTAGGGGTGGAATAATACACCTCCCTGCTAGAACAACACAACTAGGGGTGGAATAACACACCTCCCTGCCAGAACAACACAACTAGGGGTGGAATAATACACCTCCCTGACAGAACAACACAACTAGGGGTGGAATAATACACCTCCCTGCCAGAACAACACAACTAGGGGTGGAATAATACACCTCCCTGCCAGAACAACACAACTAGGGGTGGAATAATACACCTCCCTGCCAGAACAACACAACTAGGGGTGGAATAACACACCTCCCTGCCAGAACAACACGACTAGGGGTGGAATAATACACCTCCCTGCTAGAACAACACAACTAGGGGTGGAATAATACACCTCCCTGCCAGAACAACACAACTAGGGGTGGAATAATACACCTCCCTGCCAGAACAACACAACTAGGGGTGGAATAATACACCTCCCTGCTAGAACAACACAACTAGGGGTGGAATAATACACCTCCCTGCCAGAACAACACAACTAGGGGTGGAATAACACACCTCCCTGCCAGAACAACACAACTAGGGGTGGAATAACACACCTCCCTGCCAGAACAACACAACTAGGGGTGGAATAATACACCTCCCTGCCAGAACAACACAACTAGGGGTGGAATAACACACCTCCCTGCCAGAACAACACAACTAGGGGTGGAATAATACACCTCCCTGCCAGAACAACACAACTAGGGGTGGAATAATACACCTCCCTGCCAGAACAACACAACTAGGGGTGGAATAATACACCTCCCTGCCAGAACAACACAACTAGGGGTGGAATAATACACCTCCCTGCCAGAACAACACAACTAGGGGTGGAATAACACACCTCCCTGCCAGAACAACACAACTAGGGGTGGAATAATACACCTCCCTGCCAGAACAACACAACTAGGGGTGGAATAACACACCTCCCTGCAAGAACAACACAACTAGGGGTGGAATAATATACCTCCCTGCCAGAACAACACAACTAGGGGTGGAATAACACACCTCCCTGCCAGAACAACACAACTAGGGGTGGAATAACACACCTCCCTGCCAGAACAACACAACTAGGGGTGGAATAATACACCTCCCTGCCAGAACAACACAACTAGGGGTGGAATAATACACCTCCCTGCCAGAACAACACAACTAGGGGTGGAATAACACACCTCCCTGCCAGAACAACACAACTAGGGGTGGAATAACACACCTCCCTGCTAGAACAACACAACTAGGGGTGGAATAACACACCTCCCTGCCAGAACAACACAACTAGGGGTGGAATAATACACCTCCCTGCCAGAACAACACAACTAGGGGTGGAATAATACACCTCCCTGCCAGAACAACACAACTAGGGGTGGAATAACACACCTCCCTGCTAGAACAACACAACTAGGGGTGGAATAATACACATCCCTGCCAGAACAACACAACTAGGGGTGGAATAACACAACTCCCTGCTAGAACAACACAACTAGGGGTTGAATAATACACCTCCCTGCCAGAACAACACAACTAGGGGTGGAATAACACACCTCCCTGCCAGAACAACACAACTAGGGGTGGAATAACACACCTCCCTGCTAGAACAACACAACTAGGGGTTGAATAATACACCTCCCTGCCAGAACAACACAACTAGGGGTGGAATAACACACCTCCCTGCCAGAACAACACAACTAGGGGTGGAATAACACACCTCCCTGCTAGAACAACACAACTAGGGGTGGAATAATACACCTCCCTGCCAGAACAACACAACTAGGGGTGGAATAACACACCTCCCTGCAGAAACAACACAACTAGGGGTGGAATAATACACCTCCCTGCCAGAACAACACAACTAGGGGTGGAATAATACACCTCCCTGCCAGAACAACACAACTAGGGGTGGAATAACACACCTCCCTGCTAGAACAACACAACTAGGGGTGGAATAATACACCTCCCTGCCAGAACAACACAACTAGGGGTGGAATAATACACCTCCCTGCCAGAACAACACAACTAGGGGTGGAATAACACACCTCCCTGCCAGAACAACACAACTAGGGGTGGAATAATACACCTCCCTGCCAGAACAACACAACTAGGGGTGGAATAACACACCTCCCTGCCAGAAAAACACAACTAGGGGTGAAATAATACACCTCCCTGCCAGAACAACACAACTAGGGGTGGAATAACACACCTCCCTGCCAGAACAACACAACTAGGGGTGGAATAATACACCTCCCTGCTAGAACAACACAACTAGGGGTGGAATAACACACCTCCCTGCCAAAACAACACAACTAGGGGTGGAATAATACACCTCCCTGACAGAACAACACAACTAGGGGTGGAATAATACACCTCCCTGCCAGAACAACACAACTAGGGGTGGAATAATACACCTCCCTGCCAGAACAACACAACTAGGGGTGGAATAATACACCTCCCTGCCAGAACAACACAACTAGGGGTGGAATAACACACCTCCCTGCCAGAACAACACGACTAGGGGTGGAATAATACACCTCCCTGCTAGAACAACACAACTAGGGGTGGAATAATACACCTCCCTGCCAGAACAACACAACTAGGGGTGGAATAATACACCTCCCTGCCAGAACAACACAACTAGGGGTGGAATAATACACCTCCCTGCTAGAACAACACAACTAGGGGTGGAATAATACACCTCCCTGCCAGAACAACACAACTAGGGGTGGAATAACACACCTCCCTGCCAGAACAACACAACTAGGGGTGGAATAATACACCTCCCTGCCAGAACAACACAACTAGGGATGGAATAATACACCTCCCCTGCCAGAACAACACAACTAGGGGTGGAATAATACACCTCCCTGCCAGAACAACACAACTAGGGGTGGAATAATACACCTCCCTGCCAGAACAACACAACTAGGGGTGGAATAATACACCTCCCTGCCAGAACAACACAACTAGGGGTGGAATAATACACCTCCCTGCCAGAACAACACAACTAGGGGTGGAATAACACACCTCCCTGCTAGAACAACACAACTAGGGGTGGAATAACACACCTCCCTGCTAGAACAACACAACTAGGGGTGGAATAATACACCTCCCTGCCAGAACAACACAACTAGGGGTGGAATAACACCCCTCCCTGCCAGAACAACACAACTAGGGGTGGAATAATACACCTCCCTGCCAGAACAACACAACTAGGGGTGGAATAATACACCTCCCTGCCAGAACAACACAACTAGGGGTGGAATAATACACCTCCCTGCCAGAACAACACAACTAGGGGTGGAATAATACACCTCCCTGCCAGAACAACACAACTAGGGGTGGAATAATACACCTCCCTGCCAGAACAACACATCTAGGGGTGGAATAATACACCTCCCTGCCAGAACAACACAACTAGGGGTGGAATAATACACCTCCCTGCCAGAACAACACAACTAGGGGTGGAATAATACACCTCCCTGCCAGAACAACACAACTAGGGGTGGAATAATACACCTCCCTGCCAGAACAACACAACTAGGGGTGGAATAATACACCTCCCTGCCAGAACAACACAACTAGGGGTGGAATAATACACCTCCCTGCCAGAACAACACAACTAGGGGTGGAATAATACACCTCCCTGCCAGAACAACACAACTAGGGGTGGAATAACACACCTCCCTGCCAGAAAAACACAACTAGGGGTGGAATAATACACCTCCCTGCCAGAACAACACAACTAGGGGTGGAATAATACACCTCCCTGCCAGAACAACACAACTAGGGGTGGAATAATACACCTCCCTGCCAGGACAACACAACTAGGGGTGGAATAATACACCTCCCTGCCAGAACAACACAACTAGGGGTGGAATAACACACCTCCCTGCCAGAACAACACAACTAGGGGTGGAATAATACACCTCCCTGCCAGAACAACACAACTAGGGGTGGAATAACACACCTCCCTGCCAGAACAACACAATTAGGGGTGGAATAATACACCTCCCTGCCAGAACAACACAACTAGGGGTGGAATAATACACCTCCCTGCCAGAACAACACAACTAGGGGTGGAATAATACACCTCCCTGACAGAACAACACAACTAGGGGTGGAATAATACACCTCCCTGCCAGAACAACACAACTAGGGGTGGAATAATACACCTCCCTGCCAGAACAACACAACTAGGGGTGGAATAATACACCTCCCTGCCAGAACAACACAACTAGGGGTGGAATAATACACCTCCCTGCCAGAACAACACAACTAGGGGTGGAATAATACACCTCCCTGCCAGAACAACACAACTAGCGGTGGAATAACACACCTCCCTGCCAGAACAACACAACTAGGGGTGGAATAATACACCTCCCTGCCAGAACAACACGACTAGGGGTGGAATAATACACCTCCCTGCCAGAACAACACAACTAGGGGTGGAATAATACACCTCCCTGCCAGAACAACACAACTAGGGGTGGAATAACACACCTCCCTGCCAGAACAACACAACTAGGGGTGGAATAATACACCTCCCTGCCAGAACAACACAACTAGGGGTGGAATAATACACCTCCCTGCCAGAACAACACAACTAGGGGTGGAATAATACACCTCCCTGCCAGAACAACACAACTAGGGGTGGAATAACACACCTCCCTGCCAGAACAACACAACTAGGGGTGGAATAATACACCTCCCTGCCAGAACAACACAACTAGGGGTGGAATAATACACCTCCCTGCCAGAACAATACAACTAGGGGTGGAATAATACACCTCCCTGCCAGAACAACACGACTAGGGGTGGAATAATACACCTCCCTGCCAGAACAATACAACTAGGGGTGGAATAATACACCTCCCTGCCAGAACAACACAACTAGGGGTGGAATAATACACCTCCCCTGCCAGAACAACACAACTAGGGGTGGAATAACACACCTCCCTGCCAGAACAACACAACTAGGGGTGGAATAATACACCTCCCTGCCAGAACAACACAACTAGGGGTGGAATAATACACCTCCCTGCCAGAACAACACAACTAGGGGTGGAATAATACACCTCCCTGCCAGAACAACACAACTAGGGGTGGAATAATACACCTCCCTGCCAGAACAACACAACTAGGGGTGGAATAACACACCTCCCTGCCAGAACAACACAACTAGGGGTGGAATAATACACCTCCCTGCCAGAACAACACAACTAGGGGTGGAATAATACACCTCCCTGCCAGAACAACACAACTAGGGGTGGAATAACACACCTCCCTGCCAGAACAACACAACTAGGGGTGGAATAATACACCTCCTTGCCAGAACAACACAACTAGGGGTGGAATAATACACCTCCCTGCCAGAACAACACAACTAGGGGTGGAATAATACACCTCCCTGCCAGAACAACACAACTAGCGGTGGAATAACACACCTCCCTGACAGAACAACACAACTAGGGGTGGAAAAGGAACAAACAAGAACAGAACAGAGCAGATTGGTTTAATGCATTGCATCGGAGTGATTCAAATTGAAGAGGCATTGCGCTGGTTGTGGTTGTGAAAACAGGTCAATTAACAGCCATATTCCATGAGAGAGACGAGACCTCAGTGATGCCCAGCTAGCTTTCCTGGAGCCCTGGGTAAGGGTAGGAGCTGAAGCAGGAAAACTATTATGGCTGCTGCTGTCTGATAGGTCCCTCTAGAGATAGAGGTAAAGGCCTCAGCACCCTGGGGCCTCAACTCCCTGGGGATAAATCATGCAGGCTGCTATATAATGAGCCATGATGGAACACACAGGCTGTTTTATAATGAGCCATGATAGAACACACAGGCTGTTTTATAATGAGCTATGATAGAACACACAAGCTGTTTTATAATGAGCTATGATAGAACACACAAGCTGTTTTATAATGAGCTATGATAGAACACACAAGCTGTTTTATAATGAGCTATGATTGAACACACAGGCTCTTTTATAATGAGTTACACTATATAAACAAAAGTATGTGGCCACCCCTTCAAATTAGTGGATTTGGCTATTTCAGCATCACCCGTTGCTGACAGGTGTATAAAATCGAGCACACAGCCATGCATTCTCCATATACAAACATTGGCAGTAGAATGGCCTTACTGAAGAGCTCAGTGACCTTCAACGTGGCACCGTCATAGGATGCCACCTTTCCAACAAGTCAGGTAGTCAAATTTCTGCACTGCTAGAGCTGGCCTGGTCAACTGTAAGTGGAGTGCTGCTAGTTTTCCCCCAGTGATGTGTTGGGCAGACCGCACCACCCTCTGGAGAGCCCTGCGGTTGCGGACGGTGCATTACAGCCAGACAGGATGCTCTCAATTGTGCATCTGTAAAGTTTGTGAGGGTTTTAGGGGCCAAGCCAAATTTCTTCAGCCTCCTGAGGTTGAAGAGACGTTGTTGTGCTTTCTTCACCACGCTGTCTGTGTGGGTGGACCAATTCAGCTCGTCAGTAATGTGTACGCCGAGGAACTTGAAGATTTCCTCCCTCTCCACTGCGGTCCCGTTGATGTGGATAGGGGGGAGTGCTCCCTCTGCTGTTTCCTGAAGTCCACAATCAGCTCCTTTGTTTTGTTGAGTGAGAGGTTATTTTCCTGGCACCACTCTCCCAGGGCCCTCACCTCCTCCCTGTAGACTGTCTCGTAATTGTTGGTAATCAGGCCTACTACTGTTGTGTCATCTGCAAAACTTGATGATTGAGTTGGAGGCGTGCGTGGCCATGCAGTCATGCATGGGTGAACAGGGAGTACAGGAGGAGGCTGAGCAAGCACCCTCCATATTCTTCAGATATACTACATATTCCATCCACATCCTGTCCATAATGTCTATCATGTCTATTCATACCATCACATATATATATACAGCACCAGTCAAACGTTTGGACACACCTACTCATTCAAGGGTTTTTCTTTATTTTGACTATTTTCTACATTGTAGAATAATAGTGAAGATATCAAAACTGTAACAAACACACATAAGGAATCATCTAGTAACCAAAAAAGAGTCAAAAACACACATGGAATCATGTAGTAACCAAAAAAGAGTCAAAAACACACATGGAATCATGTAGTAACCAAAAAAGAGTCAAAAACACATATGGAATCATGTAGTAACCAAAAAAGAGTCAAAAACAAATCACAAATATATTTCATATTTTACATTCTTCAAATAGTCACCCTTTTCCTTAATGACAGCTTTGCAGACTCTTGGCATTCCCTCAACCAGCTTCACCTGGAATGCTTTTCCAACAGTCTTGAAAGAGTTCCCACATATGCTGAGCACTTGTTTGCTGCTTTTCCTTCACTCTGCGGTCCAACTCATCCTGGCTTGTGGAAGCCAGGTCATCTGAGGCAGCACTCCATCACTCTCCTTCTTGGTCAAATAGCCCTTACACAGCCTGTAGGTGTGTTGGGTCATTGTCCTGTTGAAAAACAAATGATAGTCCCACTAAGTGCAAACCAGACGGGATGGTGTATCGCTGCAGAATGCTGTGGTAGCCATGCTGGTTAAGTGTGCCTTGAATTCAAAATAAATGACAGACAGTGTCACCAGCAAAGCACCCTCACACCATCACACCTCCTCCTCCATGCTTCACGGTGGGAACTACACAAGCAGTGATCATCCGTTCACCTACACTCTGTCTCACAAAGACACTGCGTTTGGAACCAAACATCTCCAATTTGGACTCCAGACCAAAGGACACATTTTTTCCACCGGTCTAATGTCCATTGCTCGTGTTTCTTGGCCCAAGCAAGTCTCTTCTTCTTATCGGTGTCCTTTAGTAGTGATTTCTTTGCAGCAATTTGACCATGAAGGCCTGATTCACACAGTCTTCTCTGAACAGTTGATGTTGAGATGTGTCTGTTATTTGAACTCTGTGAAGCATTTATTTGGGCTGCAATTTCTGATACTGGTAACTCAAATGAACTTATTCTTTGCAGCAGAGGTAACTCTGTGTCTTCCTTTCCTGTGGCGATCCTCCTGAGAGCCAGTTTCATCATAGCGCTTGATGGTTTTTCCGTATTGACTGACCTTCATGTCTTAGATATTACTGCATTGCTGAAGCTAGGAACACAAGTATTTCGCTACACACGCAATAACATCTGCAAAATATGTGTCTGCGACCGATAACATATGACTTGATTTGAGATAAACACATATATAAAGAATAAGAGCTTAGTCCCATGCAGGTGTATCTAAAACAGGGTATTGTAAAATTCCAACTGTGCCCGTTCCTACTAGCTCTAACACAGACTGGCCCATTCCTACTAACCCTAACACAGACTGGCCCGTTCCTACTAACCCTAACACAGACTGGCCCATTCCTACATTCCCTAACACAGACTGGCCCATTCCTAATAGCTCTAACACAGACTGGCCCATTCCTACTAACCCTAACACAGACTGGCCCATTCCTACTAACCCTAACACAGACTGGCCCATTCCTACTAACCCTAACACAGACTGGCCCGTTCCTACATTCCCTAACACAGACTGGCCCATTCCTACTAACCCTAACACAGACTGGCCCATTCCTACTAACCCTAACACAGACTGGCCCATTCCTACTAACCCTAACACAGACTGGCCCATTCCTACTAACCCTAACACAGACTGGCCCATTCCTACTAACCCTAACACAGACTGGCCCATTCCTACTAACCCTAACACAGACTGGCCCATTCCTACTAACCCTAACACAGACTGGCCCATTCCTACTAACCCTAACACAGACTGGCCCATTCCTACTAACCCTAACACAGACTGGCCCATTCCTACTAACCCTAACACAGACTGGCCCATTCCTACTAACCCTAACACAGACTGGCCCATTCCTACTAACTCTAACACAGCCTGGCCCATTCCTACTAACCCTAACACAGACTGGCCCATTCCTACTAACCCTAACACAGACTGGCCCATTCCTACTAACCCTAACACAGACTGGCCCATTCCTACTAACCCTAACACAGACTGGCCCATTCCTACTAACCCTAACACAGACTGGCCCATTCCTACTAACCCTAACACAGACTGGCCCATTCCTACTAGCTCTAACACAGCCTGGCCCATTCCTACTAACCCTAACAGAGACTGGCCCGTTCCTACTAGCTCTAACACAGCCTGGCCCATTCCTACTAACCCTAACACAGACTGGCCCGTTCCTACTAGCTCTAACACAGACTGGCCCATTCCTACTAACCCTAACACAGACTGGCCCGATCCTACTAGCTCTAACACAGACTGGCCCATTCCTACTAACCCTAACACAGACTGGCCCATTCCTACTAGCTCTAACACAGCCTGGCCCATTCCTACTAACCCTAACACAGACTGGCCCATTCCTACTAACCCTAACACAGACTGGCCCATTCATACTAACCCTAACACAGACTGGCCCGTTCCTACTAGCTCTAACACAGACTGGCCCATTCCTACTAACCCTAACACAGACTGGCCCATTCCTACTAGCTCTAACACAGACTGGCCCATTCATACATTCTCTAACACAGACTGACCCATTCCTACTAGTTCTAACACAGACTGGCCCATTCCTACTAGCTTTAACACAGACTGGCCCATTCCTACTACCTCTAACACAGACTGGCCCATTCCTACTAGCTCTAACACAGACTGGCCCATTCCTACTACCTCTAACACAGACTGGCCCATTCCTACTAACCCTAACACAGACTGGCCCATTCCTACTAACTCTAACACAGCCTGGTCCATTCATACATTCTCTAACACAGACTGGCCCATTCATACATTCTCTAACACAGACTGGCCAATTCATACATTCTCTAACACAGACTGGCCCATTCATACATTCTCTAACACAGCCTGGCCCATTCATACATTCTCTAACACAGACTGACCCATTCATACATTCCCTAACACAGCCTGGCCCATTCCTACTAGCTCTAACACAGCCTGGCCCATTCCTACTAACTCTAACACAGACTGGCCCATTCATACATCCCCTAACACAGCCTGGCCCATTCCTACTAGCTCTAACACATACTGGCCCATTCTTACTAGCTCTAACACAGACTGGCCCATTCATACTAACCCTAACACAGACTGGCCCATTCCTACTAACTCTAACACTGTCCATTCCTGGAAGTGAGTGTCCCTCTACAACCCCCTCTTACACGCTCTGCTGTAAACCAATGAGATGAAACAGAGTTGTGGATGGAGACAGAGAGAGAGCGAGAGAGAGAGAGAGAGAGATGTAGGTGGGGTATGGATTCTTGGGGCTGCTCCCTGCATGTACTGTACAGTACTCTACTTGTTATGATTCCTACCCTCTTTTCTTCAAAGGTTTCCCTCTCCTTTCATCTTTAGACCTGTTCCTTCCAATCCCCCTTCCTTCCCCAGGCTGTAGCACAGGGATATAAACAGCAGTAAAGGTTTATGTTTGGCTATGCCGTTTTAGACAGAGCACGTGTGACAGAGCACAAGGGTTTTGGGCCTTGTCAAATCACAGCTCTTGGAAACAAACTAAACTAATCCAATCCATGAAGGAATAACAAGCTAAGAAGAGCCAGAACTAGAAATAGGAAGATAAGAAGAGCTTGAAGCTATTATGAGAGAGAGAGAGAGAGAGAGAGAGAGAGAGAGAGAGAGAGAGAGAGAGAGAGAGAGAGAGAGAGAGAGAGAGAGAGACTGATAACTCTGGAGAGAGAGAGAGAGAGAATAAGAGAGAGAGGGAGGGAGGGAGGGAGGGACAGAGAGAGAGATGTAGAGAGAGAGTAAGAGAGAGAAAGACAGAAAGAGACAGAGAGAGAGACAGAGACATAGAGATGTAGAGAGAGAGAGAGAGAGAGAAAGACAGAAAGAGACAGAGAGAGAGACAGAGACATAGAGATGTAGAGAGAGAGAGAGAGAGAGAAAGACAGAAAGAGACAGAGAGAGAGACAGAGAGAGAGACAGAGACAGAGAGAGCGTGATCTACATTTTCATTGGTGCTTGGTTCTTTCTCAGATCTGATCTGACCAATCGCTTTAAGTGAAAAGAGCTGAGCCTTTCATCCTTGTTTCTGAAACCTCAAGCGACCCGTGCTCGTTTGTCACCCCTTGGTCCAATTAGGAGGAGGTCAGCAACAAACCGCCCTTCCGCCTGATTGATGACCTCACTATGGATACGGTGGCCATTAGCGAGAATGGCGTGCAGCGAAGCACCTCTAGCTTGCTGAGGCCTAATGTCGCTAATGTTGACAAGGCTGTACAGTACAGTGGAGGGTTGTTACATGAGCAATTACCAGACCAGGTGAAGTGGATATATGACTGGATGCATGGGGGATAATTAGGGTTGGGGGGAAGGTGGGGTGTTGGAGGTGGGTGAGGATTAAGGATATGAGAACTGTAATGACTCTGTATGGGTTGGTGTGGGGGGAGGACAGGGGAGGATAGGGAAGAAAGGATATGAGAACTGTAATGACTCTGTATGGGTTGGTGTGGGGGGAGGACAGGGGAGGACAGGGGAGGATAGGGAAGAAAGGATATGAGAACTGTAATGACTCTGTATGGGTTGGTGTGGGGGGAGGACAGGGGAGGATAGGGAAGAAAGGATATGAGAACTGTAATGCCTCTGTATGGGTTGGTGTGGGGGGAGGACAGGGGAGGATAGGGAAGAAAGGATATGAGAACTGTAATGACTCTGTATGGGTTGGTGTGGGGGGAGGACAGGGGAGGATAGGGAAGAAAGGATATGAGAACTGTAATGACTCTGTATGGGTTGGTGTGGGGGGAGGACAGGGGAGGATAGGGAAGAAAGGATATGAGAACTGTAATGACTCTGTATGGGTTGGTGTGGGGGGAGGACAGGGGAGGATAGGGAAGAAAGGATATGAGAACTGTAATGCCTCTGTATGGGTTGGTGTGGGGGGAGGACAGGGGAGGATAGGGATGAAAGGATATGAGAACTGTAATGCCTCTGTATGGGTTGGTGTGGGGGGAGGACAGGGGAGGATAGGGAAGAAAGGATATGAGAACTGTAATGCCTCTGTATGGGTTGGTGTGGGGGGAGGACAGGGGAGGATAGGGAAGAAAGGATATGAGAACTGTAATGCCTCTGTATGGGTTGGTGTGGGGGGAGGACAGGGGAGGATAGGGAAGAAAGGATATGAGAACTGTAATGACTGTGGAGAAGCCGAACAACAAAGGGGCAGTCAAAAGTGTGAGGGAGACCTCTCCCCTCTTGCTGTAGGTGGTGATGGCATGGGAACTCCAAGGAGAGTACAACACCACAAAGCGCACACAAGACACAACACAACCCAACACAGCATGATAAAACATGACAAAGCACACTATGTAATAACATAGAACAAAACCCCTAAAACATGACAAAGCACAATACAACAGAGAATGACAAAACATGACATAGCACACTATGTAATAACATAGAACAAACCAAAAAAAACATGACATAGCACACTGTGTAATAACATAGAACAAACCAAAAATAACATTACAAAGCACAAAATATAATAACATAGAACAAAACCAAAAATAACATGACAAAGTACAATACAACACGGCATGACACTACTATTACGACAACGCATGACATCACAGCATAGATACGGCACAAAACAAGAGCCCTGCTGAAGAAAACAGCATAGACCAGCATAGGCTGGTGACCAGCTTTGGCAGTATTTTCGCTGGTGACCAGCTTTCGCAGTATTTTCGCTGGTGACCAGCTTTCGCAGTGTTTTCGCTGGTGACCAGCTTTCACAGTGTTTTCGCTGGTGACCAGCCTTCGCAGTATTTTTGCTGGTGACCAGCCTTCGCAGTATTTTTGCTGGTGACCAGCCTTCGCAGTATTTTTGCTGGTGACCAGCTTTCGCAGTATTTTTGCTGGTGACCAGCCTTCGCAGTATTTTTGCTGGTGACCAGCTTTCGCAGTGTTTTCGCTGGTGACCAGCCTTGGTTTTGTTTTTGCTGGTGACCAGCCTTTGCAGTATTTTTGCTGGTGACCAGCTTTCGCAGTATTTTTGCTGGTGACCAGCCTTCGCAGTATTTTTGCTGGTGACCAGCTTTCGTTGTGTTTTCTCTGGAGACCAGCCTTCGCAGTATTTTTGCTGGAGACCAGCCTTGGTTTTGTTTTCGCTGGTGACCAGCCTTGGTTTTGTTTTCTCTGGGGACCAGCTTTCGCAGTATTTTTGCTGGTGACCAGCCTTCGCAGTATTTTTGCTGGTGACCAGCCTTCGCAGTATTTTTGCTGGTGACCAGCGTTCGCAGTGTTTTCGCTGGTGACCAGCCTTGGTTTTGTTTTTGCTGGTGACCAGCCTTCGCAGTATTTTTGCTGGTGACCAGCCTTCGCAGTATTTTTGCTGGTGACCAGCCTTCGCAGTATTTTTGCTGGTGACCAGCCTTTGTTGTGTTTTCTCTGGAGACCAGCCTTCGCAGTATTTTTGCTGGAGATCAGCCTTGGTTTTGTTTTCGCTGGTGACCAGCCTTGGTTTTGTTTTCTCTGGGGACCAGCTTTCGCAGTATTTTTGCTGGTGACCAGCCTTCGCAGTATTTTTGCTGGTGACCAGCCTTCGCAGTATTTTTGCTGGTGACCAGCCTTCGTAGTATTTTTGCTGGTGACCAGCCTTTGTAGTATTTTTGCTGGTGACCAGCCTTTGTTGTGTTTTCTCTGGAGACCAGCCTTCGCAGTATTTTTGCTGGAGATCAGCCTTGGTTTTGTTTTCGCTGGTGACCAGCCTTCGTTGTGTTTTCTCTGGAGACCAGCCTTGGTTTTGTTTTCGCTGGTGACCAGCCTTCGCAGTATTTTTGCTGGTGACCAGCCTTCGTTGTGTTTTCTCTGGTGATCAGCCTTCGTTGTGTTTTCTCTGGTGACCAACCGTCATTGTGTTTTCTGTTTTCTCTGGTGACGAGCCTTCGCAGTGTGTTAGATACATAAGCTGGTCACCTGCAAAACCAGCTGCAAGTCACATTATGCTGGCTTGCAAAGTGATGTCTAATTCCTATTGGAATCCAGGCTGACTGGGTATATCCTAAAATGTGAACGGGTGCAATAAGTCCAACTAACAGATTGGATTAGTTTGAAAAAATAGGTATGCTAGTTATCTTTGTGTAGCATGAAATTCTAAAATAAATAAAATTGCGTAAATGTCAATCAGTTATGTCTAGATATTTTTTTAAGCCCTGGATTGCCTACAGACACTATAAAAAAGGTCACTGTGAGATAAAACTTTGCAGTTTTAAAGCAAATTTCCTGTATTTTTTTTATGTTAATGGCCTACGATTGAGACCAGGAAAACAGATGTGTTTCCTTTAGAACTGGAGAAATTATGAGACAAGAGAAAGTTGGCTGGTTTCAGGAAAAGTTCTCAATAGGATTTCTTTTTAAATCCCAAATGTCAACAGTCAGTTATCTGGTTCATTACAATTGCGCAAGTTTGAGCAAGTTCACTTCAGCAGGAAAATAATCCTGCAGCAACTGGAAATTGTAATTATGATGTGGATTATAATTAATGTACATTTTTTTGTAGGGGTTGATACATTTTTTGTTTGGGCAAATCAAGACTGACATTTTAAAGTGGAAACTATAAACTTTAGAAGCCTTTTTACACCTTGAACTACATGACAAGTTTTCTAAATTCTCACCAACAAAAGAGAATTCTAATTAAGATCCTACATATGTACTTTCATATCCCATATTCAGTCTTTTTAACAGTACATATAGCTATAAATTAGTATCTACCAAAATAATGGCTATCCACTTAGAAATAGTGCAGAAGGTATGCTATCTAATATGTATAAAATATCAAATTGTATGTATGTTTGTCCAACACATCTCAACAGATTACACAGTATAGTAGTGTAAATATAAATGTTACCCAATGCCACACAATTTACCACAATGAAATCCACTAGCCATGCTACAGCTAACAGTAAAATACATGAACAGCTAAGCATATACAAACTAGGCTAGCTAGCAAACTTTCAAACCATTAATTACGGCAAAAATAGAAGTACTACAACATCTTACAACAAGGATTAAATAGTGCAACATATAAGCTTATACGTTTGAGCCTTCTTTTAATAAAATAAAGTCACCCGGAGCTTAAAATGTACATTTGTAACTTCGAAAAGTCTGTGATGCTATTTTGCTAGGTTCACCTCCATGTTAAAACCTTTCTACCTAGCATGGCCTCATTACTTATCATGGGGAGACTTAGACTTAGCAAAAACATTACAAAGGCTGGTCACCAGCAAAACACAATGAAGGCTGGTCACCAGCAAAAACACAATGAAGGCAGGTCACCATCGAAAACACAACAAAAGCTGGTCACCAGCAAAACACAACGAAAGCTGGTCACCAGCGAAAACACAACGAAAGCTGGTCACCAGCGAAAGCACAACGAATGCTGATCACCACCAGCAAAAACATTACAAAGGCTGGTCACCAGCAAAACACAATGAAGGCTGGTCACCAGCGAAGATTACAATGAAGGCTGGTCACCAGTGAAACATAACAAAAGCAGGTCACCAACAAAAAAACAAGGAAGGCAGGTCACCATCGAAAACACAACAAAAGCTGGTCACCAGCAAAACACAACGAAAGCTGGTCACCAGCGAAAGCACAACGAATGCTGATCACCACCAGCAAAAACATTACAAAGGCTGGTCACCAGCGGAAACAGCATGAAGGCTGATCACCTGCGAAAACACAACGATGGCTGGTCACCAGAGAAAACATAACAAAAGCTGGTCACCAGCAAAACACAACCAGGGCTGGTCACCAGCGAAACACAATGAAGGCTGGTCACCAGCGAAAAGACAATGAAGGCTGGTCACCAGCAAAAACACAATGAAGGCTGGTCACCAGGGAAAGCACAATGAATGCTGGCCACCAGCGAAAACATAACAAAAGCTGGTCACCAGCAAAACACAACAATGTCTGTTCACCAGCGAAAACACAATGAAGGCTGGTCACCAGCGAAAAAACAACGAAGGCTGGTCACCAGCGAAAACACATTGAATGCTGATCCCCACCAGCAAAAACATTACAAAAGCTGGTCACCACCGAAAACACAATGAAGGCTGGTCATCATTAAAACACAACGAAAGCTGGTCACCAGCAAAAACCCAACGAATGTTGATCCCCACCAGCAAAAACATTACAAAAGCTGGTCACCACCGAAAACACAATGAAGGCTGGTCATCATTAAAACACAACGAAAGCTGGTCATCATTAAAACACAACGAAAGCTGGTCACCAGCAAAAGCCCAACGAATGCTGGTCACCAGGGAAAACACAATGAAGGCTGGTCACCAGCAAAACCACAATGAAGGCTGGTCATCAGGGAAAGCACAATGAATGCTGGTCACCAGCAAAAACATTACAAAGGCTGGTCACCAGCAAAACACAACGAAGGCTGGTCACCAGTGAAAACACAATGAAGGCTGGTCACCAGCGAAAACACATTGAATGCTGGTCACCAGCGAAAACATAACAAAAGCTGGTCACCAGCGAAACACAATGAAGGCTGGTCACCAGCGAAAAGACAATGAAGGCTGGTCACCAGCAAAAACACAATGAAGGCTGGTCACCAGGGAAAGCACAATGAATGCTGGTCACCAGCGAAAACATAACAAAAGCTGGTCACCAGCAAAACACAACCATGGCTGTTCACCAGCGAAAACACAGTGAAGGCTGGTCACCAGCAAAACATTACAAAGGCTGGTCACCAGCAAAACACAACGAAGGCTGGTCACCAGTGAAAACACAATGAAGGCTGGTCACCAGCGAAAACACATTGAATGCTGGTCACCAGCGAAAACACAATGAAGGCTGGTCACCAGCGAAAACACAACAAAGGAAGGTCACAGACGAAAACCAAGTCTGCCACCAGAACCAGTAAGACCATGCTGGTCAGACCAGCTTGCCCAGAATCCGACCAGCACTGACCAGCATAGACGAGCACGGACCAGCATGGGCCAGTTTGACATTTATGCTGGTCTATGCTGTTTTTCTTTCCAGCAGGAAGTACACATCGGAAAAACTAATTAAAACCAGAGGAAAACTTAATCAGAAAAGTGGTATTGTTAAAAGAGAAAAACCTAAATCCAAATAATTTATTTTATAAACGTGAGAGCAGTAATATGCTTCACAGCTGAGAAACAAGCCGTCATCAGAAAAACCCAACATTCAGTTTCCTAAGCCAGACCATTGAGAGGCAGCAGATATAAATTCCAAGCCTTTCTGTGCTGAGCTAGCTAAACCTTTAAATACAATTTATTTATTTATTGGAGCCAATCCTCAGAGAAACGATAAAAATGCACCTAAAATAAAACAATGTCCTCTTGAGATATTAATTTCCTTCCAACCCAAAATATATTTATCTTCAGAGGCATATGTCTTGGTGTGGCTGCGTCACAGTCACTGTGAGGAAAAGAGAAGATTCCACCACCATGTGGAAGTCACTGTGAGGAGAAGAGAGGATTCCACCACCATGTGGAAGTCACAGTGAGGAGAAGAGAGGATTCCACCACCATGTGGAAGTCACAGAGAGGAGAAGAGAAGATTCCACCACAATGTGGAAGTCACAGTGAGGAGAAGAGAGGATTCCACCACCATGTGGAAGTCACAGTGGGGAGAAGAGAGGATTCCACCACCATGTGGAAGTCACAGTGAGGAGAAGAGAGGATTCCACCACCATGTGGAAGTCACTGTGAGGAGAAGAGAGGATTCCACCACCATGTGGAAGTCACTGTGAGGAGAACAAAGACAGGTCCACAAAGGGAGAGAGAGACAGAGGGCTTGACGTACAGGCAGCAGTAAAACAAAATGTTTGTTTGTGTGTGTGTGTGTGTGTGTGTTTGTGTGTTTGTAGACGTCTATATTCACTGTGTCCACATCGCAGCCAGTCAAAAGTGTGACCTGTTTCCTGGCCTCTGAACCTAAGTCAGTCAAGACCCAACGTCCCCCGTCCCTGGTCTGAATAGAGGAGAGAAAGAGAGGCAGGGGAGAAGAGAAGAGAGGAGAGTTCGGGCATGTTAGAGTTAGGGTTGAGCTACTCTGGAGCTTGTTAACATTCCATTGTCAGAGTCTGCGTGGCTGTGTGTGTGTGTGTGTGCACGTGTGTGTGTATGTGTGTGTGTGTGTGTGTGTGTGTGTGTGTGTGTGTGTGTGTGTGTGTACAGGTAACTGCCAGAAAAAAGGAAGCACTTGAGTAAATGAGGGATACAACATATATTGTTCTCCCTCGTCCCTCCCTGTTCTCCCTCGTCCCTCCTCCCTCCTCCCTCCCTCCTCCCTCCTCCCTCCTCCCTCCTCCCTCCTCCCATTTAGTAGTACAACTAGTAGTAAAACTAGTAGTAAAACTAGTAGTATAACTAGTAGTATAACTAGTAGTAAAATGAGTAGTATAACTAGTAGTATGTGGTTGATAGGTAGATAGTTAAGATAGAGTATGTTGTTGAGAGCCTGCATTTTTGACTAGGTAGATACTATATGTTGTTGAGAGCCTGCATTTTGACTAGGTAGATACAGTATGTTGTTGAGAGCCTGCATTTTGACTAGGTAGATACAGTATGTTGTTGAGAGCCTGCATTTTGACTAGGTAGATACTATATGTTGTTGAGAGCCTGCATTTTGACTAGGTAGATACAGTATGTTGTTGAGAGCCTGCATTTTGACTAGGTAGATACAGTATGTTGTTGAGAGCCTGCATTTTTGACTAGGTAGATACTATATGTTGTCGAGAGCCTGCATTTTGACTAGGTAGATACAGTATGTTGTTGAGAGCCTGCATTTTGACTAGGTAGATACTATATGTTGTTGAGAGCCTGCATTTTGACTAGGTAGATACTATATGTTGTTGAGAGCCTGCATTTTGACTAGGTAGATACTATATGTTGTTGAGAGCCTGCATTTTGACTAGGTAGATATAGTATGTTGAGAGCCTGCATTTTGACTAGGTAGATATAGTATGTTGAGAGCCTGCATTTTGACTAGGTAGATACTATATGTTGTTGAGAGCCTGCATTTTGACTAGGTAGATACTATATGTTGTTGAGAGCCTGCATTTTGACTAGGTAGATACTATATGTTGTTGAGAGCCTGCATTTTGACTAGGTAGATATAGTATGTTGAGAGCCTGCATTTTGACTAGGTAGATATAGTATGTTGAGAGCCTGCATTTTGACTAGGTAGATACTATATGTTGTTGAGAGCCTGCATTTTGACTAGGTAGATACTATATGTTGTTGAGAGCCTGCATTTTGACTAGGTAGATACTATATGTTGTTGAGAGCCTGCATTTTGACTAGGTAGATACAGTATGTTGTCGAGAGCCTGCATTTTGACTAGGTAGATACTATATGTTGTTGAGAGCCTGCATTTTGACTAGGTAGATACTATATGTTGTTGAGAGCCTGCATTTTGAGTAGGTAGATACTATATGTTGTTGAGAGCCTGCATTTTGACTAGGTAGATACTATATGTTGTTGAGAGCCTGCATTTTGAATAGGTAGATATAGTATGTTGAGAGCCTGCATTTTGACTAGGTAGATACTATATGTTGTTGAGAGCCTGCATTTTGACTAGGTAGATACAGTATGTTGTTGAGAGCCTGCATTTTGACTAGGTAGATACAGTATGTTGTTGAGAGCCTGCATTTTGACTAGGTAGATACAGTATGTTGTTGAGAGCCTGCATTTTGACTAGGTAGATACTATATGTTGTTGAGAGCCTGCATTTTGACTAGGTAGATATAGTATGTTGAGAGCCTGCATTTTGACTAGGTAGATACTATATGTTGTTGAGAGCCTGCATTTTGACTAGGTAGATACTATATGTTGTTGAGAGCCTGCATTTTGACTAGGTAGATACAGTATGTTGTTGAGAGCCTGCATTTTGACTAGGTAGATACAGTATGTTGTTGAGAGCCTGCATTTTGACTAGGTAGATACTATATGTTGTTGAGAGCCTGCATTTTGACTAGGTAGATACTATATGTTGTTGAGAGCCTGCATTTTGACTAGGTAGATACTATATGTTGTTGAGAGCCTGCATTTTGACTAGGTAGATACTATATGTTGTTGAGAGCCTGCATTTTGACTAGGTAGATACTATATGTTGTTGAGAGCCTGCATTTTGACTAGGTAGATACAGTATGTTGTTGAGAGCCTGCATTTTGACTAGGTAGATACTATATGTTGTTGAGAGCCTGCATTTTGACTAGGTAGATACTATATGTTGTTGAGAGCCTGCATTTTGACTAGGTAGATACAGTATGTTGTTGAGAGCCTGCATTTTGACTAGGTAGATACTATATGTTGTTGAGAGCCTGCATTTTGACTAGGTAGATACTATATGTTGTTGAGAGCCTGCATTTTGACTAGGTAGATACTATATGTTGTTGAGAGCCTGCATTTTGACTAGGTAGATACTATATGTTGTTGAGAGCCTGCATTTTGACTAGGTAGATACTATATGTTGTTGAGAGCCTGCATTTTGACTAGGTAGATACTATATGTTGTCGAGAGCCTGCATTTTGACTAGGTAGATACTATATGTTGTTGAGAGCCTGCATTTTGACTAGGTAGATACTATATGTTGTTGAGAGCCTGCATTTTGACTAGGTAGATACTATATGTTGTTGAGAGCCTGCATTTTGACTAGGTAGATACTATATGTTGTTGAGAGCCTGCATTTTGACTAGGTAGATACTATATGTTGTCGAGAGCCTGCATTTTGACTAGGTAGATACTATATGTTGTTGAGAGCCTGCATTTTGACTAGGTAGATACTATATGTTGTTGAGAGCCTGCATTTTGACTAGGTAGATACTATATGTTGTTGAGAGCCTGCATTTTGACTAGGTAGATATAGTATGTTGAGAGCCTGCATTTTGACTAGGTAGATACTATATGTTGTTGAGAGCCTGCATTTTGACTAGGTAGATACTATATGTTGTTGAGAGCCTGCATTTTGACTAGGTAGATACAGTATGTTGTTGAGAGCCTGCATTTTGACTAGGTAGATACTATATGTTGTTGAGAGCCTGCATTTTGACTAGGTAGATACTATATGTTGTTGAGAGCCTGCATTTTGACTAGGTAGATACTATATGTTGTTGAGAGCCTGCATTTTGACTAGGTAGATACTATATGTTGTTGAGAGCCTGCATTTTGACTAGGTAGATACTATATGTTGTTGAGAGCCTGCATTTTGACTAGGTAGATACAGTATGTTGTTGAGAGCCTGCATTTTGACTAGGTAGATACAGTATGTTGTCGAGAGCCTGCATTTTGACTAGGTAGATACTATATGTTGTTGAGAGCCTGCATTTTGACTAGGTAGATACTATATGTTGTTGAGAGCCTGCATTTTGACTAGGTAGATACTATATGTTGTTGAGAGCCTGCATTTTGACTAGGTAGATACAGTATGTTGTCGAGAGCCTGCATTTTGACTAGGTAGATACTATATGTTCTTGAGAGCCTGCATTTTGACTAGGTAGATACAGTATGTTGTTGAGAGCCTGCATTTTGACTAGGTAGATACAGTATGTTGTTGAGAGCCTGCATTTTGACTAGGTAGATACTATATGTTGTCGAGAGCCTGCATTTTGACTAGGTAGATACAGTATGTTGTTGAGAGCCTGCATTTTGACTAGGTAGATACAGTATGTTGTTGAGAGCCTGCATTTTGACTAGGTAGATACTATATGTTGTTGAGAGCCTGCATTTTGACTAGGTAGATACTATATGTTGTTGAGAGCCTGCATTTTGACTAGGTAGATACTATATGTTGTTGAGAGCCTGCATTTTGACTAGGTAGATACTATATGTTGTCGAGAGCCTGCATTTTGACTAGGTAGATACTATATGTTGTTGAGAGCCTGCATTTTGACTAGGTAGATACTATATGTTGTTGAGAGCCTGCATTTTGACTAGGTAGATACTATATGTTGTCGAGAGCCTGCATTTTGACTAGGTAGATACTATATGTTGTTGAGAGCCTGCATTTTGACTAGGTAGATACTATATGTTGTTGAGAGCCTGCATTTTGACTAGGTAGATACTATATGTTGTTGAGAGCCTGCATTTTGACTAGGTAGATACTATATGTTGTTGAGAGCCTGCATTTTGACTAGGTAGATACTATATGTTGTCGAGAGCCTGCATTTTGACTAGGTAGATACTATATGTTGTTGAGAGCCTGCATTTTGACTAGGTAGATACTATATGTTGTTGAGAGCCTGCATTTTGACTAGGTAGATACTATATGTTGTTGAGAGCCTGCATTTTGACTAGGTAGATATAGTATGTTGAGAGCCTGCATTTTGACTAGGTAGATACTATATGTTGTTGAGAGCCTGCATTTTGACTAGGTAGATACTATATGTTGTTGAGAGCCTGCATTTTGACTAGGTAGATACAGTATGTTGTTGAGAGCCTGCATTTTGACTAGGTAGATACTATATGTTGTTGAGAGCCTGCATTTTGACTAGGTAGATACTATATGTTGTTGAGAGCCTGCATTTTGACTAGGTAGATACTATATGTTGTTGAGAGCCTGCATTTTGACTAGGTAGATACTATATGTTGTCGAGAGCCTGCATTTTGACTAGGTAGATACAGTATGTTGTTGAGAGCCTGCATTTTGACTAGGTAGATACAGTATGTTGTTGAGAGCCTGCATTTTGACTAGGTAGATACTATATGTTGTTGAGAGCCTGCATTTTGACTAGGTAGATACTATATGTTGTTGAGAGCCTGCATTTTGACTAGGTAGATACTATATGTTGTTGAGAGCCTGCATTTTGACTAGGTAGATACTATATGTTGTTGAGAGCCTGCATTTTGACTAGGTAGATACTATATGTTGTTGAGAGCCTGCATTTTGACTAGGTAGATACTATATGTTGTTGAGAGCCTGCATTTTGACTAGGTAGATACTATATGTTGTCGAGAGCCTGCATTTTGACTAGGTAGATACTATATGTTGTTGAGAGCCTGCATTTTGACTAGGTAGATACTATATGTTGTTGAGAGCCTGCATTTTGACTAGGTAGATATAGTATGTTGAGAGCCTGCATTTTGACTAGGTAGATACTATATGTTGTTGAGAGCCTGCATTTTGACTAGGTAGATACTATATGTTGTTGAGAGCCTGCATTTTGACTAGGTAGATACAGTATGTTGTTGAGAGCCTGCATTTTGACTAGGTAGATACTATATGTTGTTGAGAGCCTGCATTTTGACTAGGTAGATACTATATGTTGTCGAGAGCCTGCATTTTGACTAGGTAGATACTATATGTTGTTGAGAGCCTGCATTTTGACTAGGTAGATACTATATGTTGTTGAGAGCCTGCATTTTGACTAGGTAGATATAGTATGTTGTTGAGAGCCTGCATTTTGACTAGGTAGATACTATATGTTGTTGAGAGCCTGCATTTTGACTAGGTAGATACTATATGTTGTTGAGAGCCTGCATTTTGACTAGGTAGATACTATATGTTGTTGAGAGCCTGCATTTTGACTAGGTAGATACTATATGTTGTTGAGAGCCTGCATTTTGACTAGGTAGATACTATATGTTGTCGAGAGCCTGCATTTTGACTAGGTAGATACTATATGTTGTTGAGAGCCTGCATTTTGACTAGGTAGATACTATATGTTGTTGAGAGCCTGCATTTTGACTAGGTAGATATAGTATGTTGAGAGCCTGCATTTTGACTAGGTAGATACTATATGTTGTTGAGAGCCTGCATTTTGACTAGGTAGATACTATATGTTGTTGAGAGCCTGCATTTTGACTAGGTAGATACAGTATGTTGTTGAGAGCCTGCATTTTGACTAGGTAGATACTATATGTTGTTGAGAGCCTGCATTTTGACTAGGTAGATACTATATGTTGTTGAGAGCCTGCATTTTGACTAGGTAGATACAGTATGTTGTTGAGAGCCTGCATTTTGACTAGGTAGATACAGTATGTTGTTGAGAGCCTGCATTTTGACTAGGTAGATACTATATGTTGTCGAGAGCCTGCATTTTGACTAGGTAGATACAGTATGTTGTTGAGAGCCTGCATTTTGACTAGGTAGATACAGTATGTTGTTGAGAGCCTGCATTTTGACTAGGTAGATACTATATGTTGTTGAGAGCCTGCATTTTGACTAGGTAGATACTATATGTTGTTGAGAGCCTGCATTTTGACTAGGTAGATACTATATGTTGTTGAGAGCCTGCATTTTGACTAGGTAGATACTATATGTTGTTGAGAGCCTGCATTTTGACTAGGTAGATACTATATGTTGTTGAGAGCCTGCATTTTGACTAGGTAGATACTGTATGTTGTTGAGAGCCTGCATTTTGACTAGGTAGATACTATATGTTGTCGAGAGCCTGCATTTTGACTAGGTAGATACTATATGTTGTCGAGAGCCTGCATTTTGACTAGGTAGATACTATATGTTGTTGAGAGCCTGCATTTTGACTAGGTAGATACTATATGTTGTTGAGAGCCTGCATTTTGACTAGGTAGATACTATATGTTGTTGAGAGCCTGCATTTTGACTAGGTAGATACTATATGTTGTCGAGAGCCTGCATTTTGACTAGGTAGATACTATATGTTGTTGAGAGCCTGCATTTTGACTAGGTAGATACTATATGTTGTTGAGAGCATGCATTTTGACTAGGTAGATACTATATGTTGTTGAGAGCCTGCATTTTGACTAGGTAGATACTATATGTTGTTGAGAGCCTGCATTTTGACTAGGTAGATACTATATGTTGTTGAGAGCCTGCATTTTGACTAGGTAGATACTATATGTTGTCGAGAGCCTGCATTTTGACTAGGTAGATACTATATGTTGTTGAGAGCCTGCATTTTGACTAGGTAGATACTATATGTTGTCGAGAGCCTGCATTTTGACTAGGTAGATACAGTATGTGTAAGAGGTGCGTGACTGGCTGCAGGGAAGTAGAGGTAGATACAGTATGTGTAAGAGGTGACTGGCTGCAGGGAAGTCAGGCGCAGGAGAGCAGAACTGGGTAATAACCGGAGCAGTTTAATATGCTAAACCAACGGCACCCAGAACAACAAAATACGGGTACAAAATAACCAGTCGCGAACCAGTCAGAGTGCACAAACACTTTACAACAAACAATTTCACACACAGACATGGGGGGAACAGAGGGTTAAATACACGACAAGTAATGAGGGAATGTAAACCAGGTGTGTGGGAAAACAAGACAAAACAAATGGAAAATGAAAGGTGGATCGGCGATAGCTAGAAGACCGGTGACGTCGACCGCCGAACGCCCTCACTGCTGGGCCTCTTCATGAGTTGTTGACCACCTGGCCAGTGGAAGGCCCTACTCCTGCCTGCTTCCATAGTCAAACTCCTCCTGCCACGCCTGTCCACAGTCTGACCTGGCATTGGCAGTCCCTTAACCCCCATGTCAATCTGGGAAGTGTCCACTGGGTGGCCCTCAATGAACCCCTGGTCATGCCACATCAGGGAGGCAGTGTCCTAATGCAGGGAGACACACTCACTGTGTCAGTGCCAAATTGCACCCTGTTCCCTCACCACTTTATTGCAGGGAGACACACTCCCTGTGTCAGAAGACATTCGTGTCCCAAATGGCTCCCTATTCACCATATAGTGCACTACTTTAGACCAATTGCTCAGTTTGGCCTGGCGGCCATCTTTAGGAAGAGTCTTGGTGGTTCCAAACTTCTTCCATTTAAGAATGATAGAGACCACTGTGTTCTTGGGCACCTTCAATGCTGCAGAAATGTGTTGTTACCCTTCCCCAGATCTCTGCCTCGACACATTCCTGCCTCGGAGCTCTACGGACATTTACTTTGACCTCATGGCTTGGTTTTTGCTCTGACATGCACTGTTAACTGGGACCTTATATAGACGTGTGTGTCTTTCCAAATCATGTCCAATCAATTGCATTTACCATAGTTGGTCTCCAATCAAGTTGTAGAAACATCTCAAGGATGATCAATGGAAACAGGATGCACCTGAGCTCAATGTCGAGTCTCAAAGGGTCTGAATACTTATGTAAATAAGGTATTTTTGTTTTATATATTTTATACATTTGCAGACATTTCTAAAAAACAGTTTTTACTTTGTCGTTATGACCTATTGTGTGTAGATTGCTGAGGATGTTTATTTATTTCATCCATTTTAGAATAAGGCTGTAACGTAACAAAAAGGTGGAAAAAGTCAAGGGGTCTGAATACTTTCCGAAGGCACTGTATGTAGGGAATAGGGAGCCATTTGGGACCTATCTCTCTGAACTGCAGGTCAATATGTATTATTATCATTATTCAACACCATAAACCCCAGCTGAAGTGCTGAGGGGTTGTTGAGTGCAGTGGCTGTGTGTTTAGTACTCAGCTAGGTTTTCATTATTCCCCTCACAGAGCCAGAGCTGAAGTGCTGAGGGATGCTACGATGTGTGTGTGTGTGTGTGTGTGTGTGCACGGTATGTAAGTGTGATGTGAGAGGACTGTGTAATACGGTGTTTGAGTACAGTGTGTGTATGTGTGTGTCGGTGCGTGAGTGTATGTGTGAGTGTGTTTGTGCTCGAGTGTGTGGGTGCGTGTTGTGAGTTCATGCATTGTGTGTGTGTGTGTCAGTGCTGGGCAAGGCTTGATATTATGTAGACCCTATGCTGAGTGTTGAGAGTGTTTCAGAGAGACTGAGGTGAAGATTAGAGCTGGATGTTGCAGCTAATTAAAACATCCTGAAGCAGGCAATTATAATCTGACGCAGAGAACCACAGGCTGGCAAAAAAAAAACATGGTGGTGGAAAAAAAAAATGGGCATAGATTTGTTCTGAGTGAAAATTGTCCAATACAGCATTATGTTTTGTGAATTGCTAGTGTGTACTGAAGGTTTATGTGTGTCAGTGTGTTCACTAATATAACTCAACAGCCGTTGGTTTTTGAATGTAGTCATTTACATATCCCACTACATCATATTACTATTCATGACATATGGTAAACCATTCCATCCCTTTTAATAAGTGGCACTTTAGTTTTGTTTGTATGAACATTCTTACATATTCCTTTTAAGATTGTGACCAAGAAAATTCCAATGTGAATTCCAGTTCCTATTTGGGTAAACCAAAATGTTTTATACGTAGGTATCAGTATTTTGTCTCCCCCATACCCCAACTTATTTTAAGGAGTTTTGTTTACACACCTCCTTGACAGTATAAATACAGACGCATTGAAAGACACATATTCGTCCAATACAGAGTAGCACTGATTGAGAGTTTTACTCGAATTTACATATAACGAACGTTGTGCTAAACGTTATGCTAAACGTTGTGCTAAACGTTATGCTAAATGTGCTAAACGTTGTGCTAAACGTTATGCTAAATGTGCTAAACGTTGTGCTAAACGTTGTGCTAAACGTTGTGCTAAATGTGCTAAACGTTGTGCTAAACGTTATGCTAAACGTTGTGCTAAACGTTGTGCTAAATGTGCTAAACGTTGTGCTAAACGTTGTGCTAAACGTTGTGCTAAATGTTGTGCTAAACGTTGTGCTAAACGTTGTGCTAAATGTGCTAAACGTTGTGCTAAATGTGCTAAACGTTATGCTAAACGTTATGCTAAACGTTGTGCTAAACGTTGTGCTAAATGTGCTAAACGTTGTGCTAAACGTTATGCTAAACGTTGTGCTAAATGTTGTGCTAAACGTTGTGCTAAACGTTGTGCTAAATGTTGTGCTAAATGTTGTGCTAAACGTTGTGCTAAATGTGCTAAACGTTGTGCTAAATGTGCTAAACGTTGTGCTAAACGTTATGCTAAACGTTGTGCTAAACGTTGTGCTAAACGTTGTGCTAAATGTGCTAAACGTTGTGCTAAACGTTGTGCTAAACGTTGTGCTAAATGTGCTAAACGTTGTGCTAAATGTGCTAAACGTTGTGCTAAATGTGCTAAACGTTGTGCTAGACGTTGTGCTAAATGTTGTGCTTACATTGGATTAACAGCAAAGCATTTCCTGGCATTTCCTGGCCACGCCAGTGCAGTGGGACACAGACTGTGTTCTGGTGACCGTTGAAGGCAGCGGCCAAAGAATACTAAAATATACTCTCTAAACACACACACAATGAATAATACATCTATAATCTTTAACCCACAAAGCTAAATATTACTGAGGCCCTGTGAGACGGCCAAACCATCTACAAGGTAGGCCAAGATAATCAGAATGATAATCAGAATCTGTGAAAATAATTTAATTCCAATGTATTGTATAGTCTTAATGTTTTGTTTTTCACTGTACCACGTGTTGTGATTAAAAATGTTTAATTTGATGGTAGGCTATATGCCCATCCTTCTGATACTGTTAAGGCCAGGCACCACAGACTGAAATTACATTTTTATTTTATTTGGAAGTTTTTGGTATTTTAATCCATTAATATTATATTAGTATTTTCCAAAAGTGAACATTAAAATGTTTTAATAAAACTTGATGAAAAGGGATGAGAATGTTAACCACTTCAAAATGAACATACATCAATGTTTTCGAAGCACACTACATTATACTACACATCATTTAAAAGCCCATTTCATTCAGAGTGTTACAAACTGGGTTATATTTAGTGACTTACTTTGAAGAGATGGTGATTGAGTCTAAACAGGCATTCCGTAGTCAAAATTCAGTGCGTATGTCTATAACTCCTCCTGAGTGGCGCAGTGGTCTAAGGCACTGGTTCTCAGTGCTAGAGGCATCACTACAGACCCTGGTTCAATCCTGGGCTGTATCACTCAACCGGCCGTGATTGTGAGTACCATAGGGCGGCGCACAATTGTCTAAGTGTTTTCTGGTTAGGGGAGGCCGTCATTGTAAAAAATGATTTGTTTTTAACTGACTCGCCTAGTTAAATAAAGTTAAAATAAAACTGCTGTCTTCTGGAAGTCAGACTCCTCCCAACTCCTTTTTCTCAGCCTCAGAAGCATCTGCATTCACCAAATGTTGTGTGGTTATCCTTAGACATATTCTCCAGATTTACACAGAGACTTTAACCTTTGCCAAAGTTTCAAAACATTTAGTTGTTTAGAAGGAGTGCAATGGAGAATTGAGTTATTGCCAGGGTTGGGTAGGTTACTTTCTAAATGTAATCTGTTACAGTTACAAGTTACCTGTCCAAAATTGTAATCAGTTTGGATTACCCAAACTCAGTTACGTAATCTGATTACATTCCATTACTTTTAGATTACTTTCCCCTTAAGAGGCATTAGAAGAAGACAAAAATGTATGTTATCAATTGAACGACATCTATTGCAGGATAAATCAATGTTAAAGTTTACATAGCTGGTCATATATGGATGTAAAATTTTACTTATTATGTTGGTTATGTAGGCTTCTTCTAACCCATCGCTTTCTACTACATATAATTATATGATTATATTATATCTTTACATTATAAACCAAAGTCTATCAGAATTCCAGTCATTCCAATAAATGTTAAACCCCTTGATCTTCAAGAATATGACTTGGAAATATGGAAGTATAGATCAGCCAAATTGTTTAACCTGAGCAGGAGATGTTCACCCCTCCGTGTCCAGACTGCAAATGAATCGTGCATGCGGGAAGCTGCCGCTGGCTGATCCCGCCCTGGGGAACATCCCCAGGGCGGGATGTAAATGTAAAATGTTCTTTGTCTAAAATAAATCACTGCACAAAAATAAATCACTGCATTTGACTCACACAGCCTCAGTCACTTACTCACCTTGTCCACTGTGTGTGTGCCTCTGTGACATAAGCTAAACATCTAGCTGGCTAGCTCATCATGTCTCAGTCTAAACTGTACACTCAAAAATACAGAAAGGAGTGGGAATCAAACCCTGAATTCAAAGGCTGGTTGAAGCCGTTTATTGGAGATGATACACGGGCATACTGCCTGTATTGTAAGGCTGATTTCTACGCCAAACTTAGTGATGCAATAAAACACATGACAACTCAAAATCATACTCAACAGGCAAAGCCTTATAACAGTTCCACCCAAAACAAACGGCCATTTATTGTCAAAAAAATTGACTCTGCAAAAAAGTCTGAGGCCACCATGGCATTAGCTATCGCTGAACACTGTTCCATGCTGGCATGTGTTGAGTTGGAGGGAGGAGATGCCAAATCTATAGCCCGTGCTGTTGTGGCTTTCCTCGAGAAGTGTTGTCTTAAAAAAGAGAAACTCCTGGGGATAGGGACTGACACAATGCCTCTGTTATGATTGAGATTGACAACGGGGTCCATAAAGTTCTGAAAGAGGAGTATGGCCTCAAATATCTGGTTCTTATTCGCTGTGTGTGCCGCACTCTGCAGCTTGCTGTAAGTCATGCTTCCAATGACACCATCCCCCGTAGTGTGGAGTACTTGGTACGAGAGACCTATAACTGGTTTTCAGTGTCTCCAAAGCGCATGGAGGCCTACAAGGCCATATATGAGACCGTCAACAGTGGGGAGAAACCTTTACAGATAACCAAGGTGTGTGCCACACGTTGGCTCTCCATTGAACCCGCGGTTTCATGCATTTTGGACCAGTGGGAGGAGCTTAGGCTACATTTCGCAGTCACCAAGTCCAGTGAACACTGCTACATGGCTGAGGTTTTATACTCCATGTACAGTGATCTTCAAAACATATTGTATCTGACTTTTTTGAAGTCAGTGCTGGGTGAGGTACAGTTTCCCATCAAGGCTTTTGAGGGAGAGCAAGTAGATCCTACTTGACAGCTTGGTTAGCCTGATCAAGTCTGTGAACAGCAGGGTGCTGAATCCACTGGCAAATGTTTATGTACTCAAAGGGCCAAAAGATGGATACATCAGTCCCAAACCGTTACCTTTTTGAGACAAAGGCAGCTGAGCTCCACCTTGCGCCTGAGGATGAAAACAATGTCCGAAAGCGGTGTGTAGCCTTCACCATCTCCCTCACTAATGAGTTGAGGGTGAGATGTGTGTAGCCTTCACCATCTCCCTCACTAATGAGGTGAGGGTGAGATGTGTGTAGCCTTCACCATCTCCCTCACTAATGAGTTGAGGGTGAGATGTGTAGCCTTCACCATCTCCCTCACTAATGAGTTGAGGGTGAGATGTGTAGCCTTCACCATCTCCCTCACTAATGAGTTGAGGGTGAGGTGTGTAGAGCCTTCACCATCTCCCTCACTAATGAGTTGAGGGTGAGATGTGTAGAGCCTTCACCATCTCCCTCACTAATGAGTTGAGGGTGAGATGTGTGTAGCCTTCACCATCTCCCTCACTAATGAGTTGAGGGTGAGAAGTGTAGCCTTCACCATCTCCCTCACTAATGAGTTGAGGGTGAGATGTGTAGCCTTCACCATCTCCCTCACTAATGAGTTGAGGGTGAGATGTGTAGCCTTCACCATCTCCCTCACTAATGAGTTGAGGGTGAGATGTGTAGCCTTCACCATCTCCCTCACTAATGAGTTGAGGGTGAGGTGTGTAGAGCCTTCACCATCTCCCTCACTAATGAGGTGAGGGTGAGATGTGTAGCCTTCACCATCTCCCTCACTAATGAGTTGAGGGTGAGATGTGTAGAGCCTTCACCATCTCCCTCACTAATGAGTTGAGGGTGAGACTACCGGACAACATCGAAGCATTGCAGTACATGTCAGTTTTCAATGTGGAGGAAACTCTAAAGCACAATAAGAGCTCTAGAGAAATAGAAACAATAGCCAAGCTCCTTGACTACTCCCCTGCAGAGATAGACAAGATTGTCCAGCAATGGCGTGCCATCCATCTTAGTAAATGGAATGAGACAAAAAAGACACTGGGCTTCTGGAGTGAGATTTGGAAGTTCAGGGATGCAGCTAATTTTCCCGTTTCAAGAACTTGCCATGGCTGCTGTGTCTGTGTTGTCCTTGCCACACTCGAATGCTGAAGTCGAGAGAGTATTCAGCCAGATGAGTGTGGTACAAAGCAAACTTAGAAATCGGATATCCTTGCAGACCCTTAACTCCATTCTGTACATTCGATATGGACCGAAGCTGTCTGGTGAGGCTTGCTATGAGCACCAGCTGCCTGATAATGTTTTGCAGCTTTTTGGCACATCATCTGCTTACTCATTTAAGTCAGCTCCCTCAGTTGCTGAACCTGCCATAGAGAGCCTTGACCAAAATGACCCACTCTTTCTTGCTAGCTCATGCTCGGCTCTGCCCACCTCCTTGCTTTTTCTGCACACTATGATTAATTTGCTCCCATTGGTAACGACAGGCTGTGTCAGGATAAAATGTTTATGGATGCAAATTACATTTTGGCACTTCTATCTCAGCTTGGCTTGTTGAATGCTGTACTAATGCACTGAACATTGACCCCGTAACCAGGTCACTGCAATCCAAACAGAGACACTGTTAGTTCACTCTTCATAATACTGAATTTACTGGCAGTGAAGGAGAAGAGAGCAGAAAAGCACATCGGTATTTACACAGCTGACTCTCACTCACTCACTCACTCACTCACTCACTCACTCACTCACTCACTCACTCACTCACTCACTCACTCACTCACTCACTCACTCACTCACTCACTCACTCACTCACTCACTCACTCACTCACTCACTCACTCACTCACTCACTCACTCACTCACTCACTCACTCACTCACTCACTCAGCCTGCAGGGTAGGAGATGAGGTGAACTCCACTGAGTTGAGCAGCTGTAAACTCTGAGTTAAGGATGCAGAGACAGCTCTCCGACTGACAGCAGGATGGTGGAATGGGATGTCCGCATTGCCATGGTAACCTTGCCTCTTCAACAGCAGCTGTCAAGAGTTCTATCAGTTTCCACAGTAACGCCGTAAGGTGGATGAAAAGTTATTTCAAAAATATTACAGCCGGAGGGCTTGGATGGGTCCCTAATTGTGTTCTATTACTATAAAACTTGGTGATATTACTTCACGGGCAGAAGACAGAGTTGCAGTAACAGCATGACCACCCAGGGAGTTGCAGTAACAGCATGACCACCCAGGGAATTGCAGTAACAGCATGACCACCCAGGGAGTTGCAGTAACAGCATGACCACCCAGGGAATTGCAGTAACAGCATGACCACCCAGGGAGTTGCAGTAACAGCATGACCACCCAGGGAGTTGCAGTAACAGCATGACCACCCAGGGAATTGCAGTAACAGCATGACCACCCAGGGAGTTGCAGTAACAGCATGACCACCCAGGGAATTGCAGTAACAGCATGACCACCCAGGGAGTTGCAGTAACAGCATGACCACCCAGGGAGTTGCAGTAACAGCATGACCACCCAGGGAGTTGCAGTAACAGCATGACCACCCAGGGAATTGCAGTAACAGCATGACCACCCAGGGAGTTGCAGTAACAGCATGACCACCCAGGGAATTGCAGTAACAGCATGACCACCCAGGGAGTTGCAGTAACAGCATGACCACCCAGGGAGTTGCAGTAACAGCATGACCACCCAGGGAATTGCAGTAACAGCATGACCACCCAGGGAATTGCAGTAACATCATGACCACCCAGGGAATTGCAGTAACAGCATGACCACCCAGGGAATTGCAGTAACAGCATGACCACCCAGGGAATTGCAGTAACAGCATGACCACCCAGGGAATTGCAGTAACAGCATGACCACCCAGGGAATTGCAGTAACAGCATGACCACCCAGGGAATTGCAGTAACAGCATGACCACCCAGGGAATTGCAGTAACAGCATGACCACCCAGGGAATTGCAGTAACAGCATGACCACCCAGGGAGTTGCAGTAACAGCATGACCACCCAGGGAATTGCAGCAGGCTAATCCTTGTTGTTTGACTAATGTGTCCTTGATGTTTGTATAGTTTATGGGACTGACAGAGACACCAACAGAGATTCAGTCAAGAGACGCCAGACTAGACCAATCAAGAGACGCTAGGCTAGACCAATCAAGAGACGCTAGGCTAGACCAATCAAGAGACGCTAGGCTAGATCAATCAAGAGACGCTAGGCTAGACCAATCAAGAGACGCTAGGCTAGACCAATCAAGAGACGCTAGGCTAGACCAATCAAGAGACGCTAGGCTAGACCAATCAAGAGACGCTAGGCGAGACCAATCAAGAGACGCTAGGCGAGACCAATCAAGAGAGGCTAGGCGAGACCAATCAAGAGACGCTAGGCTAGACCAATCAAGAGACGCTAGGCTAGACCAATCAAGAGACGCTAGGCTAGACCAATCAAGAGACGCTAGGCTAGACCAATCAAGAGACGCTAGGCTAGACCTCTATCTCAGCCTTGGATCACAACAGTAACATTATGGAGAAAATCATTGTCAGGTGGGAATTTTTCTGTTTTTCCACCTTCTGAAACCCCTGGTCCACAACCCACGACTAGGCCTGAGTAAAGTGGTCAGAAACCGCGTTCGCCTTTTACTCTGCCCAGACAAAGGGCACAGAGGATTATCTTGCTCATGGGACACCAAGGTTTATTATTATTGAATAATAAAGATCTGAAAAGTGCATCCTCCTTTGAGATAAACCAAGGTTCCACTGGGAAACACATGGAATTAGAATAAAAACTGTGAAATTCTGATTTTATGGTCAGTCCCTCAGGCTTTGTGGATATATAAAAATAAAAAAAAGATTTTATTTTTATTTTTAAATTTGAGCTTTTTTTTAACTAGGCAAGTCAGTTAAGAACAAATTCTTATTTACAATGACGGCCAAGGAACAGTGGGTTAACTGCTTTGCTCAGGGACAGATTTTTACATTGTCAGCTCGGGGATTTGATCTTGCAACCTTTTGGTTACTAGTCCAACACTCTAACCACGAGGATACCTGCCGCCTCTCCTGTACTCCCTGTAAACCCACGACTGCGTGGCCTCACACAGTCACAACTCCATCATCAAGTATGATCAGCAGGGCAAAATCGACTCTGATTCTCCAAATATGTAGCTACCTATGGGTGGCTATTCAGCAGCCTGATGGTCTGGGGGTAGAAACAATTGGCCAGTCTGACAGTTTCTGCCATGATGCTCCTGTATTGCCCGCATCTGAGTGATGGAAGCAAGGGGAGAACAGGCCATGTCTCGGGTGGCTGGGATCCCTGATGATCTTCTTGACCTTCCTGCGACACCTGGTATTGTAGGTGTCCTGGAGGACAATGGTGCGTTCGGCTGAGCATACCACCCTCTGTAGAGCCTTGCGGTCAGTGGTGGTAAGTTGCCCTACCAGGCTGTGATGCTACCAAACAGTATGCTCTCGATGGTGCTCCTGTAGAACACTGTAAGGTCCCTGTTCCTCCACTTTGTCCCTATACTTCTGTCTCGCCATCTTGATTGATCTGCGTAGGTCATTTTTGTACTGTTTAACAATTGTCCCGGGTCAACTTGCCATTTTTAATATCCTTCAGTTTCCGGACAAGGTTTCCAATAATCCACATTTTTTGACTCGTTTAAGTTTTGAAAGACACTATCGGTATCACATAATCTAATCATTTTTTAAAGAATCCAGTGACTGACATAATCATTGATGTTATCCCCAGAGGCGATCCGGAACATGTTCCAGTACATGTGATCAAAACAGTCTTGGAGCTTGGATTCTGATTGGTCAGAACAATGTTATACAGACCTGACCGCCGGAACTTCCCTTTTGAATCTTTGTTCGTAGGCGGGGACGAGCAAAATGGAATCGTGGTCAGAAATGCCAATAGGATGACGGGAGAGGGCCTTATACCTATGTCGAACAGGCGTGTAGCAGTGGTCAAGCGTGGAGTTTCCGCGAGTTGGACGGTCAATGTGTTTCGGGAGCATAATCCTCAAATGACTTTTGTTAAAGTCCCCCGCGACAATGAACGCTGCCTTTAGGTACGCGGTCCCCAGTTTGTTCAGGGTCTTTTGAAGATCTTGGAGAGAATTATTGTGTCGGCTTGGGGCCTGGTGTACACAGCTGTGGTGATGATCCCTGAGAACTCTCTTGGAAGGTAAAAAAGGGCAACATTTGATGACCAAGTATTCTCAGTCGGGAGAGCAGAAGCTTGCAAGTTCCTGTACGTTTCCTCTGTCGCATCACTTGTTATTGGTCACAGGGCAGATGTCGCCGCCTTTGTTATTGATATAGAGAGTGCGCTTCCTAGCCGCTCAAAGAACAGTAAAACCCACTGGTTGAATATAATTTGTTTTGATGTCAGAGGAAAGTCTCCGAAAAACAGAGTACGTTGCAGAACCTTATGTCCCTCTGGAAGGAGATCCTCGCTCTGAGTTTGTCAAGTTTATTGACTAATGATTGAACATTGGCGAGTAGTATGCTCAGTAATGAAGGACAGGTCTCCCGATGTCTCAGTCTCACTAGGAGCCCTCACGGCTGCCTCTACGGTGGCGTCTTCGTTTCCTTCTCTCCGGTAGGACTCCCAGCCTATCCAGCAGCTAGACCGTTGTTCCACCGTCTCTCAGAACTCAGGAAGGGAAAGGGGGGATACCTAGTCAGTTGTACAACTGAATGCATTCAACTGAAATGTGTAATGTGTGAAATAATGCACAAAACAAACTGAGTAAAATCATTTTAGAAAGACACTTGGAAAAAAAGTTGAAAAAGTAGAAACCTGCAAATCTTTATAGGTGTTCAAGGCAAGAATGTATGCTTCGATTGCTTAATCAATGACAAAGTGTGTAAAACATTTTCACTCACTGTGTAATATCAGTTGCAGGAGGAAAGACACACAGCTGTTACTGGCGGGAGAGAGGCAATACAACCAGACTGGTAGAACTCCTAGTACTGCAAGTGCATTATAATATTCAACAGGCCAATGCTGTGGTACAATACAAAACCTCCCCGATATATAGACCCGCTGTACACCATTTTACTGTGACACTTGACTGGCAGCTACAAAAAAATAATCTGCCTCTTCTAAAAGACCCCCAGTACATTTTAAATCAAATGGCAGGGTTAGACTCAAAGCTCACAACATGAGTGCAAGAGGTTTTGCATAGTCTCTATGATATGTGCTAGAAGAGCTCTCATTTGTTATGCTCTCAGCAAGTTATGCAGTGATAGAATATTCTATCTGAGCTCGAACTTCAGCTAGGACGAACTGGCATGGAACAAGTCTCATAAGTAAAAGTGGAGCGCATTATATTTTGAAGTGACGAGACACATCACAGCCTAGGGGTCCTGGCATTAGGGCACTAACCCTGTCCATCGCCCAGTGCGATGAGGCTACTGATGCCTGCTAGGATACAGAACGCTCAGTTTGAGCAGAATGGTCGTCACTCCTCTTTACTGTAATTCACAGAGGTTGCGTCCGGAAATGCAACCTAGTCCCTATATAGTGCATTACTTTTTGACCAGGGAAATAGCAACCTAGTCCCTATATAGTGCACTACGTTTGACCAGGGAAATGCAACCTAGTCCCTATATAGTGCACTACTTTTTGACCAGGGAAATGGCAACCTAGTCCCTATATAGTGCACTACTTTTTGACCAGGGAAATGGCAACCTAGTCCCTATATAGTGCACTACTTTTGACCAGGGAAATGCAACCTAGTCCCTATATAGTGCACTACTTTTTGACCAGAGAAATGGCAACCTAGTCCCTATATAGTGCACTACTTTTTGACCAGGGAAATGTCAACCTAGTCCCTATATAGTGCACTACTTTTTGACCAGGAAAATGGCAACCTAGTCCCTATATAGTGCACTACTTTTTGACCAGGAAAATGGCAACCTAGTCCCTATATAGTGCACTACTTTTGACCAGGACCTATAAGGAATAGAAGACCAACTGGGACACACCCAGAGCCACCATGACATGCGCTAAGATCAACCTCTGTTCCCGAATAAATAATGAATGATCAAATGACGGTCATTACATTTACTGCTGTGGCTGTAGAGTAGTTTTACAAAGATCTCTTGGGTATTGTTGCACCATACAGAGAGAGTCATTAAGAGTAGACAGAACAAACTTGTTTTCACAATTTTTTGGTAATAAATTGGAAAAATACATTGTAGCACGTTTTTGGACTCATTCAGCAGTTTTTATCTGATTAATTAGAAAACTATTGGAAAAGTATGTTGAAAGTTAAATTTTATTCCTAAAGCATTCCTAAACTGTTTCCTAAAGCATGCTTTTGCTGCTTCTTGTTGTTGGCGTGATCTTTTATAAACAGCCTACCCACTGGGCACAGATGTCAATTCAACGTCTATTGCACATTGGTTCAACGTAACTTCATTGAAATTTTGCAGAAACAACGCTTATTCCACCAGTGTGTGCCCAGTGGGTAATGTCAAAACACCGTTTTGAAGTGTCCAAATCAATAATTAATATAGAGAAACAGTTTGTGATGTATTGAAAACTTAACATCAAATGTATGACCTACTCATAAATGTACCACCCCACTGGGCACAGATGTCAGTTCAACGTCTAGTCTTCGGATTGAGTTGGCAACTAATGTGAATTCAATGTGAAACATGTATAATTCACAATGTCATTAGATTTAGGTTAAAAGTTGCGTGAAAAAAAGACGAATTGCCCTTTACGTTGATGACTTTTTGCAAATCCAATTAGTTTCCCAGGTTGATTCAACATCCTCACATAGGAGTTTTAGGGTTGAAATGACTTGGGAACAATGTTGATTCAACCCGTTTTTGCCCAGTGGGACAATAGTAATCATATTATTTGTATTATTTTTTTTTTAAACAAGCACCTTATAAACTGCAAACGCACCAATCTGAGGTCAAAAGGATGGGTAATTCCCCCCAATTTCATGTGGTCAAAACGTCAGCTTGTGTAATGTAGTAATATGGCTAAATAATTCAATATTTTAATTTAGGAAGTAAACTCACATCGTTTTACAATAATTCACATGCAGTATATTTGTCACTAAACCATTTAAAGAGTTTTATAAATGCTCTTATGCACAATTTAACAGGGCACTCTAGAATGAGTTCCCATGTGCAGGAGCCCGCTCATTCCTCCCTACAAAGAGGGAACATGACGTCCAGAACAGAACAGAAGAGAAGAGAACAGAAGAGAACAGAATAGAATAGACCAGAACAGAACAGAACAGTAGAGATCAGAACAGAACAGAAGAGAACAGATGAGAACAGAAAAGAACAGAACAGAACAGAAGAGAACAGAAGAGATGAGAACAGAACAGAAGAGAACAGAAGAGATGAGAACAGAACAGAAGAGAACAGAAGAGATGAGAACAGAACAGAAGAGAACAGAAGAGAACAGAACAGAAGAGACCAGAACAGAACAGAAGAGACCAGAACAGAAGAGAACAGAACAGAAGAGACCAGAACAAAAGAGTTCCCTACAGTTGAGGTCAGCTGTAGAGGAGAGATCACTTTGCTCAGTGAAAGACATGATATATACAGTGTCAGCTATCACATGCTGCAGCCCCTTATCCATCATGTTTCAGGTGGCGTGATAGTGGAGAGAGAGGAGGTGATATGTTGCAGAGTGTTTATTAGTGAGGTATAAGAGTGGACCGAGCAGACAGAGACACGCTAACAGTGAGGTATAACAGTGGACAGAGCAGACAGAGACACGCTAACAGTGAGGTATAACAGTGGACAGAGCAGACAGAGACACGCTAACAGTGAGGTATAACAGTGGACAGAGCAGACAGAGACACGTTAACAGTGAGGTATAACAGTGGACAGAGCAGACAGAGACACGTTAACAGTGAGGTATAACAGTGGACAGAGCAGACAGAGACACGCTAACAGTGAGGTATAACAGTGGACAGAGCAGACAGAGACACGCTAACAGTGAGGTATAACAGTGGACAGAGCAGACAGAGACACGTTAACAGTGAGGTATAACAGTGGACAGAGCAGACAGAGACACGCTAACAGTGAGGTATAACAGTGGACAGAGCAGACAGAGACACGTTAACAGTGAGGTATAACAGTGGACAGAGCAGACAGAGACACGTTAACAGTGAGGTATAACAGTGGACAGAGCAGACAGAGACACGTTAACAGTGAGGTATATCAGTGGACAGAGCAGACAGAGACACGCTAACAGTGAGGTATAACAGTGGACATAGCAGACAGAGACACGATAACAGTGAGGTATAACAGTGGACAGAGCAGACAGAGACACGCTAACAGTGAGGTATAACAGTGGACAGAGCAGAGTGTATAGGACCCCCCAATTGTTTATATTTATATATTTACTACTTAAGTATATTGAGAGTTCCTCTCCACATCCCTCCACTTAGATCCTGATGGTATATAGGCCATGTCCCCTCCACTACCTAGAGTAGCCCGGCTAACGTGGCCCATGTGACTACACAGCGAGGAAGAGTTGTGACTCACTGAGTCAGGAGGACTTGAGAGCTGGCGTCAGCCAGACTATCCACATTGGTGGAAAAAGTACACAATGGTAATACATGAGTGAAAGTAAAGATACCATAATAGAAAATTACTTAAGAAAAGGTGAAAGTCACCCAGTAAAATACAACTTGAGTAAAAGTCTAAAAGTGTTTGGTTTTAAATATACTTAAGTATCAAAAGTAAATGGAATTGCTAAAATATACTTAAGTATCAAAGTAAAAGTATAAATCATTTCAAGTTCCTTATATTAAGCAAACCAGACGGCAACATTTTCATGTTTAAAAAAATGTACGGATAGCCAGGACCACACTCCAACACTAAGGATTTGCATTTAGTGAGTCTCCCAGATCAGAAACAGAAGGTATGATAAGTGCGTGAATTGTACCATTTTCCTTTCCTGCTAAGTATTAAAAATATAACAAGTACTTCTGGGTGTCAGGGAAAATGTATGAAGTAAAAAGTACATACTTTTCTTTAGGAATGTAGTGAAGTAAAAGTAAAAGTTGTTCAAAATATAAATAGTAAAGTAAAGTACAGATACCCCCAAAAACGACATAAGTAGTACTTTAAAGTATTTTTACTTAAGTACTTTACACCACTGATTATCTACTACCTGCCTGTCTCTACAGTAACACTGTTCCTACCATTGGGAGCCCTAGGATGCCAACTAGTGACCATTTCAAAATTGGTTGGTTTCCGGGCATTTGGAGTAATTTGTTTTAGGATTCAATCTATTGACTAATTATAAGGACTATATGGGGAAATATATATTACACTACATGACCGAAAGTATGTGGACGCCTGTTCGTCAAAAATCATGGACATTAATATGGAGTTGGTCCCCCCCTTTGCTGCTATAACATCCTCCTCTCTTCTGGGAAGAGTGGCCATTTCAAAATTCTGTGCTTTTCCACTAGATGTTGGAACATTGCTGCAGGGACTTGCTTCCATTCAGCAACAAGATAATTATTGAAGACGGGCACTGATGTTGGGCGATTAGGCCTAGCTCGCAGTCGGCATTCCAATTCATCCCGAAGATGTTCGATGGGGTTGATGTCAGGGCTCTGTGCAGGCCAGTCAAGTTCTTCCACACCGATCTCGACAAACCATTTCTGTATGGACCTCATTTTGTGTACGGGGGCATTGTCAAGCTGAAACAAAGTTTGAATCACAGAATCGTCTAGAATGTCATTGTATGCTGTAGCGTTAAGATTTCCCTTCACTGGAACTAAGGGGCCTAGCCCGAACCATAAAAAACAGCCCCAGACCATTATTCCTCCTCCACCAAACTTTACAGTTGGCACTATGCATTTGGGCAGGTAACATTCTCTTGGCATCCTCCAAACCCATGTTTGTCCTTTGGATTGCCAAATGGTGAAGCGTGATTCATCACTCCAGAGAACGTGTTTGGTGATCTCAAGCTTGTGTGCGGCTACTCGGCCACGGAAACCCATTTCATGAAGCTCCCGACTAACTGTTCTTGTGCTGACGTTGGCAGTTTGGAACTCGGTAGGTAGTGTTGCAACCGAGGACAGACGATTTTTTGAATGCGCTACATGCTTCAGCACTTGGCGGTCTGTTCTGTGACCTCGTGTGGCCTACCACTTCGTGGCTGAGCCATTGTTGCACCTCGACTTTCCACTTCACAACAACAGCACTTACAGTTGACCGGGACAGCTCTAGCAGGGCAGAAATTGGACGAACTGTCTTGTTGGAAAGGTTGCATCCTATGACGATGCCACGTTGAAAGTCACTGAGCTTTTCAGTAAGGCCATTCTACTACCCCATTCTACTACCAATGTTTGTCTATGGAGATTGCATGGCTGTGTGCTCGATTCTAAACACCTGTCAGCAACGGGTGTGGCTGAAATAGCCAAATCCACACATTTTACATTACATTAAAAAAAAAATGTAACCTTTATTTATCTAGGCAAGTCAGTTAAGATCAAATTCTTATTTACAGTGACGGCCTACACCGGCCAAACCCTGACGACGCTGGGCCAAATGTGCACTATCCTTGTTGTGATACAGCCTGGATTAGAACCAGAGTGTCTGTAGTGATGCCTCTAGCACTGAGATGCAGTGCTATAGACCGCTACGCCACTCAGGGAGCCCCAATGGGCGTCCTTTTGTATATATAATGTATCACCTTGTTGACTTGATCCATCTATTTATAACTAGTATTTTAACATGTTAATGAAGATGGAGATACACACAATGCCTGTGTAAAAGATGTCACGTTGCTTGCTTTTAGCGAACAATGCTTCCTCCTGATTTGGCTCGAACCCAGGACCTCTGACCTGTGACCTTGTGACCTTGTGACTGTCTTACCAGTCGTGAAAAAATAAAAAGGAGCCATTAGCAGCACAAGTGGTGAGACTTCAGGCTGAGGATTGAGCTTCACACATCCCCATGTTTTTTATTTATTTATTTGTTTTTAATATTTTTATCTCTTATTCTTATCTGCATTTAAAAAAAATGCACTGTCGGTTAGGGGCTTGTAAGTAAGCATTTCACAGTACTACACCTGTTGTATTCGGCGCATGTGACTAATAACATTTGATTTGATTTGTCCTTCACTCCAATGCTTAGATTTGAAGTATAGCCTAGTTTCGACTGCCCGTATACTGTCTCTTTCCATATCCACCATTTTAATTCAACAGTACATCAGCATAGATGTGGTGCAACCAAGACAAGGAAGTCTACTTTCACAACCAGTGTCTTTCATTCCCTCACTTGTGTACCACGGCTTCCCCTCTGAGACATGCAAGACAATGTTGCCATCTAGAGGACATTGTTGTCAATCACAGGATGCATTCGCCTCATTTGCAGCAAAAGGTAGGGCACTGAGAATATGTGAATTGTTAATCATTTATCCCCCTAGAGTCTATTGACGCTCCGGTGCGTCAATCTAAGAAACATAATAAAGAAATCCCCATCAAAATCCGTCAGTTTAAGCTGGAAATATCTGTTTTTTGTTGTTGCTGCGTCTCAATCAACCAATCAATCTGAAGTCGCTACCGTCAACGTGCCAACTTCTGTTTGTAGCGTCTGAACCTTTTGGGCTACAAACTGAGATTCTGAGATTCTCACAAACATGAGGATGTTCTCCATTTTGCTCTACGACCCCACCAAGTCATCTGAAGATAACCAGTACCGGTTAAAAACATTTAAGGATGAAAGTCGTTTTGTGCTTACCCAAAAAAGGGGTTGAATATGTGTAAAAAACAATACAAATATCTTCTGAGCTTTCTTAGATCTCTTAGAGACCGGATAGACACTTCAAAACCTTATTCCTTATGATTTATTGTTTGATTGTCTTTGTTTTATATACATAAAAGGGTCCTAAAATTCAAAATGACATAGCTAAATGATCCACTGTTTGACCATCTTAAAACAATTCCATATGTTAGCCCACCCCTCCATTGGCTTAGACTCCTAAGAATGCTCAATGCAGAGTAATACAACATCCCTACTGTACATCCCTGTCTAATCTCCTGCTGTAGAGACTAAGGGTGTATCTGTAATTACCCAGGCACTACCTTTTGCCAGAGTCTCACTATATAGAGAACAGGAAGTAGGGTGTCATTATAGACACAGCCTTCGGCTTCCCCTGGAGGCTCTCTCCCGGGTTTCATTGCCTTTAATAATAAAAAACACACATTTTCCATTTCTGAAAAGGTTTTTGTATACTTCAATGCACCCAGTTTCCCATCCTTCTTCTGAACAAGAGAGGAGCCACAACAACAGAACAGTCAGGCTGGTCCTAGGGGAGCTGAGGGGAGTTCAGTCGCAAATGAACTAAATTAACCCTGATCCAGATCACTGAACCTGGGTGTAATCGTCTGGAACTATCCTCTGAACTCTTCACCCTATCCTCCGGGCTGGTCAATGTGTGGTCAGGTGTCTTGGGACTGATGTCTTCCGTGTGGCGAAGCTGCAGTAGCTGCATCACACATAATAGTGGATGAGGTGAGTTCTCTTACAATGTAAAGAACCTTGAGGTCTGGTGGAAATTAGAACTCGCATTATTTTCTTCACATTCATGTCCCTGGCTCAATCCTTCCTTACCCTAAACCACAACCCCAACCCTAACACTTGCTTTCTCATCTGTCTAAATGATTATCGCCCGGTAGCACTGACATCTGTGACCATGAAATTATTTGGAAGGCTGGTCACGGCTCATATCAACAACATCATCCCAGACACCCTGGACCCACTCCAATTCACATACCATCCCAACAGATCCACAAATGACGCAATCTCTATTGCGCTCCACAATACCCTCTCCCACCTGGACAAGAGGAACACCTATGTGAGAATGCTGTTCATTGACTACAGCTCAGTGTTTAACACCATAGTGCCCTCAAAGCTCATCATTAAGCTAAGGACCCTGGGACTGAACACCTCCCTCTGCAACTGGATCCTGGACTTCCTGACGGGCCACCCCCATGTGGTGAGGGTACGCAACAACACATCCGCCACGCTGACCCTCAGCGCTGTGTGTTTTGTCACCTCCTGTACTCCCTGTTCAGCCACGACTGCATGGCCGCGCACGACTCCAACACCATCATTAAATTCGCTGACGACACGACGGTGGTAGGCCTGATCACCGACGATGCTGAGACAGCCTATAGGGAGGAAGTCAGTGACCTGGCAGTGTGGTGCCAGGACAAAAAACTTCACCCTCAATGTCAGCAAGACAAAGGAGCTGATCGTGGACTACAGGAAACGGAGGGCCGAGCACGCCCCCATTCACATCAGCGGGGTTGTAGTGGAGCGGGTTGAGAGCTTCAAGTTCCTCTGTGATCACGTCATACCAACACAGTCGGGATAGAGGGCACGACAACACCTCTTCCCCATCAGGAGGTTGAGAAGATTTGTCATGGGCCCTCAGATCCTGAAAAAGTTCTACAGCTGCACCATTGAGAGCATCTTGATTGGCTACATCACCGCCTGGTACGGCAACTGCTTGGCATCCGACCGCAAGGCGATACAGAGGGTAATGCATACGGCTCAGTACATTAATTGGGCCGAGCTCCCTGCCATCCAGGACCTCTAATTTATTTAGATTTGCCATAACAAAGGGGTTGAATACTTATTGACTCAAAACATTTTAGCTTTTAATTTTTTATATATATTTTTTTCTTCTAACAAAATTCCGCATTGGCACTATGGGGTATTGCGTGTAGATTAGTGAGACAAAATCTACATTTAATTCATTTTCAATTCAGTCTGTAACAAAATGTGGAAAAAGTGAAAGGGGTATGAATGCTTTCTAAAGCCACTGTATCTACCTCAATTACCTCGTACCCCTGCACATGGACTCAACTGGTACCCTGTTTATATAGCCAAGTTATTACCTCATACCCCTGCACATGGACTCAACTGGTACCCCGTTTATATAGCCAAGTTATTACCTCATATCCCTGCACATTGACTCTACTGGTACTCTGTGTTTGTAGCCAAGTTATCGTTACTCACTGTGTATTTATTATTACTTTTATTATTACGTGTTTTACTTTTCTATTATTTCTCTATATTCTTTCTCTCTACATTGTTGGGAAAGTCCCGTAAGTAAGCATTTCACTGTTAGTCTACACCTGCTGTTTACGAAGCGTGTGACGATCAAATGTTTGATTGATTTGATTTGACTGGCTAAATCAAAGCCTAAAATAAACACGCTTTCAAGCATATCAGATAGCATGTTGTATGTGAATGGTATTCTCAACAGACTTCCTGTATTATTGAGGCTATGAAAAACACCTCAGAGCTCTGACACACTGGGTTGTAACATGGATAGAACAACATCTCAGAGCTCTGACACACTGGGTTGTAACATGGATAGAACAACATCTCAGAGCTCTGACACACTGGGTTGTAACATGGATAGAACAACATCTCAGAGCACAACAGGGACTGTGAAGTGACATACACACAAACACTCTATCACACTCTAACACACACAATCTACACAAACATTATTATTTAGTTGGATTGTTTGTATATCATTGTATGTTACATTTGTGTGACTCTCCTTGTCTGTCAGTGTATCAGTGTTTTCTGACTTGTCGAAACCTCTCTCTGCAGTCTCTGCTTTCATTGCTACCCTTCGAGTGAAGGATGCAGAGGCCCTCCAACCATTCTCAGTTGAACTGTTATGGAGTGAATCACAAATGTGACACGCCGGGATCCTCAGGGAACATCTCTTTACCACCACAATGTGATACACACACAACACACAACACACACAACACACAACACACAACACACACACACACACACACACATATAATATCCTACGCACAGGGCCGAGGACCCAAGAAACAGGCATCAGCCCAACGCAGTTTGCTCAGATATACTGTGAGCTGAGTGTGTATTTGACATTTAATCAAACCCAAATCCCACAGTGCTAATTAACATACCAGGGCTGAATGTGGGATGCTTTAAAAAGTCAGACCAGAGAAATCCGGACCAGGACATTACCAGAACTCTGCCAGAACGATCTCTCTCCTCTCTTCACCCCTCTCCCTCACCCCCCACCTACCCGGATAAGTGCTTACAAGGCAAACCGTTAATCTTTGAGATCTCTCTCTCTCTCTCTCTCTCTCTCTCTCTCTCTCTCTCTCTCTCTCTCTCTCCCTCTCTCTCTCTCTCTCTCTCTCTCTCTCTCTCTCTCTCTCTCTCTCTCTCTCTCTCTCTCTCTCTCTCTCTCTCTCTCTCTCTCTCTCTCAATTCAATTTCAATTTAAGGGCTTTATTGGCATGGGAAACATATGTTTACATTGTCAAATCAAGTGAAATAGGTAATAAACACTTAGTGAAATAAACAATAAAAAATTAACAGTAAACATTACACTTACAAAAGTTCCATAGTGGAGATTGGAGTGTGACTGTTTGAGGTTGTGGACAGGTGTCTTTTATACTGATAACAAGTTCAAACAGGTGCCATTAATACAGCTAACGAGTGGAGGACAGAGGAGCCTCTTAAAGAAGAAGTTACAGGTCTGTGAGAGCCAGAAATCTTGCTTGTTTGTAGGTGACCAAATACTTATTTTCCACCATAATTTGCAAATAAATTCATAAAAAATCCTACAATGTGATTTTCTGGATTTTCTTTTCTCATTTTGTCTGTCATAGTTGAAGTGTACCTATGATGAAAATTATAGGCCTCTCTCATCTTTTTAAGTGGGAGAACTTGCACAATTGGTGGCTGACTAAATACTTTTTTGCCCCACTGTATGTCCTGCTGTCATGTTGAGGTCCTTGCTGCAGGGGCTGGGGTTATGGGGTGGGCGGAAAGGGCATAGGTCTGATATGGGGGGGGGGGGGGGCTAAATAGGGTGTGGCCAGGGTTTGTTTGGAGTGGTCTTAGCTGGTTGGGTTGTGGCTGGTGATGCTGTGGTCTGGATGTAGGTCCTCTTTGCATGGGTTCTCTTGGTGCAGGTCCTTCAGGAGGGGGTCTTGCAGGTCTGGGAGGGTGTCTCGCTGGTCTGGGCGGGGTGTCTCGCTGGTCTGGGCGGGGTGTCTCGCTGGTCTGGGCGGGGGTCTCGCTGGTCTGGGCGGGGTGTCTCGCTGGTCTGGGCGGGGGTCTCGCTGGTCTGGGCGGGGTGTCTCGCTGGTCTGGGCGGGGTGTCTCGCTGGTCTGGGCGGGGTGTCCCTTGCTCTGTTGCTCCTGTGTGAGGTGCTGGGGCTACGGTTGAGGGTGACGTCCTTCAGGGTTCTTACAAAAGTTGGGATTGCTGCCTTGTGGAGGTGGACCTGGTTGTAAAGGCTGTTCAAGTCCAGGGTGGTGTGGTGGGCCAGGTAGACATTCGGTTTTGAGGCAAAGTCCCTAACCCACTCGATTAAATTAG
>NC_092095.1:12360767-12390767 GCF_045679555.1 Salvelinus alpinus
TTTAGCTGTATTAATCATCTGGGACTTGCATTCCTGATGCGGAACACCTATGAGAGATTGTCATGATTTATGGGGTCAATAGCTGATGAATTGCAAGATTGGAGGAACTGTCATTTTCCTCAAAGCTCAGCAGAACTTTGTGGGTGGGTTGTTGGACTTGACCTTGGTCAAGGTCTTTCTGTTCTTGAGCTTTTGTCTTCACACATACTCTGTTGACCCGAATGTTAGCCGTTTGTGTATGACATACCCATATGGTGATTTTCTATTAGGGACTATACACTGTCTTCAGAAGGTATCCATACCCCTTGACTTATTCCACGTTTTATTGTGTTACAGCCTGAATTCAAAATGGATTCAATATATTTTTTTCTCTCGCCCATCTACACACAATACCCCATAATGACAAAGTGAAGAAAAAAAATGAAATTCTTGCAGATGTATTGCACTTTAACCTGTTATGGCTGCAGCCCGACACCGGTACACCTATGAAAACATCCAGCTCAAGTGCAGGGCGCGAAATTCAAAATCTATTTTTTTAAAATATTTAACTTTCACACATTAACAAGTCCAATACAGCATTTGAAAGATAAACATCTTGTGAATCCAGCCAACATGTCCGATTTTTTAAATGTTTTACAGAGAAAACACCACATATATTTATGTTAGCTCACCACCAAATAAAAAAGAGGACAGACATTTTTCACAGCACAAGTAGGATGCAAGTAGCATGCACAAGCCAACCTAACTAACCTAGAACCAACCTAAATAACCTAGAAAAAACTACCTCAGATGACAGTCCTATAACATGTTACACAATAAATCTATGTTTTGTTCAAAAATGTGCATATTTTAGCTATAAATCAGTTTTACATTACTGCTACCATCATAGCTACAGTCAGAAATCGCACGGGAGTAGCCAGAGAAAATACAGACACCAACGTCAACTACTAATTACACATCATAAAACATTTCAGAAGAATATATGGTGGATAGCTAATGAAAGACAAAGATCTTGTGAATACAGCCAATATTTCCGATTTTTGAAGTGTTTTACAGCGAAAACACAATATATCGTTATATTAGCTTACTACAATAGCTAGCACACAGCAGCATTGATTCTAGTCAAACGGTAGCGATAGCACAGTTCGACAGATATATGAAAAAGCATCCCAAATTGGGTCCTTATCTTTGTTGATCTTCCATCAGAATGTTCTCCAAGGGGTCCTTTGTTCAGAACCGTCTTTATTTGGATGCAGAACGAACGATTTCCCTCTTGAATTAGCAAGCACACTGGCCGTGCGGCGCTAACCTCTCCTTCTTGACAAAATTCTTGCGTCGCATCACGTCTAAAGTCCAGAATAAATTTCAATAATATAATTAAACTATATTGAAAAAACATACTTTAGGATGATATTGTGACATGTATCAAATAAAATCGAAGCCGGAGATCATATTCACCTTTAACAAGGGTTTTCCAGGAGCCGAGTCCAGGTCCTACTTCGCGCCCAGAAAAAAGAATTAGGTGCGCAACTCTCACTCAAAGAGGTTGTGTTCAATCCCAGGACGAGATAATCAAGTCATGTCTGCTCTCACTTCCGCATGACACCCAGGGGAAGGCGTATGACGTGTTTCTACAGTCCTAAGTGACATGCCCTTTTATAGACAAGCTCTTGAAGAGAGACATCGCTTTTGGAAATCTCACTTCCGGATAGGAAATGGGCTGTAAAAAGAGTTCTGTTCCACTTAGAGAAATAATTCAAACGGTTTTAGAAACTAGAGACTGTTTTCTATCCAATAGTAATAATAATATGCATATTGTACGAGCAAAAATTGAGTAAGAGGCCGTTTGAAAATGGGCACATATTTCCAGTTTTTCAATACGCCCCCTGCAGCCATAACAATAAATAACTCAAGTATTCGCACCCCTGAGTCAATATATGTTAGAATCATATTTGGCAGTGATTACAGCTGTGAGTCTTTCTGGGTAAGTCTCTAAGAGCTTTGCACACCTGGATTGTACAATCTTTTTTACACATTATTCTTTACAAAATTCTTCATGTTCTGTCAAGTTGGTTGTTGATCACTGCTAGAAAGCAATTTTCAAGTCTTGCCATAAATGTTCAAGCTGATTTTACGTCCAAACTGAAACTAGGCCACTCAGGAACATTCAAAATCGTCTTTGTAAGCAACTCCAGTGTAGATTTGACCTTGTGTTTTAGGTTATTGTCCTGCTGAAAGGTGAATTCATCTCCCAGTTTCTGTTGGTAATTTAGACTGAACCAGATTTTCCTCTACGATTTTTTTTATCCTAAAAAACTTGCTAGTCCTTGTCGATGATAAGCATACCCATAACATGATGTAGCCACCACCATGCTTGAAAATAAAGAGTGGTACTCAGCAGTAGCGGTGTGTGGGTAAAATCACTGGGGAAGCCAAGCCAGGGAAAAAAAGCCCTATTACAACCTATGTGTTGTGATAATTGCCTTGTGTTCTCTATAACCTGGGAGTTCATATGCCTTGCGACCGTGATATATAGGCCTAAAAGCTGAGACAATAAGAAGACACAGTGGCAGAATAAATTCAACCACACCTTTTGTTTCATCACAAAAACCGGAGAACAACCTCTGTCCGGTGAAGTCCACAAAGCATATAGCATTTAACAAACAGTTACATGACCTACAGCATGGTCAAGCAAGTTAATGTTTCCAACATTTTCAGACAACTAAACAGCTATTGATTTAGAACCACAGAGAGTTACCGCAAGTCACAAAGATAACAGGAGCTGCCTCCACTATTCCAGCACCATTTCAACTTCAACATTTCATCAATTCACCTATGCTTTGTCTAATACAGTGACAACTAAAATATACCAAAAACTATTTAGTCCAGTCAATATAAGCTAAATATGATGTGGCTGTCCATGGTTCATATTGAACTCCCATTCTCTCAGGCCAGGGTTCACAGTGTATGAATTTATGGTTGGATCAGAATTGCTAATATAATCATTGGCCAGTAAAGAGAATTAAGTAAAACCACAAGTACAAATCCTTATCTCCATCCATGGCTAATCTAGAGCACAACAACACAACAAGATGAAACAATCAAAGTTGTTTCTGTCAATGACGTATTGCTCTCAATGTGATGTGATTGGAAGGAAGCCAAATCCAAACTGGCTTCCCTTGACACTTTTTATTGGTGCGCCAGGGCCATTCACAGTTGAGCTCACTCAGTTTAGCTCAATGCTGTTTGGCTATTATTTTATACGTTTTTTTACCAAGGGAGGCCAAATGCTCAATGGCTTCCTTTACATTCAATGCTACGTGCTGCAACAATGTCATTCTATTTTTGACCAGACAGCATCAGATAGATGGCCTTCACACACAGAGACAGAAGGGCACTGTTTCGCTCACTCGGATGCTTTCTCCAGTGAGACACATTCAGCTTCTTATGAATTAAAATGAAATTATGAAACACAGAGAGACAAATGATGATATTACATATTTTATATTTTTTGGGGGAAGCCTGGCTTCACATGGCATCCATGAATACACACCACTGGTGCTGGTGATGGGTTGTGTTGGTTTTGCCCCAAACATAACACTTTGTATTCAGGACATAAAGTTAATTACTTTGCCAAATGTTTTGCAGTTTTACTTTAGTGTCTTATTGTAAACAGGATGCATGTTTTGGAATATTTTTCCTTTATTTAAGTTAATATTGTGGAGTAACTACAATGTTGTTGATCCATCCTCAGTTTTCTCCTATCACAGCCATTAAACTCTGTAATTGTTTTTAAGTTTTAAAATTGAGTTGGCTTCATGGTGAAATCCCTGAGAGGTTTCCGTCCCCCTGAGTTAGGAAGGATAGGTGCCCTCCTTTGCGAGGCATTGGAAAACCTCTCTGATCTTTGTGGTTGAATCTATGGTTGAAATTCAGTGCTCGATTGAGGGACCTTACAGATAATTGTATGTGTGGGGTACAGAGATGAGGTAGTCTTTCCAAAATCATGTTAAACACTATTATTGCACACAGAGTGAGTCCATGCAACTTATTAGGTGCTTGTTAATGAAATGTTTACTCCTGAACTTATTTATGCGTGCCGTAAGAAAGAAGTTGAATTCTTATTGACTCAATACATTTCAGCATTTTTTCAAACAAAATGTTTATTTTCCTTCTTTAACAAGACATACAGTATATAAGCAGAAATATTACATGAAAAAAAAAATAACAGCAAAAACCACATCAAAAGTTAACAGCAACAAAACAAAAGTGTTACGAAATTACATTTTACAGTGGTCTGATCCAATAGGATAGAACATATTTGGGACAAATTTCAGATGAAACACAGCACCACAAGCCAATCGGATACCAGATCATCGGATCACCACCACCACCCCACATGCACACAAAGCATAGTAGACTACCCAGAGTTCACTTCATTAGCCAATATTTTACCCACATCACTCTGCTCAACAAAATCCCAAAATGGTCCCCAAACCTTTTCAAAGTGTCTTGTTTGCACCATAACTGTATATGTTATATTTTCCGTTGTTAGGCAAGACGGCATTTCCCTAAGCCATTGGGCAATACTAGGCCTGCTCACACTTTCCCAGGCAAGAGTTATCAAGTGTTTTGCTTGCAACGAGCACATATCTATAAGTGTTTGTACTTGGTTCTTTAGATGAGGATTGATTGGGTACAACCCCAGGATAAATACTTTGGGATGGAGAGGCAATTTTACTGATACTATTTGGGATATCATATGTGATACCTCCTTCCAAAAATCTTGAATTTTCTCTCCGTCCCACAGACAATGAAACAGAGTCCCTTAAAAGTGATTGCACTTGTAGCATATCTCTGGAATTGTACTATTAAACGTATTTAACTTAGCAGGGGTTACATATGTTCGCATCAACCAATTGTATTGCAATAGTTTTAGCCGAGTATTCACAGTCTGTGTCTGAGCCTTAGTACATATACTACTCCATTCATCCAAGACTATGTCCTCACAAATATCTTCCTTCCAAGGAAAGGATTCGGGGTGAGCCAGACTCTAGCATATTGTATAGAGCTGGAATTCTACCCTTACCATTACAATGGGTTGAGATCACATTTTCTAAAGTGGACAAAAGGAGTTTTGTTAGGTTTTGGGCAGCCGTGAGGAAGCTCCTTAGCTGTAAATATATATTTTTAAATCTAGGAATGTCATATTTTGCTATGAGTTCTTCAAATTACATACAAATACCTTTCCTATAACCCTTGCAGGCCCATAGTTGGATCAGCTTTCCCAGGAGTGAAACTGTGTTTTCCCCAGATAGGTCTAAAACATGACAAAGAATGCGTTTCATCAAGGAACTTCCGCACCTCATACCAAACGTTGATCGTATTAAAAACAAAGGGATTATTATATAAAAGAAATTGTGTCTTGATATCAGCTGAGTAAATGTAGAGATTAAGGGGTCATTTGGGTACAACTGAAGACATTTCAATCTCCATCCTCAAAGGGAGAAACTGAGGTAAAATAGTACATAGCAGTGCGAAGCTGCCCAGTAGTACCACTGGATATTAGGCAAATGGAGCCCCCCTCTGTCATACGGTAGGTACACTAAGGACAAGCGAACGTCTGTTATTCCAGATAAATATAGTGAACGTCTTTTTAAGCCTTGTAAAGAGGGATGGTGGCGGCGGCAAGGGAATGTTCTGAAATAGATTTTTGAGAGGACATTCATTTTCAGAATGTTAATCCGGCCAATTATAGATATAGGTAAAAAAAACATTGATTAAGTTATTGAATCTACGACAGGGTCATAGTTAGTTGAGACTATGCGGTCAATCTCTGCCACAATACGAATGCCGAGATATGTAAAGCATTCCGCTTTGAGTCCGGGGTCCCTGACCCATTATTCTTCAGTTCCCCGTTACAGAAAACAACTATTTCCAATAGGACATGGAAAAATACTCAACCATTTAAGGTTTAGGACCTGCTGCCATTGGACATGGAAAAATACTCAACCATTTAAGGTTTAGGACCTGCTGCCATCGGACATGGAAAAATACTCAACCATTTAAGGTTTAGGATCTGCTGCCATTCCAATCTGTCCCCTTTACAATGTAAATTGATTGGGCACTATAACCACATAGTAGCTAAATTGGTGCAAAGTTCTCACTCACAAGTGCAACAAATATAGACTCGTACAAGGCACGCCTCAATACGTTAATGAACCAGTACCATTATGGTACTCTACTCGAAATACAGCAATTTTGCAACAATGCACCATCATTTACAGGGTGCTGCAGTAAATCGTTTTTTTTCTTCTGTTGATAATAACAAAAAATGACAGTATATATTACAGTCTTCTGTTACAGTGTAGGCCTACCTACAGTACACTAACATTTTATTATATATGTATACATCAATTATTGCGCCCCCCCCCTTCAAAAAAAAAGTAGGACAGCTTTTTAATGACACAAGTCTCATATTTAAGTCAAATAAAAAAGGCAATGTTTGTTTCTGTCAACATGTTTTTGAAAGAGGGAGAAGAGAGTGACACATTTTGGGATTAAAGTAGGGGCATGTTGTAACAACATGATCATGAAGACTAAACAACTTTGACAAATCTGACATTTGAGAGCAACCCCCAGAGAGGGGAGAAGACTGTCAAAGCCAAGCTGTTTGTTGGTGGGGGATCTTGCTGTGAGCCCTGCGAACACAACAAATACAACAGAAAACAAATGCATTGTGCTTTACTGCGACTCTGAAAAGCTGACACTTAACAAATAGCAATGCTCAAAGCGTCAATCACCCCCCCCCCCCCCCCCCAATTGAGGGTAGAATATAGATAATTTTTGTTCAGGGGAGAAATACATGCTTTAATAGCAGCATTAAGGGGATTGTGGTGGCAGGGAAGTGGCTGGTTGAAATGCTGTAGTCCTTTTATAACAGAAAATCTATTCTGTGAAAACAAGCGGTATTAATTCACGATGTCCTCCTCTGAGAGGTCCACTCTAAACAAGCAAATGCGAGAGCACCATTTTCAGATTTCAAAGCGGAGAGCGGGTTGATATGTAAAAGGGGTTTACTGACATAAAAAAGGACCTGATATTTCCTTAATCACTTTGTTTACACAACTTTTCTTACATAAGCCCCCCTCCTCTCTGCAGCTCACAATTCTATTCAACATAACCAATTCAAATTTTCTCTCTCTATCTATCTATCTATCTATCTATCTATCTATCTATCTATCTATCTATCTATCTATCTATCTATCTATCTATCTATCTATCTATCTATCTATCCATCAATCTCCCTCTCAATTTTCTCTCTCAGTTGTCAATTCAAAGGGGCTTTATTGGCATGGGAAACGTATGTTTAATGAAATAAACAATAGTCAAAAGTGAGAAGCCAAAACAGATAAATATAGGTGGTATTTACAATGTTGTTCTAGTGCTCTACTGATTGCTCTGTTTTCATGGCAATGGGCCACACATCTTGCTGCTGTGATTGTACATTACGGTATTTTTCCTAACAGATGTAGAATTTTATCAATGTCTGATTTGATTTCAAAATATTTGTGGATCTGTGTGATCTATGGGAAATATCTGTCTCTAATATGGTCAGACCTTTGGCAGAAGGTAAGGAAGTGCAGTTCAGTTTCCACCTCATTCTGTGGACAGTGTGCACGTATTATTATTATTTTTAACTAGGCAAGTCAGTTAAGAACATATTCTTCTTTACAATGACAGCATACAGGGGAACAGTGGATTAACTGCCTTGTTCAGGGGCAGAATTAAAGATTTTTACCTTGTCATCTCGGGGATTCGATCCAACAACATTTCAGTTACTGACCCAACGCTCTAACCGCTAGGCTACCTGCCACCCCATAACCTTTCTACTTTCTTCTTTCGAGTTCCAGGTCTGCCTTTGGTGGCCTTTCTCAATAGCAAGACTCTCTGAGTCTATACATAGTCAAAGATGTTCTTAATTTGGGGTCAGTCACAGTGGTCAGGTGTTCTACCACTGTGTAATCTCTGTTGTTTGGTTGATTCTTTCCTGTGTGTCAAATAGTTATCTTTTAGTTTTCTCATCATCTGGTTGGATGTTGCTGTCCTGGGGCTCTGTGGGGTCTGTTTGTGAACAGAGCCCCAAAATCAGCTGGATGGGTGGGGGGGTTCTTCTCTAGCTTCATCTCTCTGTAGGTGAGGGCTTTGTGGTGGAATGTGTGGGCATCGCTTCCATTTAGGTGGTTGTAGAATTGAACAGCTCTTTTCTGGAGTTTGGAGTCCTAATTCTGCTCTGCATGCATTGTTTGGGGTTTTATGTTGTACATGACGCATATTGTTGGAGAATTCTGCATGCAGAGTCTGAATTTGGGGGTTTGTCCCATTTTGTGAATTCTTGTTTGGTGAGTGGACCCCAGACCTCACAACCATAGAGAGCAATGTGTTCTATAAATGATTGAAGTATTTTTAACCAGATCCTAGTTGGGATGTCGATTTTATGTTCCTTTTGATAGCATAGAAAGCCCTTCTAGCCTTGTCTCTCAGATCGTTCACAGCCTTGCGGAAATTACCTGTGATGTTGATGTTTAGGCCGAGGTAGGTATAATTATCTGTGCGCTCTAGGGCAGCTGTGTCGAGATGGAATTTGTATTTGTTGTCCTGGCAACTGGACTTTTTTTTGGAACACCATTATTTTTGTCTTACTGAGATTTACTGTCAGGGCCCAGGTCTGACAGAATCTGTGGAGAAGATTTAGGTGATGCTGTAGGCCCTCCTTGGTTGGGGACAGAAGCACCAGATCATCAGCAAACAGTAGACATTTGACTTCAGATTCTAGTAAGGTGAGGCTGCAGACTGTTTTAGAGCGCTTGCCAGTTCATTGATATAAGGTGCACTCAGCAAGTATTCAAACCCCTTGACTTTTTACACATTTTGTTACGTTAGTCTTGTTCTAAAATTGATTAAATAGGGTTTTCCCTCATCAATCTATACACAATATAATATATAATGACAAAGCAAAAACTTTTTGCAAATTTATTTAAAAATAAAAAACGTAAATATCAAATGTACATAACTATTCAGACCCTTTACTCAGTACTTTGTTGAAGCACCGTTAGCAGTGATTACAGCCTCGAGACTTCTTGGGTATGAAGCTACAAGCTTGGCACACCTGTATTTGGGGAGTTTCTCCCATTCTTCTCTGCAGATCCTCTCAAGCTCTGTCAGGTTGGATGGGAGAATCGATGCACAGTTATTTCCAGGTCTCTCCAGATCGGGTTCAAGTCCGGGCTCTGGCTGGGCCACTCAAGGACATTCAGAGACTTGTCCCGAAGCCACTCCTGTGTTGTCTTAACTGTGTGCTTAGGGTCATTGTCCTGGTGGAAGGTGAACCTTCGCCCCCCAGTCTGAGGTCCGGAGCGCTCTGTGGCAGGTTTTCATCAAGGATGTCTCTGTACTTTGCTCCGCTCATCTTTGCCTCAATCCTGACTAGTCTCCCAGTTCCTGCCTCTGAAAAACATCCCCACAGCATGTTGCTGCCACCACCATGCTTCAATGTAGGGATGGTGTCAGGCTTCCTCCAGACGTGACGCTTGGCATTCAGGCCAAGATCAATCTTTGTTTCATAAGACCAGAGAATTTTGTTTCTCATGGTCTGAGAGTCCTTTAGGTGCCTTTTGGCCAGCTCCAAGCGGACTGTCATGTGTCTTTTACTGAGGAGTGGCTTCCGTCTGGCCATTCTACCATAAAGGCCTGATTGGTGGAGTGATGCAGAGATGGCTGTCCTTCTGGAAGGTTCTCCAATCTCCACAGAGGAACTCTTGAACTTGGTCAGAATGACCATCGGGTTCTTGGTTACCTCTCTGACAAAGGCCCTTCTCCGTCACCAGCTCTAGGGAGAGTCTTGCTGTTTCCAAACTTCTTCCATTTAAGAATTATAGAGGCCACTGTGTTATTGGGGACCTTCAATGCTGCAGAAATGTTTTGGTACCCTTTCCCAGACCTGTGCCTTGACACAGTCCTGTCTCGGAGCTCTACTGACAATTCCTTCCACATCATGGCTTGGTTTTTGCTCTGACATGCACTGTCAACTGTGGGACCTTATATAGACAGGTGTGTGTCTTTCCAAATCATGTCCAATAAATTGAATTTACCACAGGTGGACTCCAATCAAGTTGTAGAAGTCTCTGTGTTAAATCATTTTCCACACACAGTCTGTGCCTGTATTTAGTTTTCATGCTAGTGAGGGCTGAGAATCCACTCTCACATAGTTATGTGGTTGCAAAGGGCGTCAGTGTCTTAATTAACAGCGCAATATGCCAAGGCAGGATACTCTGAGCACAGCCCAATCCAGAAATCTGTCAGTGGCTTCTGATTAAATTTTCATGAACCGCTTGTTGCAATTTCGATGAGGCTCTCTTGTTCAGATATCGGTAAATGAGCTGGAGGCAGGGCATGAAAGGGATAATGAATCCAGTTGTTTGTGTCATCCGTTTTGGGAAAGTACCTGGGTAATTGCGTACCAAACTCACTCAGGCGCTTCGCTACATCACATTTGACATTTTCCGTAAGGTTGAGTTCATTTGCACACAAAAATCATACCATGATGGAAAGACCTGTGTATTGTCCTTGTTAATGCAGACAGAGTAGAGCTCCAACTTCTTAATGATAGCCTCAATTTTGTCCCTCACATTGAATATAGTTGTGGAGAGTCCCGGTAATCCTAGATTCAGATCATTCAGGCCAGAAAAAACATCCCCCAGATAGGCCAGTCGTGTGAGAAACTCATCAAGCGGTCAGCAAGCGGTCAGACAAGCGCAAATTAAGGTCAGTAAAGAAAACTTTAAGCTCGTCTCTCATTTCAAAAAACGTGTCAATACCTTGCCCCTTGATAACCAGCGCACTTCTGTATGTTGTAAAAGCTTTACATAGTAAAAGCCATATCATTGCATAGTGCTGCCCATATCATTGCATAGTGCAGAAAATACATGAGAGTTCAGGGGCCTTGCTTTAACAAAGTTAACCATTTTCAGTATAGTGTCCAAAACGTCTTTCAAGCTGTCAGGCATTCCCTTGGCAGCAAGAGCCTCTCTGTGGATGCTACAGGGGACCCAAGTGGCATTGGAAGCAACTGCTTGCACGCGTGTTACCACTCCACTATGTCTCCCTGTCATGGCTTTTGCGCCATCAGTACAGATACCAACACATCTTGACCACCAAAGACCATTTGATGTCACAAAGCTGTCCAGTACTTAAAAAATATCCTCTCCTGTTGTCCTGGTTTCCAGTAGTTTGCAGAAGAGGATGTTTTCCTTAATTGACCACCCATAAACGTAACGGACCGATACCAGGAGCTGTGCCAGGCCTGCCACGTCTGTTGACTCATCCAGCAGTAACGCATAGAATTTACCGGCTTGTATGCGAAGCAATAATTGTTTCAAAACCTCTCCTGCCATGTCACTAATGCGTCGTGAAACAGTGTTGTTTGATGAACACGTTGTCTGTATAGTTTTTTTGGCCTTTTCCCCCAGCATTGTCCCAGCTGTATCCGCAGCAGCAGGAAGAATTAAGTCCTCCACAATAGTATGGGGCTTACCTGTCCTAGCCACTCAGTAGCTCACCATATAAGACGCTTCTAGCCCTTTCTTATTAATGGTTTCTGTTGCTTTTATACACGTCTTACTACTCGAAAGTCGTCTTAATTCTCGCTCAAAAAATTCCTGTGGCTTATTTTTCAAATTGGCATGTTTTGTGTCTAAATGTCTACGTAAGAGTGAAGCCACACTGTGGCTGAGGAAAGGCACTAATCCCACTCTAAGTTGACCCCAAATCAATGTAGTTATCATTACATTTGCGCCTCTTTGATGGTCCAACGTCCCTGTCTGTTGTTCAGTGCTTTCCCGGGTAAGGGGGCAATAGCTCTTTGGCTGCATCAGATTCACAACTGTCAGTGTCTATGCTAGCTGGGGTAACAACAAATGTAGAATTACTGATGCTAGCATTGGATGTGCTCGTGGAAGCAGAAAAACTTGTGTCGTCGACAGGTGCAGGTGTAGTACTGCTGGTAGTAGCAGTACTACCAGTAGAGCTGGTATGTGTCTATGGACGTGGGCCTTACTAAATGGACTGTTTGAAAATGTGAAGATTTTAATGTGAATCACATTTTGGGGGTAACTGTTTAGCTGATAGGTCAAATATACAGTTCAGGCTTCCTAATGCTAAGTTTACACCTTCACTATTGCAGGGAAACATTTGTATAGGATGAATTAGATTTGCTGTTAGTGAATAGTTTTTTGATAGGTTTCTGCACTACCCTCCTTCCATCCATAGCATTTCACTTCTTAGGGCTAGGCGTCCCGTCAGCGGGACACCTGTTGACAACATCTGGTGAAATTAGAGGGCGCAATTCAAATAAATAATCGTCATATTAAACATTTATGAACATACAAGTATCTTATATCGGTTAAAAGCTTAAATTCTTGTTAATCTAACTGCATTGTCCGATTTACAATAAGGCTTTAAAGCAAAAGCATACCATGCGATTGTTTGAGGACGGCGCCCCACATCTGTCACGAATCCCGTCGAAGATGGTGCCTCTTCCTGTTCGTGCGGCGCTCGGCGGTCGTCGTCGCCGGCCTACTAGCTGCCACCGATCCCCTTTTCTGTTTCAGTTAGTTTTGTCTGATTAGTTTCACCTGTTTCTTGTTTGGGTTTTGTTTTGGGCTATTTAAACCCGGTAGGCCCGCCGGCTTTTGTGCGGGTTTGTTTTTCTATTCATGGTGTGTGGATTATTGTGGATTCCGTTTTCCTGGACAGTTTCGTCCTATTTGTTGGACTGGGTATTTATGCACCGTTTTGTTTGGCGTAACCATTACTCTGTTCTTGGAATAAAGATCCACGTTTTGAACTACCCTGCTCTCTGCGCCTGACTCCTCCACCCACTACTCCTAGAAGCCATTACAACATCAACATATTTTTCAACCAGCACAAGCTTCATAAAATCACAAATAGCGATTAAATAATCACTTACTTTTTGAAAATCTTCCTCTGTTTGCAATCCCAAGGGTCCCAGCTACAAAATGCATGGTCGTTTTGTTAGATAAAATTCTTCTTTATATCCCAAAAAGTCAGTTTAGTTGGCACCATCGATTTCAGTAATCCACTCGTTCAACATGCAGACAAAGGAATCCAAAAAGCTACCGCTAAACTTTGTTAAAACAAGTCAAACTACGTTTCTATATAACCCTCAGGTACCCTAAAATGTAATTAAACTATAATATTTAATACGGAAAGAAGTATGTTCAATAGAAAAGTAAACTTAGCAAGTGCGCATCCTCTTCTTCGCATGCCCACAGACTGATTTCCAACTTTGACTCCTTGTACCAAAACTTAAAATTCTTTCTCGTTTTGGAAGATACAAGCCTGAAACCTCAAACAAAGACTGTTGACATCTAGTGGAAGCCATAGGAATTGCAACATGGGAGCTGGAATTGCATAGAACCCATAGCTTTCCATTGAAAAAGCATGGGATCTCCCCCCCCAAAATTTATTTTCGGCTACCATGTCAATTGTGCTTTAATCTCATACATTATTTTAACATTTCTACAAAGTGTTTTCTATCCAATGGTACCAATTATATGCATATCCTGGCTTCTGGGCCTGAGTAACAGGCAGTTTACCTTTACCTCGTCAGTCAGGCAGAAATTCTGAAAAAAGGACCCTAGCCCTAAGAATTAATAACATGCAGTTTGTTTGTTTTCGATACCTCATGGTTGAGTATTGGTCTGTTCAAGTAGATTGTGATTTTGCTGTGGTCTGACAGGGGTGTTAGTTGGCTGACTGTGAACACTCTGAGAGACTCTAGGTTGAGGTCAGTCATAAAGTAGTCTACAGTACTACTGCCAAGGGATGAGCTGTAGGTGTACCTTCCATAGGAGTTCCCTTGAAGCCTATCATTGACTATGTACATACCCAGAGTGCGACAGAGCTGCAAGAGTTGTGACCCATTTCTGTTGGTTGTTTTGTCGTATATGTGTCTAGTAGGACATATCTGGGAGGAAATGCTGTCACCTCCAGGTAGGTGTTTGTCCCCCTGTGTGCTGAAAGTGTCAGGTTCTTGTCCAGTTCTGTCACTTAGGTCACCACAGACTAGTACATGTCCCTGGGCCTGGAAATTATTGATTTTCCCCTCCAGGATGGAGAAGCTGTCTTCATTAAAGTATGGGGATTCTAGTGGGGGGATATAGGTAGCACACAGAAGGATATATTTCCCTGTTGAAATGATTTCCTTTTTAATTTCTAGCAAAGTGTAAAATGTTCCTGTTTTGATTAATTTAATGGAGTGGGTTAAGTCTGATCTATCCCAAATTTAGATACACCCTTAGTCTCTTCCCTGTGTGACACCTGGTAGTTTGGTGGATGGGACTACCATCTCTCTGTAACCTAGAGGGCAACCAGTGGGTCCATCTCCTCTGTACCATGATTCTTGTTGGATGACAATATCTGTATTTCCAGTTTCTTTGATGAATTCTACATTCCTGCTCTTTAGGCCAAATGTAGATGACCTCAGACCTTGAAAATTCTCGGATGATATTGTAAAAGCTTTGTGTTTCATAGTGTCCAGTGTTGTTTTCATGTGGTTATGGCTCGTACCATTACAGTAGGTGTGAGCAGAGCATGCTGAGCATCTGATACATACTGTAAGTATTCAGACCATTTGCTATGAGACTCTAAATTGAGCTCAGGTGCATCCTGTTTACATTGATTATCCTTGAGATGTTTCTACAACTTGATATGAGTCCATCTGTGGTAAATTCAGTTGATTGTATATGATTTGGAAAGGCACAATATATAGGTCCCACAGTTGACAGTGCATGTCAGAGCAAAAACCAAGCCATGAGGTTGAAGGAATTATCTGTAGAGCTCCGAGACAGGATTATATCGAGGCACAGATCTGGGGAAGGGTACCAAAACATTTCTGCAGCATTGAAGGTCCCCAAGAACACAGTGGCCTCCATCATGCCAGCAGCATACCACCCTGCATACCACTACTGGCTTGCTTCTGAAGCTAAGCAGGGTTGGTCCTGGTCAGTCCCTGGATGGGAGACCAGATGCTGCTGGAAGTGGTGTTGGAGGGCCAGTAGGAGGCACTCTTTCCTCTGGTCTAAAAAATATCCCAATGCCCCAGGGCAGTGATTGGGGACACTGCCCTGTGTAGGGTGCCGTCTTTCGGATGGGACGTTAAACGGGTGTCCTGACTCTCTGAGGTCATTAAAGATCCCATGGCACTTATCGTAAGAGTAGGGGTGTTAACCCCGGTGTCCTGGCTAAATTCCCAATCTGGCCCTCAAACCATCATGGTCACCTAATAATCCCCAGTTTACAATTGGCTCATTCATCCCCCTCCTCTCCCCTGTAACTATTCCCCAGGTCGTTGCTGCAAATGAGAACGTGTTCTCAGTCAACTTACCTGGTAAAATAACGGTAAATAAATAAATCATTCTTAAATGGAAGAAGATTGGAACCACGAAGACTCTTCCTAGAGCTAGCCGCTCAGACCAAACTGAGCAATCGGGGGAGAAAGGCCAGGGAGGTGACCAAGAACCCGATGATCACTCTGACAGAGCTCCAGAGGTCCTCTGTGGAGATGGGAAAACCTTGCAGAAGGACAACCATCTCTGCATCACTCCACCAATCAGGCCTTTATGGTAGAGTGGCCAGACAGAAGCCACTCCTCAGTAAAAGGCACATGACAGCCCATGGTTTTTGCAACTGCACTTGAAGAAACTTCAAAAGTTCTTGTAATTTTCAGGATTGACTGACCTTCATGCCTTAAAGAAATGATGGACTGTCATTTCTCTTTGCTAATTTGAGCTGTTCTTGCCATAATATGGACTTGGTCTTTTACGAAATAGGACTATCTTCTGTATACTCCCCCTACCTTGTCACAACACAACTGATTGGCTGAAACGCATTAAGATGGAAAGAAATTCCACAAATTAAGTTTAACAAGGCACACCTGTTCATGGAAATGCATTCCAGGTGACTACCTCATGAAGCTGGTTGAGAGAATGCCAAGAGTGTGCAAAGCTGTCATCAAGGCAAAGGGTGGCTAATTTGAAGAATCTCAAATTTAAAATATATTTAGATTTGTTTAACAATTTTTTAGTTAATACACGATTCCATATGAGTTATTTCATAGTTTTGATATCTTCACTATTATTCTACAATGTATAGAAATAGTCAAAATAAAGAAAAACCCTTGAATGAGTAGGTGTGTCCAAAGTTTTGACTGGTAGTGTATATAATTAAATATATCAGACAGTCCAATGATCTATAAGAGGCCTAGGCTTGCTCCAAATATGAACATAAAAAGCGCATCCATACAGCATCGTGGGCTGGGATCAGTGGGATAGGGGTTGTTCTGAAGTGGGTCGAGACCTTCAACTTCCTTGACGTCCACATCACTAGGGTCTTAACATGGTCCACACACAAGTTCCTTGGAGTCCACAAGGACTAAACATTTGATTTGATTTGAACATGGTCGCCGTGAAGAGGGCATGGCAGTGCCTCTTCCCCTTCAGGAGGCTGAAAAGATTTGGCATGGGTCCTCGGATCTTCAAAAAGTTCTACAGCTGCACCATCGAGAGAATCTTGACTGGCTGCATCCCCGCCTGGTATGCACCGCCCTTGACCACAAAGCTTTACAGAGGGCGGTGTGGACAGCCCAGTACGTCACTGGGTCTGAGCTCCCAGCCATCCAGGACCTCTATTTTAGGCGGTGTCAGAGGAAGGGCCAAAACTCCAGCCACCCAGGCCATAGACTGTTCATTCTGTTACCATCCGGCAAACGGTACCGGAGCATCAGCTCTAGGACCAACAGGCTCCGAGACAGCTTCTACCCCCAAGCCATAAGACAGCTAAATAGCCAGACTGCTAAACAGTCAATTAAAAGTACACAAACTATCTGAACTGACTCTATCTTGCACTGACCCTACACACACTATATATACACACTCACTAGACTATATACACACACACACTATATATACACACTCACTAGACTATATATACACACTCACTAGACTATATACACACACACACTATATATACACACACTCACTAGACTATATACACACACTCACTAGACTATATATACACACTCACTAGACTATATACACACACACACTATATATACACACTCACTAGACTATATATACACACTCACTAGACTATATACACACACACACACACTATATATACCCACACTCACTAGACTATATACACACACTCACTAGACTATATATACACACTCACTAGACTATATATACACACTCACTAGACTATATACACACACACACTATATAGACACACACTCACTAGACTATATACACACACTCACTAGACTATATATACACACACACTATATATACACACTCACTAGACTATATACACACACTCACTAGACTATATATACACACACACTATATATACACACTCACTAGACTATATACACACACTCACTAGACTATATACACACACACTATATATACACACTCACTAGACTATATATACACACTCACTAGACTATATATACACACACACTATATATACACACTCACTAGACTATATATACACACTCACTAGACTATATATACACACTCACTAGACTATATACACACACACTATACTATATATACACACTCACTAGACTATATATACACACTCACTAGACTGTATACACACTCACTAGACTATATATACACACTCACTAGACTGTATACACACTCACTAGACTATATATACACACTCACTAGACTATATATACACACACACTATATATACACACTCACTAGACTATATATACACACACACACTATATATACACACTCACTAGACTATATATACACACACACTATATATACACACTCACTAGACTGTATACACACTCACTAGACTATATATACACACACACTATATATACACACTCACTAGACTATATACACACTCACTAGACTATATATACACACTCACTAGACTATATATACACACTCACTAGACTATATACACACTCACTAGACTATATATACACACTCACTAGACTATATATACACACACACACTATATAAACACACTCACTAGACTATATAAACACACTCACTAGACTATATATACACACTCACTAGACTATATATACACACTCAATAGACTATATATACACACACTAGACTATATATACACACTCACTAGACTATATACACACTCACTAGACTATATATACACACTCACTAGACTATATATACACACACACACTATATAAACACACTCACTAGACTATATAAACACACTCACTAGACTATATATACACACTCACTAGACTATATATACACACTCACTAGACTATATATACACACACACACTATATAAACACACTCACTAGACTATATACACACACTCACTAGACTATATACACACACTCACTAGACTATATACACACACTCACTAGACTATATATACACACACACTATATAGACACACACTCGCTAGACTATATACACACTCACTAGACTATATATACACCCTCACTAGACTATATACACACACACACTATATAGACACACCCTCACTAGACTATATACACACTCACTAGACTATATATACACACACTAGACTATATATACACACTCACTAGACTATATATACACACACTCACTAGACTATATATACACACACACTAGACTATATATACACACACACACTATATAGACACACACTCACTAGACTATATATACACACTCACTAGACTATATATACACACTCACTAGACTATATATACACACTCACTAGACTATATATACACACACTCACTAGACTATATATACACACACACTAGACTATATATACACACACACACTATATAGACACACACTCACTAGACTATATATACACACTCACTAGACTATATATACACACTCACTAGACTATATATACACACACTCACTAGACTATATATACACACACACTAGACTATATATACACACACACTAGACTATATATACACACACACACTATATAGACACACACTCACTAGACTATATATACACACACACTAGACTATATATACACACACACACTATATAGACACACACTCACTAGACTATATATACACACTCACTAGACTATATACACACACACTATATATACACACTCACTAGACTATATACACACTCACTAGACTATATATACACACTCACTAGACTATATATACACACTCACTAGACTATATACACACTCACTAGACTATATATACACACTCACTAGACTATATATACACACTCACTAGACTATATATACACACACACACTATATAAACACACTCACTAGACTATATATACACACTCATTAGACTATATACACACACTCACTAGACTATATACACACACTCACTAGACTATATACACACACTCACTAGACTATATACACACTCACTAGACTATATATACACACTCACTAGACTATATATACACACACTCACTAGACTATATATACACACACACTATATAGACACACACTCACTAGACTATATATACACACTCACTAGACTGTATATACACACACACTAGACTATATATACACACACACTATATATACACACACTCACTAGACTATATATACACACTCACTAGACTATATATACACACACACTATATATACACACACACACTAGACTCTATATACACACACTCACTAGACTATATACACACTCACTAGACTATATATTCACACACACTATATATACACACACTCACTAGACTATATACACACACACACTAGACTCTATATACACACACTCACTAGACTATATATACACACACACTATATATACACACTTACTAGACTATATATACACACACACTATATAAACACACTCACTAGACTATATATACACACACTCACTAGACTATACACACACTCACTAGACTATATATACACACACACTATATATACACACTCACTAGACTATATATACACACACACTATATATACACACTCACTAGACTATATACACACTCACTAGACTGTATATACACACTCACTAGACTATATATACACACACACTATATAAACACACTCACTAGACTATATACCCACACTCACTAGACTATATATACACACACACTATATAAACACACTCACTAGACTATATATACACACTCACTAGACTATATACACACACTCACTAGACTGTATACACACACTCACTAGACTATATATACACACACACTATATATACACACTCACTAGACTGTATATACACATTAACTAGACTATATACACACTCACTAGACTATATATACACACACTCACTAGACTATATACACACTCACTAGACTATATATACACTCTCACTAGACTATATACACACTCACTAGACTATATACACACACTCACTAGACTGTATACACACACTCACTAGACTATATATACACACACACTATATATACACACTCACTAGACTGTATATACACACTCACTAGACTATATACACACTCACTAGACTGTATATACACACTCACTAGACTATATACACACTCACTAGACTATATATACACACTCTCACTAGACTATATACACACTCACTAGACTATATATACACACTCACTAGACTATATATACACACACACTATATACACACACTCACTAGACTATATATACACACACTCACGAGACTATATATACACACACACTATATACCCACACTCACTAGACTATATATACAAACACACTATATAAACACACTCACTAGACTATATATACACACACTCACTAGACTATATATACACACTCACTAGACTATATATACACACACACACTAGACTATATATACACACTCACTAGACTATATATACACACTCACTAGACTATATATACACACTCACTAGACTATATATACACACACACACTAGACTATATATACACACTCACTAGACTATATATACACACTCACTAGACTATATATACACACACACTATATAAACACACTCACTAGACTATATATACACACACACTAGACTATATATACACACTCACTCACTAGACTATATATACACACACACACTAGACTATATATACACACACACTAGACTATATATACACACTCACTAGACTATATACACACACACACTCACTAGACTATATATACACACTCACTAGACTATATATATATACACATACACACACTCACTAGACTATATATACACACTCACTAGACTATATATACACACTCACTAGACTATATATACACACTCACTAGACTATATATACACACACACACTAGACTATATATACACACTCACTAGACTATATATACACACTCACTAGACTATATATACACACACACTATATAAACACACTCACTAGACTATATATACACACACACTAGACTATATATACACACTCACTCACTAGACTATATATACACACACACACTAGACTATATATACACACACACTAGACTATATATACACACTCACTAGACTATATACACACACACACTCACTAGACTATATATACACACTCACTAGACTATATATATATACACACACACACACACTCACTAGACTATATATATATACACACACACACTACATTGACACTCCCACACCACACACATCTCCATTTCCTTGGTGTCCACCACCAACAAACTATCAATTTTTTTATTAACCTTTATTTAACTAGGCATGTCAGTTAAAGAACAAATTATTATTTACAATGACAGCCTACCAGGGAAAAGTGGGTTTCCTGCTTTGTTCAGGGGCAGAATGACACATTTTTACCTTGTCAGTTCTGGGATTAGATACAGCAACCTTTCGGTAACTGGCCCAACGCTCTAACCACTAGGCTACCTGCCGCCCCAAATCATGGTCCAAACACACCAAGACTGTTGTGAAGAGGGCACGACAACTATGGAGAGCATCCTGACTGGTTGCATCACCGCTTGGTACGGCAACTGCTCGGCCTCCGACCACAAGGCACTACAGAGGGAAGTGCGTACGGCCCAGTACATCACTGGGGCAAAGGTCCCTGCCAGCCAGTAACTCTATACCAGGCGGTGTAAGAGGAAGGCCCTAAAAATTGCCAAAGACTCCAGCCACCCCAGTCATAGACTGTTCTCTCTTCTATCGCACAGCAAGCGGTACCGGAGTGCATAGTCTAGGTCCAAAAGGCTTCTTAACAGCTTCTACCCCCAAGCCATATGACTGCTGAACAGCTAATCAAATGGCTACCCGGACTATTTGCATTGACCCCCCCCTTTTTTACGCTGCTGCTCTCTGAAGTAATATGTACATGAAGGTAGGGGTAAAGTAACGATGCATAGATAATAAACAATGACCTCGACTAACCTATTTCCTATCGACTAACCTATTTCACTGTAAGGTCTACACTTGTTGTATTCGGCGCATGTGACAAATAACATTTGATTTGATTTTACACTCATCATTTGCTGTTGCTACTTTGTTCTTTATTTTACACTTATTATTATTTATCCTGATGCCTAGTCACTTTACCCTGCCTTCATGTACATATCTACCTCTAATACCTTATTATTATCTATCCTGATGCCTAGTCACTTTACCCTGCCTTCATGTACATATCTACCTCTAATACCTTATTATTATCTATCCTGATGCCTAGTCACTTTACCCTGCCTTCATGTACATATCTACCTCTAATACCTTATTATTATCTATCCTGATGCCTAGTCACTTTACCCTGCCTTCATGTACATATCTACCTCTAATACCTTATTATTATCTATCCTGATGCCTAGTCACTTCACCCTGCCTTCATGTACATATCTACCTCTAATACCTTATTATTATCTATCCTGATGCCTAGTCACTTTACCCTGCCTTCATGTACATATCTACCTCTAATACCTTATTATTATCTATCCTGATGCCTAGTCACTTTACCCTGCCTTCATGTACATATCTACCTCTAATACCTTATTATTATCTATCCTGATGCCTAGTCACTTTACCCTGCCTTCATGTACATATCTACCTCTAATACCTTATTATTATCTATCCTGATGCCTAGTCACTTCACCCTGCCTTCATGTACATATCTACCTCAAATACCTTATTATTATCTATCCTGATGCCTAGTCACTTTACCCTGCCTTCATGTACATATCTACCTGAAATACCTTATTATTATTTATCCTGATGCCTAGTCACTTTACCCTGTGTTCATGTACATATCTACCTCTAATACCTTATTATTATCTATCCTGATGCCTAGTCACTTTACCCTGCCTTCATGTGCATATCTACCTCTAATACCTTATTATTATCTATCCTGATGCCTAGTTACTTTACCCTGCCTTTATGTACATATCTACCTGAAATACCTTATTATTATCTATCCTGATGCCTAGTCACTTTACCCTGCCTTCATGTACATATCTACCTGAAATACCTTATTATTATCTATCCTGATGCCTAGTCACTTTACCCTGCCTTCATGTACATATCTACCTGAAATACCTTATTATTATTTATCCTGATGCCTAGTCACTTTACCCTGCCTTCATGTACATATCTACCTCTAATACCTTATTATTATCTATCCTGATCTCTAGTCACTTTACCCTGCCTTCATGTATATATCTACCTCTAATACCTTATTATTATCTATCCTGATGCCTAGTCACTTAACCCTGCCTTTATGTACGTCCCTACCTGAAATACTTTATTATCTATCCTGATCTCTAGTCACTTTACCCTGCCTTTATGTACATATCTATCTCAAATACCTTATTATCTATCCTGATGTCTAGTCACTTTACCCTGTCTTCATGTACCTTATTATTATCTATCCTGATGCATAGTCACTTTACCCTGCCTTCATGTACATATCTATCTCAAATACCTTATTATCTATCCTGATGTCTAGTCACTTTACCCTGTCTTCATGTACCTTATTATTATCTATCATGATGCCTAGTCACTTTACCCTGCCTTCATGTACATATCTACCTCAAATACCTTATTATCTATCCTGATGCCTAGTCACTTTACCCTGCCTTCATATACATATCTACCTGAAATACCTTATTATTATCTATCCTGATGCCTAGTCCCTTTACCCTGCCTTCATGTACATATCTACCTCAAATACCTTATTATTATCTATCCTGATGCCTAGTCACTTTACCCTGCCTTCATGTACATATCTACCTGAAATACCTTATTATTATCTATCCTGATACCTAGTCACTTTACCCTGTGTTCATGTACGTATCTACCTGAAATACCTTATTATCTATCCTGATGCCTAGTCACTTTACCCTGCCTTCATGTACGTATCTACCTGAAATACCTTATTATCTATCCTGATACCTAGTCACTTTACCCTGTGTTCATGCACGTATCTACCTGAAATACCTTATTATCTATCCTGATGCCTAGTCACTTTACCCTGCCTTTATGCACGTATCTACCTCAAATACCTTATTATCTATCCTGATGGCTAGTCACTTTATCCTGCCTTCATGTACATATCTACCTCAAATACCTTATTATCTATCCTGATGGCTAGTTACTTTACCCTGCCTTCATGTACATACAGTATCTACCTGAAATACATTGTGCCCCTGCACATTGATCTGGTACAGATACTTCCTCTATATAGCTCCATTCTTGTGTATTAAATTTTATTCCTCTTGTGCAACAATTTTTTATAATTTTTTAACTCTTTATTGTTAGGAAGTGCTCGTAAGCAAGCATTTCACGGTACAGTATACGTCAGTTGTATTCATCGCATGTGACAAATAAAATGTGATTTGATTTGAGAAGAGAGACCATTGTGCATATCGAAGCCTTCTGTTTTACGCGCACTGCCTGCTGCTCCCCTGCAGAAGAGGTGATGGTGCGTTCCAGGAAGAGCCCCCTCCACCACCCTCTCTATCCATAGTCTGAATGAAATCAGCTGACGAATGGTATCTCCCTACTGCTTGATGGAACGCGCCGCTGCGCGGAAGCCGGCTGTTGCCCGAGCGTTGACACCGCAGCAGGTTGCCCGTGTTGCTTTTATGTTGTGGATGTCGGACTGATTCCGCGGTGGTAGACTTTTTTCTGGGGCAGTGGCGGACCACGCTGACCATGGCCTCCAACTTCAATGATATAGTGAAACAGGGATACGTGCGGATACGGAGTAAGAAACTAGGGGTGAGTGACACTTTGCTGTATAGGAGGAGAGGAGAGGCTTCTACGTAGAGTTATTTGCGGTCAGGGCAGGAAGGCAGGGAGTCAGGGGCACTGGGAGCTGGATTAGAAGATGTTTAGTTGCTCCGTAGGCAGCTGTCCTGCTGTGAGCTTTACAGAGGAAAATAACAGATGAGCAAAACAACGTGATTAACTTTCCTTCAGTGGTTGCATTTAGTTAAGATTTGTTTATGTAACGTTTAACAAAATATGGATGACAATAACAATGTTTCAATTTGTTTAAAGATTCACGTATATTATTATCTTGCTATAAATGGGACTCTTTTATATATATATTCTTTATCACCACATCGATAACTATGTTGTCAAAAGTTATAATTTAGGCTAAGTGCCAGATCACACAGTCAACTCTATCATTGACAACAGCTGTTTGCCATGCATTATATTTACAATACTCTATGCAAGGCTTTGATGGATATAGATTGTGTATTTGATAAAGACTGGATAGTATCCGAGTGGTTGTGGGAGACAGGCTATGTGGATAATGTAGCCTAGGTTGCTATAGCTCAGGTCAGAGTTGTATTGATCGCGAAGCACTGAAACGTTAACTAAGTTATAACACGGTAGTAACACTAGCATTTTGCTACACCCGCTATACCATCTGCTAAACACGTGTATGGGACGAATACAATGTATATTTTATTTAATTGAATACACTTATAATAATAATAGCAATGGATTATGTTTATAACACTTGTCTATGTGCTCAAAGCACTTTACACGACATAGGCTACAGTGATCTGTACCACCGACTGGACAGCAGGTTACCAATAGTACCTGGTAATGATAATGGTACACTCTGTCACCCACAGTGTGTCTGCCTGATGTTCCCTGAGTCATAAAGACAGCTGGTGTATTTTTACATCACCGTTACATTCCAGGATGACTGTAGAGCAGAAACCTGTCCCTCTGACCATGATGGGTGATGCTGGCTAATGATGTCTGCTTCCATTCTCACCGCCCCCCCCCCCCCCCCCCCGCCTCATTACGACATTGTCATCATGCGTTAAGATTTCAGAATAAGACTTTTGTAATTAATTTTTTTATGATGAAACAAGAGAGAAAATCACACCTTATCCTCTACTTCCATTTTAAAGCACTCTAGTTACATTGCTATTCATATATTTGTGTGTATAGTGTGTATAGTGTGATCTGGCACAGTGCTTTGCTGCAACTGTCAGTTAGATAATTTAATATTAATTCAGTGACTTTAGGACTATAAGCTTAAACATGCTCTCTAAGGCACCTGTATTTACCGTTTTTTTTTTATCATAAAGAGCTTAACATTCTTGACATTCTTCTGAAAAAGTGTTAAAAAAAATCCAAGTATACTGAACATAAATATAAGTGTTGGTCCCATTTTTCATGAACTGAAATAAAACATTCCAGAAATGTTCCATACACACAAAAAGCGTGTTTCTCTCAAAATTTGTCCACAAATTTGTTTATATCCCTGTTAGTGAGCATTTCTCATTTGACAAGAAAATCCATCCACGTGACAGGTATGGCAAATCAAGAAGCTGATTAAACAGCATGATCTTTACACAGGTGCACCTTGTGCTGGGGACAATAAAAGGCCACTCTAAAATGTGCAGTTTTGTCACAAAACAGATTTCTCAAGCTTCGAGGGAGCGCTCAATTGGCATACTGACTATAGGAATGTCCAGCAGAGATGTTTCCAGAGAATTGAATCTTAATTTCCCTACCATAAGCCGCCACGTTGTTTTAGAGAATTTGGCAGTACGTCCAACCGGCCTCACAATTGCAGGCCAGGACCTCCACATCCGGCCTCTTCACCTGCTGTGCTGGATCGTCTGGGGGAGGGGGGTGAATGCCGATGAATAATTCTGTCTGTAATAAAGCCCTTTTGTGGGGGAAAACTCATTCTGATTGGATGGGCCTGGCTCCCCAGTCAGTGGACCTGGCTCCCAAGTGGGTGGGCCTATGCCTTCCCTGGCCCACCTATGTCTGTGCCCCTGCTCCGTCATGTGAAATCCATAGATTATGAGCCAAATTAATTTCTTTAAATTGACAGATTTTCTTCTAAGAAATGTAACTCAGTAAAATCTTTGAAATTGTTGCATGTTGTGTTTATATTTTTGTTCAATATAATTGCCCAAGAGGACCAGAACCTATATCAATAATCAAGGACTTGGGACTAAGGTTCTATCACAGAGTCCTTTTTTCTTCAAAACTGTTTTGTTATGTCTTCCTCTTTCATGACACTTTACATACAGTCATTTTTAGTGACAACCCAGAATTGGTTAGCAGATTGAACCTTATAGCACCAAGCATCAAAGTTGTTTGCTTTCTGATTCTTAATGGATTTTTTTTTCACCTTAAATTGACTTTGTCACAAATCGGACACATTGCCCATGTGGTGGACTTTCTAAAGAGTAACTCTATGTGAATAACTCATTTTTGACCAAAATGTCAGATTAAATTTAATAGTCCCAAGGCTGTTGTGGAGGTGGCTATGCCAGGCCAGCTACCTTTCATCTTGGTTGGTTATTTGTTTCACTCTGTCAACCTCCCCCAGCTTGTTGTTTGAATCCCAGTTATGAAACCATACTGTGTTGGTTGTGTTGCACCTTTGAAAAAGCATGTGGTGACTGACTGACAGACTGAGACACGAGGATAACGGTCTGATACTGGCCGTCTGTTCTCCAGTCTCTCCAGCCTTGGTGCTTGACTGTTTCTGCGTTGAACCATATCGGTGGTACCCCTGCTAACGTGTAACATGAACCAAAAACCATTAGGGGGTAATACACAAAGCTGATCTTACTGTAAACCTTACTGTGACATCTGTATCTTTCCCTCAATATCACTATGGCTGTTGTTGGATGGTCCTTCAATATCACTATGGCTGTTGTTGGATGGTCCTTCAATATCACTATGGCTGTCCTCCCTCCCTCTCTCTTGTCTCTCCCTCTCTCAGCTCCTCCCTCTCTCACCTCCTCCCTCTCTGTCCTCCTCCCTTTCTCACCTCTCCCTTTCACATCTCCTCCCTCTCTCATGTCTCTCCCTCTCTCTCTCATCTCATCCCTCTCTCAGCTCCTCCCTCTCTCACCTCCTCCCTCTCTCATCTCCTCCCTTTCTCACCTCTCCCTTTCACATCTCCTCCCTCTCTCTTGTCTCTCCCTCTCTCTCTCATCTCCTCCCTCTCTCATCTCTTTCCTTCTCTCATCTCCTCCCTCTCTCATCTCCTCCCTCTCATCTCCTCCCTCTCTCTTGTCTCTCCCTCTCTCTCTCATCTCCTCCCCCTCTTCCTCATCCCTCTTTCTCTTTCTTACCTCTCTCCCTCATCTCAGTCTTTCATACCTCTCTTCCTCTCTCATCTCTTTCCCTCTCCCTAATCTTTGCCACTCTCTCTCACTTCTCCTTCTTCTCTCTCCCTCTTCTCTCTCCCTCTTCTCCCTCTTTTCTCTCACCTCTCCCTCTTCTCTGTCATTTCTTCCCCACTTTCTGAGAACCTTATTTCTCCTTCATCTGTTAGCCTTTTACAACATTCTCTCTCTCTCTCTCTCTCTCTCTCTCTCTCTCTCTCTCTCTCTCTCTCTCTCTCTCTCTCTCTCTCTCTCTCTCTCTCTCTCTCTCTCTCTCTCTCTCTCTCTCTCTCTCTCTCTCTCTCTCTCTCTCTCTCTCTCTCTCTCTCAATTCAAGGGGCTGTATTGGCATGGGAAACATATGTTAACATTGCCAAAGCAAGTGAAGTAGATAATATACAAAAGTGAAATAAACAATACAAATGAACAGTAATCATTACACTCACAGAAGTTCCAAAAGAATAAAGACTTTACAAATGTCATATTTTGTATATATACAGTGTTGTAACGATGTACAAATGGTTAAAGTACAAAAGGGAAAATAAATAAGCATAAATATGGGTTATATTTACAATGATGTTTGTTCTTCACTGGTTGACCTTTTCTTGTGGCAACAGGTCACAAATCTTGCTGCTGTGATGGCACACTGTGGTATTTCACCCAGTAGATGTGGGAGTTTATCAAAATCGGGTTTCTTTTCGAATTCTTTGTGGATCTGTGTAATCTGAGGGAAATATGGGTCTCTAGCATGGTCATACATTGGGCAGGAGGTTAGGAAGTGCAGCTCAGTTTCCACCTAATTTTGCCGGCAGTGTGCACATAGATTGTCTTCTCTTGAGAGCCAGGTCTGCCTACGGCGGCCTTTCTCAATAGCGAGGCAATGCTCACTGAGTCTGTACATAGTCAAAGCTTTCCTTAAGTTCGGGTCAGTCACAGTGGTATTCTGCCACTGTGTACTCTCTGTTTAGGGCCAAATAGCATTCTAGTTTGTTCAGTTTTTTCTGTTAATTCTTTCCAGTGTCAAGTCATTATCTTTTTGTTTTCTCATGATTTGGTTGGGTCAAATTGCATTGCTGTCCTGGGGCTCTGTGGGGTCTGTTTGTGTTTGTGAACAGAGCCCCAGGACCAACTTGCTTAGGGGACTCTTCTCCAGGTTCATCTCTCTGTAGGTGAAGGCTTTGTTATGGAAGGTTTGGGAATCGCTTCCTTTTAGATGGTTGTAGAATTTAACGGCTCTTTTCTGAATTTTGATCATTAGCGGGTATCAGACTAATTCTGCTCTGCATGCATTATTTGGTGTTTTACGTTGTACAGTCGTGGCCAAAAGTTTTGAGAATGACACAAATATGAATTTCCACAAAGTTTGCTGCTTCAGTGTCTTTAGA